>NC_140969.1:30683299-30733299 GCF_056783735.1 Eptatretus burgeri | reverse complement strand
TGAAGCACAAAATCCGTGATTTTGTACACGCTGTTCAACGTGCGCCCTGCACGAGTCCAACACCGGTACCCACAGCGGGGCAAGAACGGTGGCGATGCTACGGTTGCGAGGTGTGACGGGAAGGTCGTGGCGGTTGTGGTGAAGCGGCGTTGTGGTTGGTGGTTGATGTTGTGGTTGTGATCATGGCGGTTGGTCCAAAATAAAGATAGTAAAAGAAAAACGGCTATCCTGAAGAGTCGCAGCTCGCATAAATGACATGTATTCCCACTAGACAACGGGTTTGGGCCTAACTACACATGCACTTACCGAGATACCTCACCTAAGGGACCTGAATGGTGGTTTGCGAATTTGGTAACCACAACAATATATATATATATATATATATATATACACATATATATATATATACATATATATACACATATGTATGTATATATATATATATATATATATATATATATATATATATATATATATATATATATATATACATACATACATACACACACACACACACACACGCACGTACACACACCTTATACGAATAAAAGGCGATGTGTGTGTCTCCTCCACAACTCCAAAACTATAAAAAACCTAGGAGCCTGAAACTTTGCATGCATTCTAAGAAAACTCCAAGGAGGTGAAAGAGTAAAAATTGGGTGTTTGGGTTAATTAAAACACCCCTTTTGAAGATAATTCACGGCTTATTTAATGATGTCGTTCATCAGGTGATCCTCAGCCACCTCGCTCTCTGGAGCTTAAGGCATTTCCTGGGTAACCTCGCTGGGGTCTGAAGCCACCACGTTTTTTGGCCTGCTCAACCATTATCTGACTTGGAGCAGGCGGCAACGATTTCTTAATGATAAAGTTTTTTTTTCACTTTCCTCACTCATTATTGAATGCCTGTTCATCATAGCTATGAATCGCTGGGTACCTTGCAATGCTGATAAACACCTGCAGACGTCAGCGTTCGTTGCTGTATTTCATTTCCACACATGCGATCACCATGTGTATCTCTTAAACCAAGGAGAATTACAAACTCTAAGCTCCAGAATCGAACTTACAAGCAGTTCCGACTCCTAGAAATTTGTTCATTTGTTCAATTCGGACATACTTTTGGGAAAAGTACCTGTGCTCTCAATGGAACATCGATTAGACAGACGTACGTTTCCGCCTGATGTGCCTGGCGGTGTCATGTGGTTGGTGCCTCAAGAGGTGTCTCATCTGCTGCAAATGTGCAATTTTATTTTTACAGGACATCATTTTGTTTTACAAAATATTCAATCAATTCTTTTTTTTTCACTTTTTTTTTTCGTTTTTTTTTTTTTTTTCAATCAATCACTTTTTTGTGCAATCTCCTTTAATAATGCTTCACCATTGAGATCGGGCTAAAACGATATTTAGCACGACATCCCAAAAAGTTGTGGATGGATTCGGACAAAACTTGAACAGGTTAGGTGTGTGGCAAGGACGAATTGATTCGATTTTGGTGCAGATCCGAATCCGGATCTGGATACGAGAATTATTGAATTATTAAAGTGATTCTTCACCATTGAGAGATTGGGCCAAAAGCGATACATAGCCTGATGTTTAAAAAATGTATTGATTGGGCCCGTTGTGTTCTCGTGGATCAGGCATTACATGGTGGAGGTATGCGCTCCACCGAGTACCCTTCTAGTTTCCCATTTGAATTTTTCTTCTGTTAAGGTAAATCTTTGTTTGTCGTTTTTATGTATTTTTTGTGCAAGTACTGTGCATGTGCGCGTGTGTGTATGTATATAAAATGTATTGCCATTATGGAATTTGGCGTGTGTGTGTGTGTGTGTGTGTGTGTGTGTGTGTGTGTGTGTGTGTGTGTGTGTGTGTGTGTGTGTGTGTGTGTGTGTGTGTGTGTGTGTGTGTGTGTTGATTGTTTGTTTTTATCTCCACATGTGGGTTTCAGAAGGTGGAACAGATCCCTTCCAGGTCTCGAAGTATCCATCGTCGTATGTGTTTGTGTGTTTGGTTGGTATCGCCAAATATGGGTTCCAGAAAGTGGAATGGAGCCCTCCCACTTCCCAGGTCTCAGTGTGTGTGTGTGTGTGTGTGTGTGTACGTGTGTGTGTGTACGTGTGTGTGTGTACGTGTGTGTGTACGTGTGTGTGTGTACGTGTGTGTGTACGTGTGTGTATGTGTACGTGTGTGTGTGTACATGTGTGTGTGTGTGTGTGTGTGTGTACATGCAAGTTGCTGTTGCCTGCTATCTCCACATGTGGGTGGGTTTCAGGAGGTGAAACAGAGACCTGCAAGGTGTCAAAGTGTGTGTGCCATTCATTGGTATCTACATATGTGGGTTTCAGAATGTGGAATGGAGTCCGCCCAGGGCGGGCTCAATTTATCCACCTTCATTTCGGTTAAAGGGGTCACAATTCACGGACCAAGCTGTGAAGTTTTCTGAACTTAAAGTTTTGCATTGAGAGCTCTCTTCAGGATCTTCACTGACCTCAGGACAGCTTCCAACTGTAGTTCGTTTGTTGTAATATTCCCAGGGATGGTTATTAATATCCCTGTGAGGTTCTTCATCATTATTGTTGCAACTGGCATTCCTCAGCTTCTCGGATCTTTTCACTTCATGCTTGAGGTCTTGGTATTTGGTCATTTTCTGTATTTATGCATCCTTAGTCCAAAATCACTAGTAATTAACATCTCAATGAGGAATGCCTTCTGCTCACAATTTTGTACTTAAGTATGATATCTGGTCGCAATGCCTTGTTTTTGATGTTCACGCCCAATGGGACCATTAGGACGTATGTGAGCGGTACTTCAATGTTTTCAGTGATTGCTTTTTGTTCATTTTCCCACAAATTTTCTGGAACTGGAATAAAAATTTTTTGCAGATGTACCAGTGGATTACTTTACAAACTCTGTTGTGTCGTCATGTGTACAGCTGTTCTGACATGTTTTTTTCTGTGTGTTTGGTCACATCTAATTATGCGTCACATCACATTCTCTTTGTTAACCTCACCTCCACCCCTCACCTGTCTGTTTTTTTTTTCTCCTCCTCCCCCCCCCCCCGAATCCTTCTCTCTCACTCTCTGTCCCCTCCTAATAATGCAGCACTCTTCTCCCACACCTCTCTCTCTCTCTCTCTCTCTCTCTCTCTCTCTCTCTCTCTCTCTCTCTCTCTCTCTCTCTCTCTCTCTCTCTCTCTCTCTCTCTCTCTCTCTCTCTCTCTCTTTATTGTCCCCTCTGCGAAGTTTCGGGTTGTATTTGCTAGTATATAAATAAATTGACTCCTCCCATGCTCTTCCAGCTCTCTCTCTCTATCGAGTGCAGCCTGTGGCTGCTGGTTGGATCATTGGTTGGGACGCTGCTATGCCGCTGATGCAGTGTCCCCCTTACGAGTACACTGGTACTCATTTTGCCGGCCTCGGAAGGATGACAGGCTGAGTCAACTTCTTGGTGTATTAATTCAGCGGCCAACGGGTCTTGAACTCAGGACCCTATAGTAGAGTTCCCACAATAGGGTCCCGTGACCGTTTGTCCGGGACCAAGGTTTGAAGGTTGATATTAGTCAATTTGAGGGTGCTGATTAAAATGAGCTGGGGTGAACGTCGTGAAAATGTGGGCGAACTCGGCCAGATGCGAAAAATCAAAATGGCCGCCATGCTACTTCCAGTATATCAAAAATTGCATATCTTTGGTTCTACATGTCCAATTTTTATGATTTTTGGATCAAAATATATGTTTTGAAGGTCAAGGATGTCATATATTACCATTCCAGATTGTTATATTGAAGGGTTAAGTCACAAAATATGAAATATAACTTTTCGGGGGCCAAATCCAAGATTGTTGTCGAGTAACATCTGGAAAATAGTAAAAAATCAATTTTCTTCTCATAATATTATTGGCAGTGAATTTTTTCATGCAAGTAAATGTTTGTTTATATGTGGGAGTGCACAACAAATTGAGTCAAGAAGAGAAGGATGCAATCACTGTCTTTATTTTCAGAACATGATGTGTACATAATATCAATTTCTCAACTTTTACACTGTTCAGGAAGGTTATACCATTCTTTTGTATGTCCCTCCTGTACTTTATCTAGAACAGTAATATGATGAAAGAATATCAACATTCCTTCATTTTGTCTGAAGAGCAATAGTGTTTCAATGGAAAAATGAAATAAAACATGAATTATCTGAATTCCCGGCAATTGACGCTTTCCCGGTAAGTATTCTTGTAATTTGCATTGACCAAAGTTTGATGTACTGTCCAAACTGTCTTTTATCTAAGACAGTCATAATAAAATTATATTAACATCTCTTATATTTTGACTGTGGCAATGTTTTTACAATTGTAAATTAAATGAAATGAAATCTCCATTGGAACACATACATGTGAACTCAGTCAACAGAGTAAGGGCAGCTCTTCACACACTGGCACAGATGAAGACCTCTGCTCTGAAGCATATTGAGAATACCCCCAGTCGTCTGAAGATTGAAGAACAGGTTGTCCAAGACCTAGACAGTTGCATCACTGAGTTTGACTGTGACCCATTTGACTTGGATAAACCACAACTGAGAGCTCTGGTATTCGGTGTTGTCGCCAGGTGACCTGGTATGTGATTTTGAAAGTGCTCACGAAGATGGTGAAACAAGAGTGACTCAATTCTTCAGAGAACGAATGTTTTCACAGAACACACCATTTGATGCTACTATACACAGATGTTCAAGATACACTTTCAGCAAACCTCCTGTAACTAGGGATTCAGTCTCAGGCAAAGTTACAAAGACAGATGCTATGGAAAACAGAGCAATGGCATCGTTGATTTGGCTGGCAGAATCTGGTGAAGAGAAGTTTACTCTCGCACAGGTGATGGAATTTCGCGTGACAGATGAGTGTTTACCCAAATTTAACATCAACGGTACCATGAAGAAAGTGCAAAAATCAGAGTTAGTTGAGAAATTAAACATGCAGCCTGTCGAATCTTTTCCAGATCAGTACATTGCCCTCGTCGATATGGGTTTCCTGTGGAGATTAGCGACCCCAACTGCAGAAGATCGTGAGAAAGCTGATGGGTCTGCCCTCATGTGGGGAGATTATGCTGAAAAGCTTTTTTCCGTTATTCGCAGAAGGCATCCAAATGCAAGCCAGATTGTTTTTGTAAATGATGCCTATGGTGTGGAAAATTCCATCAAAGACAGTGAGCATGAGCGTCGTAAATCCACGACAGCATATAGAGATGGGTCCAGAAATGTGTACATGAAAACATTAGATAGGTTTCCTGCCACAAAGAACTTCCAGGTGCTGTTCAGCAATCAGGGAAACAAACAAAGGCTGCAAAAGTTTCTAAAGGATGAGTTCAACAAGCTTGTAAAGAATCATAGATAAATTGACTTTGTGTACTCCATCAGGCAAAATTGTTGGAACATCTCCTCCGGAGAAAGGATGGAAGAATTTGAATGTAGTCACATTGAGGCGGACACAATGCTGTTCTTCATCTATTCGCAAATCCGAAAAGCAGGAAAAATGGAGACAGTCGTGATTGATGCCGAGGACACAGATGTAGTGATTCTTTCTGCATATGTTGCACATCAACTGGAGGGCACCCTTGCTATCAAACGGAAAGACAAAATCATCAGCTGCAGAGACCTTTACTCTGATGATGTAGCTGAAATATTAATCCCATTATACATCCATAGTGGATCTGATACAACATCTGGCTTCTATGAACATGGGAAAAACACAGTTTATGAAAAAGGAACAGGAACTCAGGAGGCACGCAATCTTTTGAAAGATGTTGGCAAAACACTTCCAGTGACACAACATATGCTTCAGCAAATGGCCACATTCACTATTAGACACATCGATAATGACACAATCAGTAAAACGTTAGGTGAAGCCAGAGCACGGAAGTGGGGTCAGATGAAAAACAAGTCCACGTCCCACATCCCACCAGATCCAGATTCTCACAATCTGCATGTGACGCGAGTTAACTACCAAGTTTACATTCAACTAAACTATGAGAAGCCGGATGCACCCCCAAATCCCACCAACCATGGATGGACAAAGAAAGACGGTAGATGTGTGTCAGTGAGGTATACCCATGATGCACTCCCAAGAAGTTTACATGACTTGGTTGAACAAGAACAGACATTGTTGCACGATGATGAGGTTGAAAGTAATGATGAAGTTTGTGACTGGAGCCAGCGACTCAGATAGTGACTGAAGGATTTCACGTATGTGTTCCAATGGAGATTTCATTTCATTTAATTTACAACTGTAAAAACATTGCCACAGTCAAAATATAAGAGATGTTAATATTATTTTATTATGACTGTCTTAGATAAAAGACAGTTTGGACAGTGCATCAAACTTTGGTCAATGCAAATTACAAGAATACTTACCGGGAAAGCGTCAATTGCCGGGAATTCAGATAATTCATGTTTTATTTCATTTTTCCATTGAAACACTATTGCTCTTCAGACAAAATGAAGGAATGTTGATATTCTTTCATCATATTACTGTTCTAGATAAAGTACAGGAGGGACATACAAAAGAATGGTATAACCTTCCTGAACAGTGTAAAAGTTGAGAAATTGATATCATGTACACATCATGTTCTGAAAATAAAGACAATGATTGCGTCCTTCTCTTCTTGTCTCAATTTGTTGTGCACTCCCACATATAAACAAACATTTATTTGCATGAAAAGATTCACTGCCAATAATATTATTATATTATAAGAATAATATTATTATATTATAAAAATAATATTATTAATAATAATATTATTATAATTATAAGAAGAAAATTGTTTTTTTACTATTTTCCAGATGTTACTCGACGACAATCTTCGATTTGGCCCCCGAAAAGTTATATTTCATATTTTGTGACTTAACCCTTAAATATAACAATCTGGAATTGAAATATATGACATCCTTGACCTTCAAAACATATATTTTGACCCAAAAATCATAAAAATCGGACATGTAGAACCAAAGATCTGCAATTTTTGATATACTGGATGTTGCATGGCGGCCATTTTGAATTTTCGCATCTGGCCGAGTTAGCTCACATTTTCACGAGGTTCACCCCAGCTCATTTTAATCAGCACCCTCAAATTGACTAAAATCAACCTTCAAACCTTGGTCCCGGAAAAACGGTCACGGGACCCTATTGTGGGAACTCTACTACTAGGATTCCAAGCCGCCACCCTAACCACTAAGTCAACACCAGGCTTTGCTCTTCCAGCTGAAGAAGCTGCATAAAGCAACCAAGAAAGGCTACCAAGATAAGTCCTTTGCTATTTCAAACCCTTCCCAGATTTCTTCCACAGCCGTAAAAACGTTCAGAAATATTACACACATGAGAATCCCAATGCGACACAAACCCTCAGCTGCCAGACCTGTTTCCTTACTTGGTGGTGAATCATCAGTGACAGCACAGACAGAAATGCATGCAAATGAGACTCCCAAGCATGTACCAAGTGTAAGAAAATTTGCCAAAAAGTTTGTGAGGGACTTGCAAACAGAAAACTATCTTGTGTTATTAATAAAAAAAAATAAAAAAAAAACTTACTTGTTTTTAGCATCACCTGTTTCATTACTTCAAAAGGAACCCAAACAAAAATGGAATTGTAATAAAAGCAATGAAAAGAGAAAAATGAAATTTTTGGTGAGTCCAAGTGAAAAATTGGCATTAATGAGGGTTTCCTTTTTTGTTGGGCGACACTGTGCTCTTTGATACTTGAAGACCCACAGTAACTGCAGCTTGAGTGAAGCAGAGAAGCAAAACTCACCAGGTTCATAATATTCGAAGACGGTGGCGGTGACAGGTAAGACAAGGTTACTCTCAAACACCTGGTTTAATCGAAAACCCACGCAGTTCTTCTCATCCTTGTTAACCTGCATATTACAAGAGGTGTGAACGTTCCACAGCAATTTAATTGGTGAAAAGGTGTCTCAAGCCAGGGAAACAGAGCACAAACTGCAAAGCCAAATGACATGGGAGCAATTCAAAATTTTCAATTGCTTAAAAAAATATACTGAAGTTTCCCACATTGGACAAGTCAACACATATGGAAGTTAAAGACATTATTTTTACTGACCTTGTCTAAATAGAGAAAGACACGACCAGGTCGTATCTCATACTGCACAATGTAGTTATCCACAAGGTTCTTCATCTGTGGTCGGATAAACCAAACAAGTGAGTGAGGTAAATTGAGAATAAAGTTGCTGCGACTTAAAAATAATTTGCATCCAGCATTTTTACGTTATTTAGAATATTTTCTGCACACAAAACCGATTCACATATTTACGTGACACTTAATAACATTTTAAAAATCCATGTTTCATTGCATCATTTTAATAAATATCTCGACTTCATAATAAAAGCCTAAAACATTCATAAACAATGAAGTGCTTCATTCCCCTTATCATGTCTATATTTATCATGCCATTGTGTATTATTTCTATTTCCAATAAAGGGATGCACAAAAAGAATCCATTGCACACAGTTTTCATCAAAAACCAACCCATGAGACTCAAGTTTCATTTTCTCCACATGAAGTCACTCAAATTAAGCAATAGTACATGCAGAAAGGTGGGCAGTGTTTTATAGAAACTGAATCATTTTGTTTACATCTTATGAAAGTACTGTACCTGAAAGCACAATTTATAACAAAGAACAAAAATATGTTATTACATCATCCAAGTCTTTCTTCTTCGCTTCAAACCCTGTTGGCAATGAAATATCCATAACCACCATCCCAGGCTCTTGGTTTCGTAAATACCTACAAAACAAAGCATTTCAAAAATAGTCAGCCCTTTTGGTAAAAAATTAACTTCCTTTTAGATTTAAAGTACACAAAGTTTCATGTGGAACTGGTATTTTATTTACATTTACAAAGGGCAACCAAGATATTTGGTACTGCTCATGTTTATCGCAACATTTTATGTCGTGTAATACGTGACTTTCAAAATGATGTATGAATGCTAAACGCAGCTTTTTACGCATGCGTTGTGTGTGTTTTACACTCAATTACTCATCTGGCACACTTTTACCCTGCTGTTGCTAGCATGTAGGCTCCGTCGGTATCGATTTCGATATACCGGTTGGCTCAAACCTGTATATGCCGGTATACTGGTATTTAAAAAAAAAATTTTAAACGCAGGTTCAAAAAACTACATAATGGTCCAATGGGCCATTATGTATTCATATGATGTACACATCATTGACACATGGTAATTTTTCAAAGTATTCCCACATGGGGCTTTTTTGTCTATGATCATGATGAGAATGGTTATTTTACTTCCAACTTCAACTTGTATTAAAAAGGATTTTGTTTTAAAGTGACATCAGTATGTGTAACCGGCACACCCGGGAGGATGGTGGGGAGAGGGTCTTCGAAGGGGATGGTGTGAAGTGGGGGGGGGGGTTGGGAGGCTAAAGTACGATGAGATGGGTTTGAGATGGAGGAACAAACAGGTGGATTCAGGTGAGGGAAGTTTCCCATGGGAATTACGGGGTTTGAAAGGAAAAAAGGACAGAATCGGGGTGGGGGACTGAGGAGTTGCTGTTTGGAAGTTAAAGGACGATGGATGGGTAGCTGGAGTTAAAGAAGTTAGTTCGACTACACGCGTATACCGGTATTGCTATCATACCGCTATGACGATCGCAGATCGCTGGTGGTAATCAGCACATGCTTTCTAAAGCACACCCAATTCATATAAATAACGAATTGGCAATTGCATTTAAAAACAGCCACGAGGGCAAAGATAAACACGATTGCTTGTATGGAGCTCAGAAGCTGAGGGTTAAAAGTTAAAACCTACTGTACTGTACTTGCTTCCTGGTATGTCTTGATGTCATACATTCCACTGGTCCAGGGGTAGCTGAAACGCTGAGTGCATCAAAGCTTTTTAAATCATGTATGATAGCATGGTATTTAAAGATTGTACAAGCCTTTCTTTGATTTGTTGGGATATCCTGGTGTTTGTTATACATAAGGATTTTTTTTTGGTATACCGGTATATTCAGAATTCCAATACCGGTATATTGATTTGAAAAATTATATCGACATAACCAGTATATCAATATATCGCCAGACCCTACGAGCACAAAATCTGTGATTAAAAGTCTTTTCAACATAATTTTCAGAATTTAGACAAAAGTGTGTCAATTTCAAAATGGTTCACCATAATTGTTCTGTTCCAAAATGAAAACCGGTCTCACAAAATATCAGAAATATGACAAATGTCCATGGATGGGACTGAGAGGTGTTAATTTCCTTTCCGAACACACACACACACACACACACACACACACACACACACACACACGGTCAGGAGTTTGCAGTACGAGAAGCTGCCCGTTCAGTGAGCTGAGAAAGTTATTCGAGGCTTTTGTTGTGCAGAGGCACAGCCCTTTCTCTCAGATACTTTTCCAAGTGTTTTCAGCTTATTTCAGAAGCTTTGTGAGCCATTTCAAATAACAATCCTTTTCTCCAATACACGATATACTTAATAAAGCCCTGAACGCAAACATTTCCAGGGGTTTCTGTGCATGCACACCGATCATTCCGTGGTGGAATACATCATTTCGAAAGTCACATATTGTATTATAATTCCTCTTTACATCTACATATTTATGTCTATATTAACTATTTAATGTCAGTAAAGGTAAATACTTCACTGTTAATGTCATACAATTAACAACCTCCATGAAGGATTGCATTTTTCTTCAACAAGGTTTTTATTTAAACCAAGTATAAAATGATCAAACACAGCCAGTTTTGGTGTAAACCATACAAACTCACATTAACATTTTACATACCCCTTACGAGTGATGTCTGTGGTACTGGCTTTTGGGGATCCTTTTATGAAGTCTTTTAATTATTTATTGGCAAGAATTAATAAAAGGGAAGTGTTATCCTTCCTGAGGTCACGTCCATACCTGAAACAACCGATGAAACGGTATACATTGAATTCCGGATTGATAGATTGACGCCGGCGTTGTTTAACTTGATCTGCAGAAATCATGGGGAAGTAAAGTGAACACATATGCAAGGTTAATCCAAATATTAATTTTTTCAAATAAAGTTGCATATGTCAAATCATCAATAAAGTGAAAGAAAGGTCGAGTTTCACTTTTCGAGAAATATCTGCATTGTATTGTTACAGAAATGGCTTTGGGGTAAATGGGGAATAGATTCGAATAGTTATTTCATTTTGCATGTCAAAATATATCATGTAATTAATTATAATTAAGTAGACAGTGTCAAATGAATCGTTTAGTAAACTATTGTCCTCCCCCACCTGAGTGTGTGTGTGTGTGTGTGTGTGTGTGTGTGTGTGTGTGTGTGTGTGTGTGTGTGTGTGTGTGTGTGTGTGTGTGTGTGTGTGTGTGTGTCTGAGCCATGTATTCCCCCTCCATACATTCTGAAATGTTCCCCATGTAATCTGTCCACTTGTATTTTTCTTTTCTCCTCACAGCAGAGGCAAAACTGAATACTTCGCCTTGTAGTGCATGTGCGAGATCCTCGTGTGACATCAAGAGAAGAAAAAGTGCCAGAGAGGATGTTGTGTGGCTGTGTGTGGAGAGCACCCGCTGTGTGTGTGTGTGTGTGTGTGTGTGTGTGTGTGTGTGTGTGTGTGTGTGTGTGTGTGCATATTGTTATGTCTGGCTTCCTTTCTGGGACTACGGTGCAGTAATTGTTCTTTATTTTGATTGCGCTGCGGAAATTGTGTCACACTGCAGAAAATGTGTCATGCTGCGGAGAATGTCTTGTGCTCTGGAGAATGTGTCATGCAGCGGAGAATGTGTCATGCTGCGGCGAATGTGTCACGCAGCGGAGAATGTGTCGCGCTGCGGAGAATGTGTCACGCTGCGGGGAATGTGTCACGCTGCGGAGAATGTGTCACGCTGCGGGGAATGTGTCACGCTGCGGAGAATGTGTCACGCTGCGGGGAATGTGTCACGCTGCGGGGAATGTGTCACGCTGCGGAGAATGTGTCGCTTTGCGGAGAATGTGTCACGCTGCGGAGAATGTGTCGCGCTGCGGAGAATGTGTCGCGCTGCGGAGAATGTGTCGTGCTGCAGATAATGTATCCTGCTGTGGAGAATGTGTTTTATCTCGATTTTTATTAATTCTTGTTTTATATAAATTTTTGTTTTTACTCGATGGAACTGAACTGTTTTTGTCCTTGGACTACTTTTTCTGTATATTTTGGAATTAAACAGAAAATTGATTCAATTTGATTGGAATGGCTTTCTGTGAAAATAAATAAATAAACATATACTTTGTTGTTTAAGTTTCATCACGCTCCACCAATTCCAAATATTTCCTATTTTTCTCTCAACCCTCTTTAAAATCTGATAAACACATGCATTAAAAAAATTAATGTGTTCTACGTCCAGTGTAAAAAACAATATTTACCTTACGGTAATTTTCCTCAATATCAACAAACACTTCCAATTCTCGAACCATCATCTCCATGAATCATAGCTGTGGAAATTATATATTTTTGATAATATTTTGATCACAAGTGAACAAACCAAATTAAACTATAAAGAGCAAAGATTGCAGACCTTCGCCAGAACTTGTTTTGCATGGTGTTTAGAATGGGATTAAAATAAATCCAATTCAAATCAAATGGAAGACCAAATAGGTACAGTCCTGCATTGGAGTCATCAGAAAGAACCCGAACAAGCAAGAAGCAAAGATTAAGTCATCAGGAGGAACCTGGATAGGATTCACATTTCAGTTGCTACTCCAATAAGCTGAAAAAGGTCCATCCTCGGCCCACCTGAGCTCCTGACCAAATACAAAGCTTTCGTCCACAGCCTGATTAAGGACTGCTCTCCCCTCAGTGCTGGTGCTCCTGCCTCTCACCTTTCTCGGCTTCACGCAGTGGAAACCAAGGCATTTCGGATCATTGGAATCTCCCACGATGAGGCCGAGTCTTTGGGCCTCTCACTCTCTCACCGCAGGCAGGTCGGTGGTCTTTCTGTCTTCTACGGTCTCCTCTCCGGTCTCGCCCCCCCCCCATGCTGTCTGCGATTTGTCTCCACCATATTTGAGCAGGGCTCTCAAGGTCTGCCAACAACCCCCTTCTGGTAAAACTACCAAAATCACGAATCACTACTCACCTTCACCCTTTCATTCCTCTTTTTTCCTGCCTTTGGAATAAACTCCCTCACTCTGTTCAATCCCATTCTTCCCTCCCAAAACAATCCCAAAACAGCTGTTCACCACCACATCTTATCATCCCGGTAAATCCACTAGAAACCCACTTTCAAATTCCCTGCTTTTCTTCCTGAAAGTCCCTGTAATGTCCATTTTGTATACCCCATGTTCCCCGCCCCATCCCTCTCCCTTCCACAGATCTCCTAATGTCTCTGTTCTGCACCGTTTTGTCCTTCCCACGCCCCTCTTGTGTCATGCACTCCCCTCCCCCCTTGCTGTGCGTTGTGCGTTAGCTCTCATAATAGCCTTGACAAGGTGTACAAAAAAAAGGAATCAGGCCAGGTCAGATTGCATCTGTGACTTGCCACAGGTACTATGTAAACCTGTACTAACCTGTTCCATGGTCGGGTTGTCGGCGACGAAACCATCTCCCCCACCAAGTTTCTTGCTGAGGAGGGCGTATGATATGGGCACCCAGCAGAATGAAGAACAAAACCTGTCAAAGGGTGGAGGAGCTCCTTGTGAGTCAATGGCCGTCCATACCGAGTGCCCAACTGTGTCTGCGGACATCCTCCTGCAGTTGGGTTACTTCTTATTAGCAGGTTGGTGGCAGGATTTGCACTCAGGTCACAGTAAAACCCTTCATTCCGCAAAACATTAAAAATGCATTTAAAAAAATTTAAAAACCCACTCCGTAGGAGTACCTCCTGTGCAGCTTCCCTTCGTAGGGCAGCTCATCGGATGACGGAATTGAAGCAAAGCCTTCAGGTCCCCCAATCTTTGAGAGGAGGGAAACCATGGGATAACCTTCCCGGGTCAGATTTCAGAAGTGTTTGTCAGGGTGGTGCTGAGGTGTCGTCCACCAGATGGCGGTCTCCTTGGGTTAACCTGAGGCGGCCCTTCTGGTGGATGCCTGGAATGTCCCATCCCTAAGAGAGGATGATCACCTGTCTCTGTTATCTGAGCTCAAGCATTTCGACATCGGCATTGCAGCACTCTCTGAGGTTCATAGACTGGATTGCGGGGAGATCATGGTGGGTGGTTAAATCTACAATTGGTCTGGTCGCTCTGATGGTTACCATGTCCAAGGAGTTGCTGCAGCTGTGTCCAATAAGCTGACTCCAATGATAATTGAGGTAACACCGGTCAACGAGCGTAATATGAGACTTAGGATTTGTCACTCCTTTGGTGTCATTTCCCTAGTCTCTGTGTATGCTCCGACTGAGGCGAATGATCTTGCAGTGAAGGAGGCATTCTATGCCATACTCGAGTCTGTGGTTGATCAATGCCCCAGGAAAGATACTCTTCTCGTCTTGGGGAATTTCAATGCATCGACTGGAACTGATAGGGATGATTATGAGACATGTGTTGGTCTCCATGGGTCTGAAACTGTGAATCAAAATAGCACTAAGTTACTTGACTTTGCAAGAAGTCACGGACTTAGGGTTGCTGGTTCATAGTTTCAGCGCTCACAGGCTCATCGCTGGACTTGGTATTCCAAGGTTGGTGGTGTGGCAAAGGAGATTGACCATGTTCTTGTTGATGGTCGCTGGAGGATGATCCAGAACTGCAGGGTCTACCAGAGTGCTCAGTTCCTCAAGACTAACCACAGGCTTGTTGTGGCTACTCTGAAGTTGCAGCTGAAATCCAGGAGAATGGTACCATCGCAGCCGAGACTGAATGTTGGCAAGCTCAAATATGAGAAGTTTGCTGAGGAGTTTGTGAACATGCTGAGTCAAGATTTGGGGGGTCTGCGTGCTTTGGGGGATCCTGAAGAGATGTAGAGTGTCGTTAAGACCACCATCCTTGATGTTGCGGTGGATGTCTTGGAACTCACTGGAGAGTGAAGAAGAATTTTGTCTCTCAAGGGACACTGTATACCATTGACGAGAGTCGCAGGGCTAAGATGAATGGCAGAGCTGAGCTGTTCAGGGAGCTGAGGCGTAAAATTGTACATGCAATATGGGTGGACAAGGAGGCCTATGTGTGAGGAATCTGTAAGGGGGTAGAACATCACCTGTGGTCAAGTGATTCTCATCCTGCTTACAGGGGAATTCGCACATTGCATTCTTCCAAGCGCGTCCCTCGGTGTACTGCAGTTAGAGCAGAGGGTGGTGGGCTCTTGACAGAGGAGTCCGAAGTGAAGGCCTGCTGGGCCGGTTACTTTGAGCGGTTGTACCAGGCTGATCCACCAGCTGTCGAGTTGGATGTCAGGGGTGTTACAATTCCTATTGCTGACCCTCCAATCAACTGTGGTCCACCTTTGTTTGTGGAAACACAGACCTACGGTGAACCGGTTGAAATGGGGAAAGCTCCTGGGATCGGTGGCATCCATGCTGAACTTCTCAAGGCTGGTGGAAATGCTGTACTCATGTCGTTGCATGCAGTTATGTGCTCTGCCTGGAAAACAGGCATCATCCCAACTGACTGGAAGAGGGTCTCGTTGTCCCTCTCTGGAAAGGGAAGGGTGATCGCCAAGACTGCAACAACTACCGAGGGGTGACGCTGCTCTCAGTGCTGGACAAGGTCTTTGCTCGGATAATTATTGATAGGGTTCGCCACCATCTGCTTGAGTACTAGCATCCAGAGCAGTCAGGCTTTACACCAAAGAGGTCAACGATTGACCGTTTCCTTGCTCTTCTGGTCTTCACCGAACGCAGCCGAGAGTTTTGGCAGGTGCTGCTTGAAGCTTATGCTGATCTTTGTAAAGCGTTCGATTCAGTGAATCGGGATGCCCTCTGAAGGATTCTTGGTCTTCGTGGGGTGCCACCAAAACTGATCAATCTGATGTCTGAACTATACTCCGGTACTAAGAGTGCTGTGAAATGTGGTGATACTATCTCTGACTTATTTCCAGTTGTTACTGGAGTTCATCAGGGGTGTGTACTGGCCCCCACACTTTGCAGCACGTGTGTGGGCTGAATTCTGAGGAGGATATCAGAGAGATCAAGCTTCAGTGCATTGTTTGGGAATGTCAACATCACTGACCTTGATTTCGCAGATGAAGCAGTCATCTTTACGGAGACTCTAGATATCCTTTTGGGGGCCCTGGTAGTGCTGAATGAGGAGTTGGAGCCACTGTGATTACCGGTTTCCTGGGTCAAAACTAAGATCCAGACTTTCAATGACATCTTGGATGCTGCTATCCTGTCTGTACCTGTTTGTGGCGAGGATGTTAAGGTCACAGAGAGATTCACTTCCCTTGGCAGTGATATTCATGTCTCTGCTGGCTGTGAGCCAGAGGTCAACAGACATCTGGGTCTGTCCTGGGGAGTCATAGATTCACTGGATCATGCGGTGTGGTGCTGCCGGTACCTGTGCAGGTGGACGAAAGTCCGAGTTTTCAGGTCCCTGGTGCTTCCAGTCTTGCTCTATGGATATGAGACTTGGACTCTGACCAGGGATCTGAGATGGAGACAATTCCTTTGGTACCAGGTCTCTTTGGAGAATACTTGGCTTTCGCTGGTTGGACTTTTTGTCCAATGAGCGGTTGCTGAGAGAGACTCAAATGAGATTTGTTACCTGCATAGTCCGTGAGTGTCAGCTGCGGCTGTGTGGACATGTGGCTCATTTTCCTGACGCTAATCCTGCTCACCAGATTCTTTCAGCGAGAGAGCCTCGTGAGTGGAGGAGGCCAATGGGCCGTGCACATGCCTTGTGGTTGCAGCAGATTGACCAGCATCTCAATTGATGGGGATGGGCCAGGCATCTGCCTGGGGGATTGCCAGACGGAAACCCTGGAATGCCGGCGGAAAGTGGACGCAGCAATGCCCTGCTCCGGCGCATGCTCCCATATCTGACCTGACCTCTACCCTCAAACCCATCCAGGTACAGCCAAGTGAGCCTTTTTCAAAAAATAAAAATACAAAATATATATTTTTTAAAGAACCCAGATCAAAAAAACAACTTCTGGCTGCCAGACCATGCAGCTGATCAAGTTGAAATTTAAAACGTATATTCCCCATCACTGCTAGATTATACTTGTGAAGTTTCATGTCGATTGATTAAGTGGTTCCAGAGAAAACTTTATTTAACATTTTTCTTCAATCCAACATGGCTGCCAAACCAACATGGCTATCATTTATTCCTGAACAAACTTGTACACTCAAGGCTTGGGGAACATTTGTGCAAAGTTTCCCCTCGATCTGTCCAGCCATTCTGGAGAAGAGGATTTTTATAGTTTTTTGGATAAATCCAATATGGCTGCCAAACCGTCATATGACCTATGACGTCATGTGTATGAACATTTTTTTTCCTCATGGATAGGCAGTCATACTTGTAAAGTTTCGCCTCGATCTTTTCAACCACTTTCGAGAAGTTGATTTGTGAAGGTATTTTTTTTAAACAATGTGGCTGCCTAATCACGTGACCGATGACGTCATCAATGTTTTTTCTGTGGACCATTTTATCCCTAGATGACCTTAAAAAAATTTCATTCTACATATGCAATTATGACGTCATAAAAATTACTTGTTCCCCATGTGGGGTACTTGCCGTGTGCCAAGTTTCAATATTTTCCTTGGTGCGGTTTCAGAGATACAGAGGTCAAGGAATTACAAGGAAATTTTGCACAGGAGGTGGTCATTTGGCACATCATGCCTGTGCTACACCAATTCCAGATTTAATAAATCCGCAAACACCCCTTCTCTTCGTGTGCAGCCTTTTGGCTGCTACACTGGTACTCATTTTGCTGACCTCGAAAGGATGACACAGGCTGAGTCAACCCCCTGGTGTTAATTCAGCAGAAAACAGGGCTTGAACTCAAGAGCTTAGGATCTCAAGCCACCACCCTAACCACAAAGCCAACGCCAGGTCCAAAGTTTTTTTTTTCCCGTTTTTCCAACATGGCTGCCACACCACATGACCTTCGATGTCATAATTATGATTAAAACATTCCACATGAGTAGTTGCACTAATGGTGAAAATTTCGTCTCAATCCAACAAGCGGTTGCGGAGAAAAACACAAAAGTTCTGTGCGGACAAACAAACATGAAAAATCACTCATGGAGTGACACTTGGCTAAACGGAATGGCACTCGGTAGAGCGCATACCTCCGCCAGGCTGAACAGTTTAAATTTTGTGTCCCACTGATAGGTTGGATCTGAATCCAGACCTTAATCAAAAGCGTGACGTATACAAATCTTTTCAACTTCCACAATTTAAAATGCTGCAGAATCATCAAAAGATTACCTATTGATGACAACATAACTCAATGATTCAAGGAGAGTTTGAGTTGTTCCTGCTAAGCAGATCCCCAGTTGTTACATTAAACCGAGTATCCATCACCTTTCAAAAATCCTGTTTCCACCCTTTACCATGCAAAATGAATTTTAATGAAGTATTTGCCCTGATCTCTTACACTTATTTGCTCCCGCCGTTTTTGTTTTCCTATTCACTGTTTATAAAACATGTCATTTCATTATTCACATCTATCTCTCATTTTCATTTATTATACTTGTTTTCAATGTTGCACTAATTTATATAAGCTGTTATGGAAGTGTGAAACTGTTGTCAACACGATTAGTCTTAATTTGCTTGTTTGCTGCTTTATCAGTTATGTATGTATCTTCTATGACCATTTCTGCAAACGATCACAAGACTATTCAAGAAGAACCGAAAATTTTACAGGTGGAACTAGCTATAGAACACAATAAACCAAACAAATATTTCAACTCACTGTCCAGATTAGTCGTGATTTCCAGAGAAAACCCCTTGCAGTCTTTTTTAATAACCACCTTCTCTCTGTACTTCTTTACAAACTGTGTATGGAAAAGGGAGGTAACAAAAATGTGCAGAAACAGAGTGAAGAGTTGGGTATGGTGGGGATAAAATTATCCACTTCAGTCATACTTTCAGAATTTGCTTGCAGATGGTACAAACCTTGGTATTTGGGCATTATAAGTTGTTGAATGATTTAACTCATAAGACTTCCATCATAAACGGAGGCGTCGCTCGCTTCCAAAACTATTTGGAGCCCGGGCTCACCTCGAACTTTAGATCTCACTCACAATAAAACATTTCGCACAGTGGCATGTGTTTGAAAATAGGCTAATCATTACGTTTATTGCATCACATAAAGGATGTTGCAGGTATTAAAATGAAAGGAATTTTTTTTCGTTTCAATGAGATTTATTTCAACCTTTATGAATTTAAACAATGAATAAAGTGCAAAAACAAAAATGTATTCATTTACAAACTCTAGTTGATTCTATAAAATACACAAACTTACAATTATATATCTACTATCAAACATTTCAAATCGATTGAACACAATGTCACATCTTTGATCTATTCATTAACCCTCACCACCCACGGTTTTAGAAAAGTTATATTTGTAAACAGTTTACCTTTATTTATTTTGGGGAAGCATCAGTGTATACGTCTGTTGTGCATCTTTGAAAAATAATCAATGATGGTATCCTCTGACACAGATTCCATCTTATGACATAAAATTATCTTTCACAACTGCAGCTACTCACTGGGATAGTAAGTGCTACTTGCACAACCTTTTAAAGGTTGGAAGTATGAGAGGATCTAAGCGCTGATACGCACGCAAATTTCATGTCGAGCTTTTCACCTTTTTCTTGTTTACGGGCCAGGTAATTTTCAGCAACAAGTACTTCCTCTTGTTTCAGTTATATTTGGGAGTGTTTTGAAAGTGTAGTTAAGTCTTCTACCGAGAAAGAGTTTGGTAAGCGCAGGCTGCATGCATGTATTCCCATCATTAGCTCTGCTTGGATGGTACAGAAAACTCTAGTCAAACTCAGCAAGTATCCGGTCTAAACAAGGATAAAATAATTTTGGCCTGAAATTATCTGAGTGTATTGACATCTACATCAACACTACATGCTGATTCAACCACAAAATCATCCACATGTTTTTGTTTCTTCCTTTGCAGGGCTGTTTCCTGGATGTCAACGTCGTCGTTGTTACAAAAAGCCCTGGCTTTATCTTGTTGTTATTTTGCTTTTTAATTTGTTCTCATGTTCCTTAATGTGTTGTGCACTTTAAAATTTACAATTTCAGTCAAATCAAGGTAGCTAAGGGGTTAAAATGGATTCGGGGCACAGCAAAAACATTTGGGAAATGTGCCTCGTGTGCCAGTGTCCAGCGTTGCCCCTAATCATGAAATTTCTCAACTGGTGATGAACAAATGTTCACATGCTGTTTATGGTTATGGAAGGAACTTTATATATGTAACAAATGCATGGCTACATTAAATCAATGGTACTTAAGTAACCCTTACTGTGAGAATGCCTTGTCCTGTGCCACTTGCTGTCACTGTCAGTTGTCCATGCACTGGTACCTGTACAAAGGCAAATAATTTGAAATCACATGGGTGTTTTTAATTTAATTTGATTGTATTTATTTTTAACCATAGCTTTCAGCTGTTCACCACCACCTCTTATCTTCCCCCATCCAAATCCTCGATCTTTTCTACCCCCGATAATCCACCCAAGCCCACTTCCTTCAATTCCCCTGCTTTCCTTCCTGAAAGTCCCTGTAATGTCCATCTTCTCTTCGCCATGTTCCCCGTCCCATCCCCATCCCTCTCCCTTCCACAGTTCACCTAATGTGTCTGTTCCCCACTGTTTTGTCCCTTCCACTCCCACCCCTCTTGTCTCATGCCTCCTTGCTGTGAGTTGTGTGTTAGCTCTCATACGAGCCTCGACCAAGGTATACAAAAAAAAACAAAAAAAAAAAAACGTGAAATAGGTGTTACATTAACGGTGTGTCTGGATAAATAGCCATGTTCCTTAAGGTGAACAAGTACATTCTGTGAACCATTTGTCTTGCTGAAGAATTAACAATTTATCCATTTTATAACATCACAAGGCTAACAAACATCCCTTTACATACTAAATGATGTATGGAGACAACATGCAGAGGATAATTATTTTAAATGAGAAGTGCACAAAACACAGAATGGTCTGGTTAGAATGGCAGAGAATTGTCCATATGATGAGACAAAGGAAACAACATAAAATCTTAAAGCTACACCTTTTTAAACCTGCAGATGGAAATAACAACCAACACACACACACACACACACACACACACACACACACACACACACACACACACACACACACACACACACACACACACACACACACACACACACACACACACACACACACACACACACACACACACACACACACACACACACACACACACACACACACAACCCAATTTCCCAATACATGGGTGGACATGCTAATGACATATCGAAGATTCAGAAAATAATCCGTTGAAAATTATCGAGTTGGATTTAAGGTTTGTTTTGCTCTGTCACAGTATTTGCAAAGCAATCCTGTAACAAGTGGGACCAAAACAAAGTCACAAAATGAAAAATGAAATGAATTACTTGGTTATAATGAGCAAACATTAAGAGATGGGGATGAGGGACAAAGCTCAAAACAAGGCCCAAAGCTTTAGTAGGGAATGGGTGAGCAAGGACATTGTGCTTTTTGGAAGTGAGGTTCCATTTTGCCTTACATGTTAAAGAAAGATGCGTGGAGCATGCCTCTATTGACTGTTAATAGAGAGTAGTGTTAGTAATAAGTTAAAATAAAAAAGGGAAGGGGGGGGGTGGGAGAGAAAACAGTGTAAGGAAAGAGTGATGTAAAAGAGAGGCAGAGTGGAACATGTGCCAAAAAGAAGATTACACAGATAAAAACAACAAAAAGGAACCGATACATAAACATTTACATAAAACACCAAAAATACAACTTCTAACAAGTAGAAACAACAATAAAACTAGAAGGGCACTCAGTAGCGCGCATACCTCCGCCATGCAATGCCTGATCCACGAGAACATATCGGGCCCAACACATTTTTGAAATACGATATATCTCGTTTTTGGACCGATTTCTCCATGGCAAAGAATCACTTTGGATATTAAATAATTCTCGTATCCAGATTCGGATTCAGACCTACACCAAAATCGAATCAATTCGTCCTTGCCACACACACACACACAACGTGTCCATCAAGTGTTATCCGAATCCGTCCACAACTTTTGGAGATATCGTGTTATATATCGGTTTAGCCCAATCTCTCAATGGTGAAGAATCACTTTTAAAATTATCAGATCCGGATCTGGATCCGGATCTTCACCAAAATTGAATCTGTTCTTCCTTGTCACACACCCAACATATCCACCAAGTTTCCTCTGAATCCGTTCACAACTTTTTGAGATATCCTGCACACAGACAAACAGACAGACAGACAGACAGACAGACAGACAGACAGACAGAAAGGGGTCTGTGTTCTAACCTCCTTCCACGTTCGGTGGCAGAGGAAATGAAAAGTCAAGAAGACCACACTGGATGGTAATCATTATTTTGGGGGAGATGGCTTTGAGTGCAGAGCTACATGCATCCTTTGACGAGGAACCAGAAGTGGAATATTCAATTCTCATCTGGGAACCTAGCAGGATATCGACATACACAGATAAACCTCCTCTTTAAGCAGTATAGAAGAAATGGAGGCCCTTGACAACAACACACAGCTACACAGACAGCCACAGGGTTAAGAGTACACAAATTATAAAATGCATGGTTAATCGTCTCTAACTTGGAAATTATGCACATTCAAGGAAAAAACAAAATTCTAGTTCAATTGTACATCTTTGTTGAACTGTTTCTAAGGCCGGTTGGGCATGCAAGTCAAGCCAGTAGGCCTTGCAACACACTCGAACCATGGGCGGTGTGGGCAAACACACTGAGAAAATGGTGAGAATAACTTGAAAGAGACATTCCCATTCAAGGTCCAAAAATCAACTATTTAAAGCAGATGTAAATATGTTGTGGTTAAATTAGACAACATTATCAAAGTGTGCTTGTAGCCATCTTGAATTACAGTGTTAAAGTAGGCTGCCCAAAGGCGTTATATTAAAGTTGGTCTGCATACCGACTCACTGACTGACTTGCATACATACACACACTGACACAAACCAATTAATATACCTTCTCCTCTCCTGTCCTGTCCCTTCAGGAACCGGTGAGGCTAAATATTGACAAGTAGCACAAATGCATGCAGCTCCCAAGCTGTGCAACTACTAAATGGCTGCACTGGTTTTACTGCTAGTTGGTGGGATTTTCAGCAATGGCATCAAATAAATCACATAACGTTGAAGCGACACAAACCCAAACAGGTGCAATGACAGAATCAAGATACACTCCATACTTTAAATCCTCATGGTCTAACTGTATCTCTCATTTGATGAGAGAAGCAATTAAATATTCGATGAATCAAGCTTTCTCACCTGCAACTAAGAATATATTGTAATGGTGATGCGGGTGGACACGGTCAAATCCCGCAGCCAAATGGTCACCAATTTAGTGACGGATAGTCATTGGGACTGCAGTGCCGTCTGCTAGAAGAAGGCCCAAAATAACTTTACTTTCGTTTCCGACGCACTGTAACTCCAATGAACCTGCCACATACGCTGAGTTGGTCAGTTCAAAAGTATGTGGGCACAGTGAAGACCCTTATCAAACCACTGTGTTTGTACCCTCCTAACAAGGGGCAATTTTCAACGACTGTGGATTTACTCATGCCATGGTTATTTTTACCAATTCTGTATTGCACACGAAACAAACACTCCAATAATGAACTAACAGGGTTTATTAAAGAGGGGAAGTGAAAACAGAGAAGCAACACTATAATTAATGAGGAATTCCAAACAGACTATATCCCTCGATTATATCCTTAATTCCGTAAGCTTATCCGATAACTTATGGCCTTCACATTCACAAATAGGATACAGAAAGAGGAAGACAAGACCAAAAATAGACCAGTCCACATGCTATGCTCACGTGTGGTGGTTGTGCTTGTGGCAGGAGTAGTGGGCTCGGTGCAGACGAGACTCGCTGCCTCCTGGTTGGGACTCCTGCTAGGCTTTTTGTCAGGTTGCACCGTGTTTTTACTCGCACCGTTTCAGGGACACAGATTTGGTCTGAACTCTGCACCTCACTCCAATCCGCGCTTGCCCTTGCAGCGCTTTCGCTTAGCTTTTCATTGGTGTCAACCTACCGACTCGCTCCACCACCCACTCTTTCGAATCACTGACTCGTTTTTCTCACTCATTTGACTCACCAACTCCTTTGACTCACTCCAATAACAGTCATCCAGCTCTCCCAGCACAGCTTTTATAGCCTCTTGCGACTGTGCCAAGCTGGATGTGCAGAGTGGCAGTACGCTGGCTGTCTTGAGGCTTCAACTCCTTGGGGACATTGCCCTTCCTCTGACATGATGACTGATGTGGAATGCCCCCCCCCCCACCTCTACCTCCTTCCTTTGTGATCCTCCAGCTTCCTGGAGGAGTTTCGCTGCATGTGTACAGTAGCTGCTTACCTTCTCAAAAAACCACGTTTAGACAGATCACAAATAGAAAATGATCTAGATATATAAGCTGTGGGAATGGGAGTGGTTTTAACATGTACATAACTGGAATGGCACTCGGCAGAGCACATATCACATACCTCCACCAGGCTGAACAGTTTGTTTTGTATCCCACTGAGAGGGCAGATCTGCATCCAGACCTAAACCAAAATATAATTGGCTTGTTCTTGCCACCGATCCGACTCATCCACAACATTTTGAAACATCGTGCTGTACATCGTTTTTGACACTTTCTCTCCATTGTGAAGAATCATTTAAATAATTCTCATATCTGAACTGAAACTGTCCTTTACGTTTTTTGAGATAACCTGCTCACAAACAAACAGACAAGCCGGTAGGCGGACATGGGTAGTCGCCTACCCAATAGAACCTGACGCGATGGGCCCGTTCGATGGGGAATGACCTGAGGATTAAGCACAAAAAATTCATGATTCTAGCTTCAAGGGTTAATGCTGCAGATTGTTTTTTCGTTAAAATACCCCCACATTTAGAGGTTTTTCGGCCGTTGCTAAGCAACGGAGGGGTCCATAGCAACGGTTTTTTCTCACACATAACTAGGACATACCATGAACCTACCATACCAGTTTCATGTATATCTGACTCATAGTCTCTGAGATATAACGAACTTCGTTTTTTTATTGTTTTCGACCAGGGTTCATTCAAAGTCTATCTTCTCCGACAGTTTTCATAGGATTCGGCTGGAAATTTTTGACAATATGGCTGAATGTAGTGCCCACAGTCGCTCGTGGCCCGATTTTTGATTTTCGAAAAAATAATTTTTTTATGATTTTTCAAAAATTTCAAAGTCCCGTTACTAGGCAACGGTGGTCTCCATAGCAACGGTTCTCATTTGCACACAACTAGGTCATGGTATGAACCTACCCACCAAGTTTCATCGAAATTGCCATTGTATTAACGGAGCACTGGACCGAACAGACAGACATACAGACATATAGACAAACATATCGACGGAAAAAGTGATAAGGGTAGATCAAAAAAAAAAACATTTTTTTTTTCGACTTTATCGACTACCCAACATACAGACATACAGACATACAGACAGACATACAGACAAACATATCGACGGAAAAAGTGATAATAAGGGTAGATCAAAATTTTTTTTTTTTCGACTTTATCGACTACCCAACAGGGGTGAAAACATTACATCTGTCCACCTGACAGGAGGACTTTGGATTTCTGCTAACACACTCTTCGACACGTGGACCTATCCTTTGACACAGAAACCAAAAACTAATGCAATATGTTTATTCATGAAATATCTATTATATCTTACTCGGGTTAGCCCCTCTGGCCATCTATGCAACAATATAATTATATTGAGAATTGCCGACCTTGTCAAAAAGAGTTGTATACTGGCAAACTTGTCAACATTACCCGACCAACTTCAGCAGTGCAATAGCAAAAATTGAGGCAATACCCCTGGGTGCTCACCTGATAGCGGCTGGATAAGATAATTAGGGAACCATTGGTAGGCGTGGATCATGGCTCACAAAATATGTGATGAAGAAGAAAATAAATACATATTTTGGGGAGGAAATGCCTGATTTTTATTTTAATGCTGTGAACAAACTTTGGTACATCATGGGTGATGAAGGTTGTGGTCAAGTTTCATCGAAATCATGTGTGTAGTTTCTGAGAAGAAAGCAAATAGCTATTTTGAGGGGTCAAATATGGAGCCACTTTGACCCCCTGTAGACACCCTTAGACCCAATTTGTTGTTTAATGCCATGAAAAAACTTTAGTTGCAACATAACAAATATCATTTTAGCCAAGTTTAGTCACAATCCCATTGGAGGTTTCGTCGAAGAAGTTACAAGTGTTTACAAATGGACGGACGGATGACATGCCATCCCATACGTTCCCTGGAACTACATTCCAGGTGAGCTAAAAAGCATTGAGATGCAGCACAAATGCAAACATTTCAAGTTGAGTAGAATAAAAAGTGAAAGTTTAAACTTTGCAAAGTCAGGTAAAATATTTGTCAGAGTATAAGGTAAAGAGGGTGTAAAAAAAAGAAAAATAAACAAATTATTATCCTTATTTCCAATACTACTGATCTGTTTTTGCTCAGTTTTAGGGGCTGTAGGGGTGGGGGGTTTTTGAATTACTTGAAAATATCATCACAAATGGACATTGCTCTTTCTTAAGGAAGCCTCACCTTAAATGGTTTCTGGACAAAGGCATTGTCATTTGTTATTTGGAATTCCTTGTCAAACACACCATTTTCTTCTGCTCGTATCTTGAAAGACAAGTCCATTTTTTTCATCCTTGATTGGCATGATTCAAACCCCGTCAGTGCTTGCAGTGCCATCACTGTATCCTGTACATTAAACATGGAACATACAAAAGAAACACAGAATAGACAAGGCCAAACAAACCTGTCATTTTTGTGCTAAATTCAATTGATGTCATTTAAATGCTTTCATTTTTCCATTATTGTGTAAGTCGATGTTAAATTTTTCATTACATGCGATTTTTTGCAAAATGTTTACGTTATTAAATAAAGTACCTGAAACACAATTACAGGCAAGAACAAATTTTTATTTGTGATATAATGTAGTTATTTCATCTGTGCGTACTGCACTGTGATTTTATTTTTTATGTTCCAATAGTACTCAATTTATAGACGTACTCACCTCTGATGAGTAGAGGCATCAAGCAAGCCAGCAAACTCAGTGATATATATACAAACCCAATTTGGGTCCACTATGTCGATGGGGTTAGTTGGACTTGAGTAAAACAACAATACGATTGTTTAGAGTTGTAGCAAAAAATTAATCCGGGAATGCAACACGGCAATGATTGCCCAATTGGCCTCATTTCCTTGCTTATGGTCGTACATGAGCATGTGATGACCACTTCAACTCAATGTAGTCCCACAGAAAGTGTACTCCCTTTGTAAGTTACTTTCCATTATGCTATATAGAATATAAATATTTAAAGGCAAGTGGTTTGATTCCGGACAGAGAATCACATTCAAATGTGAAGCAGAGAGGTGGAATCGAACCTCCGACCTTCTTCCCGCTGACGGAGACATCTGATATATGATGAGCGATCAGCCAAATTTGATCAACTTTGAAATTCGATTTTAAAAAAAAAATATTCTGACATTGACCTAGTTCCGCAGGTGAAAATAATATGGTATAGCAACTTTAGGGGAAATTGGGCCATGGGTTTGAAAACTTATAAGGAACAAACAGATATATATATATATATATATATATATATATATATATATATATATATATATATATATATATATATATATATATATATATATATATATATATATATATATATATATATATATATACACACACACATACATATATTTTAATCATACCTGTGTGGACTGGAAATAACCACCAAAAGTTGCAGACTGGCTAAGCCAATTGGTTGCCTTCTCTGCAATTTCACCCTCCTCATGTTGAATAGCCGCCAGAAGCCCATAGGCTGTGCTCTCCACTGCTGCAGCTTTCCCTTTGTTTGAACCCCAATGTATTAACTCTAACAAGAGAAATACATCGGAATAAAAATTCACAACAAATGACAACAAATACAATCATTTCCTTTCTTTCGTAAAAAAAAAAAAAATGTTGGTTGGCCTGTTTAATCCTCCTACAGTATATGAAGCAATGGCCCAGGACACTCAGAACCCAGGCTCAAATCCCATACACTGTATTTGTCCATTGTTGACGAATATCCTTGTAACTCACAATCAGATATATTGATATCAACTAATGTCTATATCATAGATGCGATTTATATTCAAGCTCTACAGCCAGTTTTATATCAATGCAAAAAAAAGACATCACATATCACAGCAGCATGTTGATACAAGTTGAACTTTTCCCAATGTTAATATAATAATACCATTCCTTTCATGCCTTAAAGGCACAAAGGGCTGCCAAGGCAGTTTCATTGGCAAAGAGTACAGTCGTGGACAGGTTTCCACTCCAACACAGGTTACCCCAAATGGTTATTACCCAATACACAGGTACTCATTTTGCCAACCTCAGCAGGATGACAGGCTGAGTCAACCCCACCTTGTGTTAATTCAATGGTCGACAGGGGCTCAAACTCAGGACCCTAAGGTCCCAAGCTAGCCACTTTAACCACTAAGCCAACACCAGGCTATAAGGTTAAGGGAAGGAAACGTTTAATTTATCATCTTTGATGGGTGCTCCCAGTTTTCAAAATTTTACCTTCCAGAGTAGGCATCAAGGGGTTGCTGAACTAAACAGAAAATGCATGTTCTACTGTTATAATTTTTGGAGATTTAATAACACCGATTCGTTTTGCACCTGCTGAGAATGAAAAAAGATAAGGATGGTGTACAAACCTTCAGTTTGTAGCCCTGAAGTTTTCAACGTATGCATTGTAACTTTTGCTGCTCCATCACTGACTTTCCACAAACTAAGGGCATATGCAGTGATGGCCAGTGGAAAATCTTCCAGACCATTCATTGCTTGGCTTGTTAGATATCCATGTGCCTTTTCCACTACAACTGTGAATCCCTAGACAAAAAGAAGATGAATATATGTCATAGAACAGCAATTCATTTAGAATTATTCATTAATTATTTACATTTTTCATCAAATTTGAGAAAATAAGCATCGTTGAAGAGGTTATATGATCCAGCTATAACAGAACACTCTTCAGGCTGAGTCCCCTATGCTGTCCTTCCTCGAAGAGTTAGTGGCACCTTATTGA
This sequence comes from Eptatretus burgeri, assembly GCF_056783735.1. NCBI lineage: Eukaryota > Metazoa > Chordata > Myxini > Myxiniformes > Myxinidae > Eptatretus > Eptatretus burgeri. The sequence continues at coordinate 30,703,985 of NC_140969.1, read as the reverse complement.
ATTTGTTCCTGGTGTGAGCTCCCCCTCTCTCCCCTTCACCAGAAACAGTATCGCTTGAATCTCTGCTCAAAACAAGATATTACATCTGAACCCAATGTTTGTCTCCAACGTTTGTGTCAATAAATCATCCCTCTCTGTTCCCACCTTACCACTCTAACCACCCCATTACACAGTCAATACATCCTGGATGCTGCAAGCTTTCTCATTTGAGTGTCACAAAACAACTGGCTAGCCTCGACATTGCCCCTGGAATATACCAGGATAATATCAATTTACTTGCAGACAATGTTAACCATTATGCCACTCTGAGCCTGGTGAGATCTAAGATATGAAAAGCTCATTGTAACCACTGACTGATTGACTGACATTAATGTTCGGTACCTTCTGGGTGATGTAGAAAGCTGAAATTTTGCATGCCAATTGACATCGAAGCCGATACACAAGGGGAAAAAATAATAATCACAGAACCATCGAAAAGCGTCTGTAAATGAAAATATCCAAAAATAAGTGTAGTTTTGTTGTGCTCACTGCAGGTGAGCGACCCGAGACTGTGTGTACAGCACAGCGGTAAGTGTTACAATGTATATAACTTTAATTAAAATGTTTGTTTATACATTTATATGACTGTAAATTTTGAAATACAAACCTCAATTGATATCTAGCATTTGAAAATTGTAATTTCAACAACTGTAAACTGTGAAAGAACGAGAAGGGCACTCTTTGACGTCACCAGATAAGCATCCACCCTCATTATTACATCATCATACATACTTGTACCAGGTTCGATTTAAATCCCTGAACCCAGATTCCAAATATTAACTAATTCTGGCTGCCAGACCATGTGTCTGATCAGTTTGAAATTTAAAACATGTATTCCCCATCACTACTAGATCATAATTGTGATGTTTCACATCGATTGATGAAGCAGTTAATTTTTAAAATATTTTTGTTCAATCCGATATGGCTGCCAGACCATGTGACCAATTAATTATTTGTGAACACCCTGGTATCTCAAGGCTTGGGGAACATGTGGGTGAAGTTTCCCTTCGATCTGTCAAGCCGTTCTTTGGAAGATTTTTTAAGGTTTATTCTTCAAAAAATTATAGCTTCCAAACAATGTGACTGATGATGTCACAGATGGAGAACTTTTTGTTCCTCACGGATAAGTGATCATACCTGTAAAGATTTGCATTGATCTGTTCAGCTGTTTCAGAGAGGAAGACTTTTGAAGGTTTTTTGTTTAAAAAAAAATGGCTGCTGAACCACATGACCGATGACATCATCAATTTTATTCCCTCAAACAATTTAGCCCTAGATGACCCTCAAAATTTTTCATACTGATTGGATAAAGTGTTTTACGTATGCAATTATGACGACATGAGGAAGCTACCTCTGATGTTATCAAAAAAATCACTTGTTTCCCATAGGGAGTACTTGACATGTGTCAAGTTTCAATTTTTCCATGGAGCGGTTTAGAGCTGATTGAGGTCCAAATTTTTCCTTTCTTCCAACATGGCTGCCACAAAATGTGACCTATGACATAATAATTGTCATTAAAACATTCTACATGAGCAGTCGCACCTGTGCTGAAAATTTCGTGTCAATCGGATAAGCAGTTGCAGAGAAAAAAAAAGAGAAAATTAGCATGGACGGACGGACGACCCAAAACCATAATGCCTCTGGTGACTTCATCAGCGGAGGCATAAAAACCTCAATTGACATCTCGCAGGAGGTCAGTGATGCTGACCCATCATCAGGAAGCTTCTATTTATTACATACAAATGTACGAAGCAGGGTCTGTTATTGCTTACAATGTGTATGCACACCCCCACTAGTGTAATTATATATGTATGGTATATATATATATATATATATATATATATATATATATATATATATATATATATATATATATATATATATATATATATATATATATATATATATATATATATATAAACATACACATCCATATATATTTGACGTTTACACAAAATTCCAAATTCAATTGACTCTCCTTTTATAAAAAGGAAAAATGGAGGAAAAATAAGAAACCAGGAAACAGAACTCACTTCAACCTCGTTGATGCAGGATTCTCGAGCTTCAAGCAGAGCGATAAAAACAAATGAAGTAAGTACCACTTTGCCAGTCACCTGACCCTGTCCAAATGAAAAACAATAATGCATTATTTGACAGCTTTACTTGAATGCTGCACACCAAGGGGTCCAGGATATAATATGTATCAGAGAACACTGATACTTAAGATTATAAAACAGTACAGTATAAATGATTTACCATCATGTTGAGGTGGACGACTGGTTTACTTTCAAGGAATGAACCGTCTTTATCTTGCTTTCTCATAAGCCAACGTACTGAGCCGCAGATTTCAGAAACCGGAATAAAAACCAGCTGCCTTGCCTGTGAGAATACTTTTGCCACAAAAGCTGTAAGCCTAGGTAAGGGGTTCACGGGAAGAAATGCAGAAAAAGTAAAATAATTGGCAGATGAGGAAAAAAAACCTAAAATAAAAGGCAGATTTGTTTCTGATCATGTTTGTTACTTGCAAAATTAAGGATTCATAAGTACTGTTGGACCGCCCGATTCGCAGCTGATACGTTCCTAGAAAACGCCGCGAATAGCGAATCTGCGAATAGCGAATCCGCGAATAGCGGGGCATTGTTTCAATTTTGGTGAAGATCTGAATCCGGATCTGGAAACAATAATTATTTAATTTTTAAAGTGATTTTTCACCATTGAGAGATGGGGCAAAAATCGAAATTGCATGGCATCTCAAAAAGTTGTGGACTGAATCAGCTGAAATTAGGTGGACAGGTTAGTTGCGTGACAAGGATGAATCGTTTCGATTTTGGTTAAGGTCCGGATCCAGATCCGGCTAACTAGTGAGATACAAAACGTAAACTGTTCAGCCTGGCGTAGGAATGCGCTCTCCCGAGTGTCGTTCGGTTTTGTGAAGCGTCGCTCTACGAGTGATTATTTTTGTACACCGCTCCTTCCCAATGCCATATTCTGGCGATGCATGATGTCATCGCCAGGCACCGAAGGAAGGGAGTACTCAGCTTCTTACTTGCAAAATCAAAGATTTTTCAGTCGATTTTGTTATTCTGTCTGTCTGTCTTTGTCTATCTGTTTGTCTGTCTGGCTGTCTGTCTGTTTATCGCCTACAGGTCACAATTTTAAACCGATCTTCACGAAACTTCACCACATGGTAGAGTTTATCATAAGGAAGAGGCCTATTGTTTTTGATGTCAAAAGGTCAACATCGGCCAAGGTCAACAAATAAGGTGGTATTTCTAAAATCCTCAATTTTCACCTGATTGACTTGAAATTTGAAGAGGATTTATATTTCAGGTCATTGAATTCAACCAACCAATTATTTTAAGGTCACATAGACCAAAAGATCAATACAGGCCCAAGGTCAACTAAGGTGGTATTTCTAAAATTCTCAATTTTCATCTGATTAACTTGAAATTTGAAGAGGATTTATATTTCAGGTTACTGAATTGAATCACCAATTATTTTTGATGTCAAAACAGGCCAAAATATCATATCGTTTGTTTTTATGATGTTGGAATGCAGTGTTTGGTTTTCACCAAACATAACGTTTCTCGTTTAAGCCAAAAAGTTCTACTTTCAACTCATTTGTCTGCAGAACATTATTCCACTTGCTTTCTGGGTCATCCAGGTGGCCTTTGGCAAACTTCAGACAGCAGTAATGTTCTTCTTGGAGAGCAGTGTTTTCCTCCTTGCTATCCTCCCATGCACACCATTTTTGTTCAGTGTTTTTGTGAAGATGGACTCATGAACACTGACAGCCAATGCATGAGAGGCCTGAAGATCCTTAGATGTTACCCTGGGGTTCTTTGTGACCTCCTGGATTATTGTACGCCTTGCTCTTGGAGTGATTTTCGTTGGACGACCGCTCCTGGAAAGAGTAACAATCGTGTTGAGTTTTCTTCATTTGAACACTATCTGCCTGACAGTGGCTTGGTGGAGCGAAACATCTTCAGAAATAATTTTGTAACCCTTTTGAGAACCATGAGCATCAACAACTCTTTTTCTGAGGTACTCAGAAATATCTTTTGATTGGGGCATGAAACACTTCCACAAATTTGTGTGGTGAAGACCAGACTCTGATGGTGATGATCATCTGAGTTTATGTTTTTCATATACTCTGTAGGTCAGGGCCATTAAAAAAAAATTCAAATATTCTGTAGGGCAGGCCTTTTTCACTGTTTATGTTTTAGCCATTTAGGATCAATTAGCCTTCTAGTTAAGTAGAATCACTGTTTATGTTAAATCAAATCAATTTGCCTTTTAGGACTCATTGATTTGATTTTTGTGAAGATCCGAATCTGGAACCCAATCCGAGAATTTTTCAAGTGATTCTTCACCATTGAGAAAAAGGGCCAAAAATATATATAGCACAATATCTCGACAAGCTCAAATGAGCTAAGATCCTCGTCCTCTTAATACTGACGTCATAAAAACGAATATGACATTATTGTGATGTATCAGGTTTGCGATAAATTATAATCTGTGCTAATGCCCGGCTTGATTCCCACAAACAAAATTCAAACAGCCTGCCTAGTTTCGGAGATAATGGTATAGGCGATTTCCATTAGCGGCGATATTATGACGTCAACTTTTTTTCTCGGAAGAATTTCCAAAAATCGGGGATGGTTACTGCCTGCACGTGGGCTTTCTGCATATACATGGCAAGTTTCACGAAGATCCGATGAAAACTCTGGGTTGTGAAATAAAAAATGTCAAAAAAGAGGAATGACGTCATAAAAATTGATATGATGTCATAGTGATGCATCATATGTGTGGTAATTCATCTCTGCTAATGCCCTGTTCGATTCCCGCAAACAGAATTCAAAAAGCTTACCTAGTTTTGGAGATAATTTTTTCGGCGATTTCCATTAGCGGAGATATTTTGACGTCGTAACTTTTTTTTCTGGGAGGAATTTTCAAAATCGGAGATGGTTACTGTCTGCGCAGGGTATTTTTACATATATATATATATATATATATATATATATATATATATATATATATATATATATATATATATATATATATATATATGCCAAGTTTCAGGAAGTTTTGATGAAAACTGTAGGCTGTGAAACAAAAAAGTCCACAAGAAGAAGCAGAAGAACAACAACGTGAGTAAGACTTAGAGATCCTCCACGAGGATCTAAAAACGTTATGGAAGGATTCCGCATTAACTTTGTGGACATGTTGGGTGTGTGAAAAGGATAAATTGATTCAATTTTGGTGAAGATCCGACTACGGATCCAGATTCGACATTTTTCAAGTCATTCTTCACCATTATGAGATGGGGACAAAAACGAAGTACGCATGATATCTCAAAAAGTTGTGGACGAGTTATGACAAAACTCGGTGGATGAGATGGTTAAGTGACAAGAACAAGCCAATTCGATTTTGGTTAAGGTCCATATCCAGATCTGACCTATCAGTGGATACAAAATTTATATTGTTCAACCTGGCGGAAGTAAGTGCTCTACCGAGTGCTGTTCCTTTTCACTAAGTTGTCACTATGAGTGATTTTTTCATTTTTATGTCTGTCTGTTTGGTTGTCTGCACAGAACTTTCGTGTTTTTTTTCTGCAACAGCTTGTCGGATTGAGATGAAAATTTCACCATAGCTGCAACTACTCATGTAGAATGTTTCAATGATAATTATGATGTCGTAGGTCAGGTGGTGTGGCAGCCATGTTGGACAAACGGAAAAAACTTTGGACCTCTGCATCTCTGAAACCGCACCAAGGAAAAAAATTGGCACACAGCAAGTACTCATGGGGAATGAATGTTTTAAATTTTAAATAAGGCTCACTTGGCTATGCCTGGATGAGTTTGAGGGTAGAGGAGTAAGAGCTGAAATGCGAATCCTAGCCAGGTTCCTCCTGAAGACTTCATGTTTTCTTTTGGCCTGTTTGGGTTCCTTCTGATTACTCCAATGCAGGACTGTACCAATTTGTTCTTCCATTTGATTTGAATTGAATTAATTTTAATCCCATTCTGAATTCAATTGAATAAATTTTTTTTTAAAACGTCATGAGTCAGGGTGAGGTGTCCAATCAAAGCGGGATGTCTTGGTACCCGGTCATCATTGCCAGCAGTTATAAAGTGGCAGGTCCAACTATGTCTCATTAATTACATAACACAACAGGAAACAAGTGCCACACAAAATACACTTCACAAAACGACACAAACACCACATCAAACAAGTCCTGGTGAGGGTCTGCAATCTCCGATTGCTCTTTTTCTTGTTTGTGAATGTCTTTACAGCTGTTGAGGAACACTGGGAAGGGTTTGAAACAGCAAAGGGCTGACCTTGGTTGCTTTATGCGGGTTCTTCGGCGAGAAGAGCGTGGGAGTCGACGATTTATACATATAATCCTTGCCACCTCGGTTTAATTTGGTGAGAGCTGATTGGTTATTCCCTCCATTCACAGGTGAGAGATGTGGGTGGGTCTTTTTCTGATAAATATATATATATTATACACAGATACACACATATATGCGAGTGTATGTGATCATGTATGTATGTATGTATGTATATCCACACTTCACCCATTGGTTGGACAGCTGATCTGACGTCACCCACAATTTAAGTACCCAAAAGACCCCCCACCCTGAGGAACCAAAAGACCCCAAAGACCTGATAGACCCCAAAGACCCAAAAGACACCAGAGACCCAAAAGACCCCAGAGACCCAAAAGATTCTGGAGACCCAAAAGACCCCAAAGACCCAGAAGACCACCAAAGACCCCAAATACCACGAAGATACCAAAAGACCCAGAAGACTACAAAGATCCCCAGACCCAAAAGACCTCAAATACCCCAGACACAGAAGACTGTGAAGACCCCCAAAGACCCTGAAGACCAGGTCAGGTCAGGTATGGGAGCATGTGCCAGAACAGCGCGTCGCTGCATCTACTTTCCGCCGGTACTCCAGGGGCTTCTGTCTGGCCATCCCCCAGGCAGATGCCAGGCCCATCCCCATCTCCTTGAGATGATGGTCAACCTGCTGCAACCACGAGGCACGTGGTCGGCCCACTGGCCTCCTCCACTCATTAGACTCCCTCGCTGAGAGAATCTGGTGAGCAGAATCAGCGTCAGGAAAAGGAGCCACATGTCCATACAGCCGCAACTGACGCTCACGGACTATGCAGGTAACAAATCTCATCTGAGTCTCTCTCAGCAACCGCTCGTTGGACACAAAATCCGACCAGCGATAGCCAAGGATTCTCCGAAGAGACCTGGTACCAAAGGAATTAAGTCTCCGTCTCAGATCCCTGGTCAGAGTCCAAGTCTCACATCCATAGAGCAAGACTGGAAGTACCAAGGACCTGAAGACTCGGACTTTCGTCCTCCCGCAAAGGTACCGGCAGCACCACACCCCATGATCCAGTGAATCCACGACTCCCCAGGCCGGACCCCGACATCTATTGACCTCTGACTCACAGCCAACAGAGACATGAATATCACTGCCAAGGTAAGTGAATCTCTCCACAACCTCAACATCCTCACCACAAACAGACACAGACAGGACACAGCAGCATTCAAGATGTCACCGAAAGCCTGGATCTTAGTTTTGACCCAAGAAACCCGCAATCCCAGTGGCTCCGACTCCTCATTCAGCACCTCGAGGGCCCCCAAAATGATATCTAAAGTCTCCGCAAAGATGACTGCATCATCTGCAAAATCAAGATCCGAGATCTTGACATTCCCAAACGATGCATCGCAACTTGATCTCTCCGACATCCTCCCTAAAATCCAGTCCAAACAAGTGCTGAAAAGTGTGGGGGCCAGTACACACCCCTGATGAACTCCAGTAACAACTGGAAATAAGTCAGAGATGGTACCACCACACTTCACAGCACTCTCAGTACCAGAGTAGATTTCAGACATCAGATCGATCAGTTTTGGTGGCACCCCACGAAGACCAAGAATCCTTCAGAGGGCATCCCGATTCACTGAATCGAACGCTTTACAGAGATCAACATAGGCTGCAAGCAGCCCCTGCCGAAACTCTCGTCTGCGTTCGGTGAGGATACGAAGAGCAAGGATACGGTCAATCGTTGACCTCTTTGGTGTAAAGCCTGACTGCTCTGGATGCTGGTGCTCAAGCAGATGGTGGCGAATCCTATCAAGAATTATCCGAGCAAAGACCTTGCCCGGCACTGAGAGCAGCGTCACCCCTCGGTTGTTGTTGCAGTCTTGGCGATCACCCTTCCCTTTCCAGAGAGGAACAACAAGGCCCCTCTTCCAATCAGTTGGGATGATACCTGTGTTCCAGGCAGAGCACAAAACTGCATGCAACGACACGAGTGCAGCATTTCCACCAGCCTTGAGAAGTTCAGCATGGATGCCACAGATCCCTGGAGCTTTGCCCCGTTTCAACTGGTTCACTGCAGCCCGTGTTTCCACAAGCGAAGGTGGACCACATTTGATTCGAGGGTCAGCAACAGGGATTGTAACACCCTTGACGTCCAACTCGACAGCTGGGGAATCAGCCTGGTACAACCGCTCAAAGTAACCGGCCCAACGGGCTTTCACTTCAGACTCCTCTGTCAAGAGCCTACCACTCTCTGCTCGAACTGCGGTGCTCCGAGGGATGGGCTTGGATGAACGCAATGGGCGACTTCCCCTGTAAGCGGGACGAGAATCACCTGTCCACAGGTGATGCTCTACCCCCTCACAGATTCCTCGCACATAGGCCTCCTTGTCCACCCTCAGTGCACGTACAGTTTTACGCCTCAGCTCCCTGAACAGCTCAGCTCTGCCATTCAGCCTGGCCCTGCGACTGAACAATGGTATCCAGTGTCCCTTGAGAGACAAAATTCTTCTTTGCCCTGCGGTGAGTTCCAATACATCCACCGGCAACATCAAGGACGGTGGTCTTGAAGGCACTCCACAACTCTTCAGGACCCCCCAATGCACCCAGACCCCCCCAAGTGTCCACTCAGCCTGTTCGCAAACTCCTCAGCTACTCTCTCATCCCTGAGCTTGCCAACATCCAGCCTAGGCTGGGATGGTACCATTCTCCAGGATTTAAGGTGCAGCTTTAGAGTTGCTACAACAAGCCTGTGGTCAGTATTGAGGAACTGAGCACTCCGGTAGATCCTGCAGTTCTGGATCATCCTCCAACGACCGTCAATGAGGACATGGTCAATCTCCTTTGCCACACCGCCAGCATTGGAATACCAAGTCCAGCGATGAGCTTGTGGGTGTTGGAACCATGAACCAGCCACCCTAAGTCCATGACTTCTTGCAAAGTCAAGGAACTTAGTGCTATTCGGGTTCATAGTTCCTGACCCATGGGGACCAACACACACCTCATAACCGTCCCTATCAGTTCCAGTCGATGCATTGAAATCCCCCAAGACTAGAAGTGTATCTCGTCTGGGGCACTGATCAACCACAGACTCGAGCGTGGCGTAGAATGTGTCCTTCACGGTGAGATCACTCGCCTCAGTCGGAGCATAAATAGAGACCAGGGAAATGACACCTAAGGAGTGACGAATCCTTAATCTCATAATACGCTCGTTGACCGGTGTTACCTCAATTATCATTGAGGTCAGCTTATTGGACACAGCTACAGCAACTCCTTGGGTATGGTAACCATCAGAGCGACCAGACCAATAGTCGGTGTAACCACCCACCATTATCTCGCCACAATCCGGTCTCCGAACCTCAGAGAGAGCTGCAATCCCGATGTCCAAACGCTTGAGCTCAGATGATAACAGAGACAGGTGATCATCCTCTCTTAGGGATAGGACATTCCAGGCACCCACCCGAAGGGACCGCCTCAGGTTAACCCAAGGAGACCGCCGTCTGGTGGACGACACCTCAGCACCACTCCGACACACTCTCCCACAATCTGACCCAGGGATGTTACGCCGTGGTTTCCCTCCTATCATCAAAGATTGGGAGTCCCGAAGGCTTTGCCCCAATCCCGTCATCCGGTGAGCTGCCCTGCGAAGGGAAGCTGCACAGGAGGTACTCGCACGGAATGGGTTTTCAGATTTTTTTGCGTTTTTGTGTTTTGCGGAATGAAGGGTTTTACGGTGGCCGGAGTGCAAATCCTGCCACCAACCTCCTAATAAAAAAGTAACCCAACTGCAGGAGGACTTCCGCAGACACAGTTGGGCACTAGATATGGATGACCGTTGGCTCACAAGGAGCTCCTCCGCCCTTTGACAGGTTTTGTTTTTAATCCTGCTGGGTGTCCATATCCAAACACCCCCCTCACCAGAAAACCTGGTGGGGGAGACGGTTTAGTTGCCGACAACCCGACCATGGAACAGGTTAGTTCAGGTTTACATGGTACCTGCAGCAGGTCACAGATCTAACCTGACCTGAAGACCCCAAAGACCTTAAAGACCTCAAAGACCCAAAAGACATTGAAGACCCAAAAGATGCTGAAGACTCCAAAGACACAAAAGACCCAAAAGACCCTGAAGACCAGAAAGATCCCAAAAACCCTAAAATACCCAAAATACCTCGAAGACCCCAAAATGCCCCAAAGACCCAGAACTCAAAATACTGAAAATACCCCAGAAGACCCAAGACCAAAAAGACCCCAAAGATCCACAAGACACAAAAGATCCCAAGGACCCAGAGGACCCAAAAGACCTTGAGGACTCAAAAGACCCAGGGGATCCAAATAACCCGAGGACACGAAAGACTCAGAAGACCCAAAAGAACCAGGGCATACAAAAGACCCCGAGGACCTAAAAGACCACGAGAACCCAAAATACCTAGAGAACCCAAAATACCTGGAGGACCCACCAAAAGACACCACGGGACACATGGAAATTCTACATAATGTAAAATGTGACTTTAGGTGCCTCAATCCTTCCCAGAGCTCCTCAACAACTATAAAGACGTCCGCACACCGTACACACAGGAGAATTCCAATGCTACACACAACCTCAACTTCCGGACCGGTTTCATCACTTATTGGTGAATCATGAGCAATAGCTTAGACAGCAATGTATACCAATGAGACTCCCAAGCATGTACCATGTGCAAACGTCAAAAGTAGTCAATATATAAATCAAGAAAGACCCACCCACATCTGTCACCTGTGAATGGAGGGAATAGCCAATCAGCTCTCACTTTTTGACGTTTGCATCATGCGCTTCGTGACACGATTTCGTATGTGAAAAATAGGGGCAATACCCCTGGGCGCTCACCTGGTAAAATAATGATACTGAGGGGTAAGTCAACATTGGATAGAATCAGCAAAATGTAAAATGAACCAATGTTGTAAATACCTCTTCCACCCCCCCCCCTCCCTGCCCCAGTAAACCCACTTAGACCCTGATTTTTTTAAATAGCGTGAACAAACTTTGGTACATCACAGGCGATTAAGGTTATGGTCAAGTTTCATCTTTATTTTGTCTGTACTTTCTGAGAAGAAAGCAAATTTTGTGGGGCAACATCCCCATAGACCACCTTCGACTCCAATTTTTTTAAATAGCGTGGACAAACTTTGGTACATCATGGGTGATGAAGGTTGTGGTCAAGTGTCATCGAAATTGCGTGTGTAGTGTCTGAGAAGAAAGCAAATACAGTACACCTATTTTGGGGGACAATCTCCCATAAGCCCCCACAGGGCATGATTTTTCTTTTTTAATGCTGTGAACAAACTTTGGTACATACCGGGTGATGAAGGTTGTGGTCAAGTTTCATCAAAATCGTGTGTGTAGTTTCAGAGTTGAAGTTGCAAGTGTTTATGGATGGATGGACAGACGAACAGACTGATTACCCACCATCTCATCAGCTCCAGGTGAGCTAAAAACAGAACTCACCATCTTGCCAATGGGAATACCTATACAGTAAATGCATTGTGCTGTATCGGTATTCCCTTTGAGGTTTTTGTTTTTTTAAACAAACAGCCAAAAAAATAACCATGAAATATTTGGCCGTGTTCCACGACAAAAAAAATGCAAAAAAGGAGTTTGCATCCATAAAAGCAAAAACATGAAGTCCGTATGTTACATTCCACGGCCGTGTTCCCATGTCCCCATTATTTTATCCCACAAGGTCTTAAGCTTGTGCAACACGGTTTTGCCAAATGTGCCATTTTACAGGAACCTAACCCTTGCGTTGGAGGAGGGTTACTGTATTTCTTCACAATTTGTATGAAGTTACCTGATTAGTCTGCCTTCCTTTTTAAGCTAACTTTCTTTACAAGCAGAAAAAGTGGATGACGCTTGATGGTGTCTTTTCCCTTCATATTTCCCTTCACGCTGAGGTTCCACAAAGCAGCATCCGAGGACCAATATTATTCTTGACATCATGGGTCAAAGACGTCAATGATCCATCTAATTTTCTTGAAAACCAACTTCACCACTTTGCTGATGAGGCCACACTGTACAGAATGATCAAACGTCCATACCCCATGCCATTCCCATTGGTAGTTTATGAACACAATTTTGTTGTTTAGTTCTTTGATGGGCCGTGAGCCTTGCACAAAAAAAGCCATTTTGATTTTCATACTGCATCAATATATGTTTTTGTCTCGAACACTGTGGAAAGAGAAATATCGATTGTAGCAATATGCTTACCACGTGCTGCTAGCTCGGTGGAGCCAAGCTGCGTATGAATAATCAGGCTTTCGGTAAGTCAGCTGTGAGGCGAACCCTGCAATGATTGCATCAAGTGTTTGTTTGAGAGCAAAATTAGATGCATTTTTGAAAAATATTTAAGAAACAAATTTTAAGGTATGCAGAACATTTTATTTACAAACCCCCTTCGACCCCAATTTTTAAAAAGCATGAACAAACTTTGGTACATCGCAGGTGAGGAAGGTTTTGGTCAAGTTTCATCAAAATTGTGTGTGTGGTTTCAGAGAAGAAAGCAAACACATATTTTGAGGGGCAACCTTCCCCCCTACCCCGACTCGTAGACCCACTTAGATCCTGATGTTTTTTAATGTCATGAACAATCTTTAGCACATCAAGGGTGAGGAAGGTTGTGGTCAAGTTTCATTGGAATTGTGTGTGTAGTTTCTTGGATGCCATAGGCAGACAGTTTGGAGAGCAAGGTAGGATGTCAGACTGCATCAAAAGTACGATACAGGTAGTGGACAAAAAAAATGGAAACACCAAGGTAAAGCCACCTAATAGGGTATTGGGCCACCACATGTGGTCAGTACGGGCTGTATGCGTGGTGGTATGGAGTCCACCAGTGTCTGGAATTCTGCAGGTGGGATGTGGCACCATTCTACGACGAGAAAGTCAATGAATTCACACCTGTTGGATGGAGGTAGAAAACCTGTTGGATGGAGGTAGAACACGCTGTCTCAGGTGTTGTTACAGAATATCCCATAAATACTCGATTGGGTTCTTATATGGTGACTGAGAAGACCATGACATATGGATAACATCAGTGTTATGCTCATCAAACCATTGGATGACCACACGTGCTCTGTGGATGGGGGCATTGTCATCCTGGAAGACACCCCGCTTGGCAGGATAGAAATGCTGTAACATGGGGTGAAGATTATCATTGACTACCATGAAGTAGCAATTGGCATTGACCTTGCCTTCTAAGGGAATGACTGCACTCAACCCATGCCAGGAAAATGCAAACATCAGCAAGTTGAGCTGCCTTTGTCACTGAAGCTCTTGCCACACACGTCCCAACAATCCCCCCTCTTTCAAAGTCGCTGAGGCCTCCTCTTGCAGCCATGCTTGGCAACCAGGCCTGTGTAGTCTGTGTACATGACCATAAGCATGCTAGGATGTTATTTGCTTAATTACCACATGGGACACACCTGTGTGGAAGCCGCTGCTTTCAATATACTTGGTGTCCCTCATTTACCCAGGTGTTTACATTTTTTGTCCACTTCCTGTATGTCTAGAGAGATGGTCCTAAACTCATGCCTGACATTGTGGGCCGCCACCCATTGTTGGGAAAGTAGAAGCAGCATTTTGAAGGTGGAGTGACCTGGTCTGAAAACAAATTGGTGATCTGCGATTAGGTTGTTGGAGAAAAGGAATGATTTTATTTGAACGGTGATGATGGATTCTATGACCTCGCCGATGATTGGAAGCAGGTTAATTGGTCTGTAGTTAAGGGCCTTCGTTGTTGCACCTTCGTATGGAATGCAGTGATGTTGGCCGACTTCCAAGCAGATGGAATATGACCTAGGTCAACTGACAGGGTGAGAGGGCAGACAGAGGAATGCAAGAGCAGCAGAGCAATTTTTCTTAGGACACATGAGCTGATGCCATCCAGTCCAGTTGCAGAATCAAAGTCGAGGGTTAACAGAAACTTTTCCACATTCTCAGGTGCAAAAGAGACTGAGTCTATGAGCAGTTGGGTATTACTGGGTACAGAGAGGAAGAGAGGGGTTAGGGACACAATATTTGGAAGCAACACAGAATTGAGGCATTCTGCCTTTTCATGAACAGTCGGCTCTGGTGCCGTTTATCCCTAACTGCATTGGGTGTAGTGGGGGATAGGGCTGGGAGGGAGGGGCTGAGAACCCCCCCTTCACATTTTTGACAATTTTTTTTCACAACTGCTGGGAATTTCAAATTCTCCTCTCATGACTTTTTTCTCCAGGGTCTAGCACACATTTTAACACCACATACATCCAAATCAGACTTACTGTTCAGGTGTCACATGTCCTATAAAAAAAAAAACTTCAATTTTTGCACATGTTTATGTTCAACAAACACATGTCAACAAGGGTTACATGCATTTGGACATTGATGGTGTAAATTATTTGGCCCATAATTACTTCTGAGTGTTTTAGCATGTTGTCTAAGATGTTCTGAGTATTTATAGAACAATAAAATAAATAAAAATATAAAATGCCACGATTATTTTCTACTCTTGGAAGATATCAAGAAAAACCCCTTGCCAGACAATGTTTTGTAGGGAATAGTCGTGGAAAGTACTTTACATTCAGTCAGGGAAAGCTCAAAATCACTCAGTTCAGTTAGGGTTAAGGAGAGAGAGAAGATATGGAGTTGGAGCATGCAGCAGAGACAGACTTTTGAAGAAGCCACCAGGTTTTAGAGGAGGGAGACAAGTTTGAAAGTTCAATCTTGAGGTTGAACAGAAGTTGATTTCTGGGTCTCCTCAGAGGGAACACACACTTTTTGTGGGCTTTGTGGAATGATTTGAGATTATCTTCAGTCAGATTTGCCTTCCAAGAGGAGAATGCAAGTTGTTTCAAGGTATCTGCCTCACCACAGGATTCAGTGTACCATGGGTGAGAGGATGGGTATGATAACTGCAAACGAGATGGGATGAATCTATGCATAAGGGAGAGCAGGTTTATGTGGAAGTATTCCAAGGCTGAGTTAATATCAGGGGAGGTCGATACAGGAGACCAGTCCCGAAGTGCAATGGCTGATGGCAGTCCTTGCCAGTTTGCCTTAGTGAAGTGCCACATTCACTGGTGTTGAAGCAGCTCTGAAAATAGCCAGAGATATGTTGACTTTCACAAGCATATGATCAGATGAACCAATTGGAGCAGAGGAAGAGCAGAAGACATTTGCGGGAAAATTAAGCATCACCAAGTCCAGAAGGGAGGATTTGCTATTGGGAGAAATCTGGGTGGGAAAGTTCACAGATTGAGTCTGTCCCATGGGGTCACAGAAGTCCTTTTCAGAAGTGCCATGGCTGGTGAGAGAGGTACCAACAGCCAGCCAATTTTGAAAGAACATCTTGTGAACACCACCATCATTCAGATATATGTTCCAACTTCTGCATCAGATGAAGAAAATGTGGAAGAGTTTCATGCAAAGTTGCAGAAATTGGTAGAACAGGTGTCAAAAGGAAATAGCAGGGAAGAGGAATCAAAATTTTAACAGCTATCTGATGTGATAACACGCATTTGGAGAAGGTTTGTCTGGACTCAAAAGATGGAAGCCAAGAGTATGGGGGGGGGGGTGGCTGAGCAGGTAAGCGAGATGTTAACGGATATTTTCAATTGCTCAATGGAGTCAGGACAGGTACCAGAAAATTGGAGAGTAGCAAATGTAACACCATTATTTAACAAAGGATCCAGAGAAGATTTGGGGAACTATAGACCTGTTAGAGAAATCAAAGAGTGGCTGTGAGTGAGAGGATGTCTTGCGAGAGGATGCAAGTACTGGGGTGTCTCAGGGGTCAGCACGAGAATGGTCATTATTCGTTATTTACATGAACGATTTGGATAATGGGGTGAAGAGTAGGCTTTCCAAATTTGCAGATGACACAAAGCTTGGAGGTAAGGTGGATAGCAGAGGGGGTGGTGATCAGATTTAGGAAAGTATTGATACTTGCATAGATTGGGCAAAAGATTGGGAAATGCAATTTAACCTGAGCAAGTGTAAGGTGTTGGGGATGGGAAAGAACAATGAAAATAGAGATTACAGGATGCAAGGGGTAATTTTGGAGCACGTCACACAGGAGAAGGATCTGGGGGTGGGAATAGATACGGGAGGTAAGCAGGCAGCACAATGCCAGGCAGCTATACATAAAGCAAATTGGGTTTTAGGTTGTATTCGGAGGGGGATAAATTATAAATCAAAAGAGGTGATTTTAACATTGTATAGGAATTTAGTGAGGGACACATCTAGAATATTGTGTGTAGTTTTGGTCAACACATCTAAAGGCGCTGTCACACCTTGACGATTTAGCCAGCAATGGCAACGTAAAAGTTCCGGGTATGCTAATCATTACCTCGACGTGTTTCGACTTATGAGTAACTTACAAGTAACGTGTGTCGACGTGTGTCAACGATCGTATAACGTGCCTACAACTTATGGCCAGCGTAGCAGAACGTGTGAGTCATACGCCGGCATACGTCGTAAAATTTCAAGCATGCTAAAATTTGAGGACAACCGCAAAGTACAACGATGAAAGCCAGCGTACTACGACGTATGGCAGTGTTTTTCAGCGTGCTCTTAACTTATACAAAACTTACCCATAACGTATTTGACGTGTGCCAGCGTTTTAGACAAATTTTTCATAAGTCGGCATACGCTGGCTAAATTGTCAAGGTGTGACAGCGCCTTTAGGAAGGACATAGATGAGGGTTCAGCGCAGGGCTACTAGATGTGAAAACTGATGTGAAAACAGAAACTGTCATACTTTGGACACTTCATGCATGCAGAAAACAAAAGTCTGTAGAAATCAACCATGCTGGTATGGTTGAGGGAAGAAGATGGAAGACGCAGACCTTGTATGTGCTAGATGGATGTGGTAAAGGCTGCAACCAAGCTATCTGCCAGAACTTCAGGAAGTAGTACAGGAGAGGGATGTTTGGAGAAATCTGATCATGAATGTCACCAGAAGTAAGCCACGGCTTGACTGAACTACATAACTAGATAACCTGAACTCAGTAAATACTACAATATGCAATACTCACCACACCAACAGTTCACTAATTAATGCATCTTCCTACCTGCAAAGCATTAGTCTGAGTTTATCATTGGCTGGCGAATTAAACCCCATCTAGGTGGCTTAAATAATAGTGAGTATGCGACTTCTGCACCATGTTGTCAGACACCCAAACTAATTACAGACAATTAAAAAAAACACCTTTCATTTTTGATAATAACCTCTTTTTACCAAAGTTTCATACCTGATGTGATGAAATCAAAAGAACGCTTCTTTAATTGAGGATCACCCATTTTATTCCACTGATCACTTCGGTTCAGATACCTTGCGACCATGACCGTAATAGATGTATACATCATATTTTGCTCTCCACAACCCCTGCAATTTGCAAAGAATGAATGAATTACAATTGTGTTTTGCTTCAGTGGACTTGTAGAAGGTTTTATGCATCATGAAAATAAAGTTTCCTTCTTTAAATTAAACACCTTCCTTGTGTTTATTCATCAACCTTAAAGTGATTAATAATTTTTAAATTAAATTAAATTGTATTTTATTACAAGGCTCCTTTTGTGGCAAACATGATACACTATTGGCATTTTTATATGAGAGCATAGTGGAAGACATCTCACGTGAAAATTACAGCATTACTGAAAAGAGTTTTATCAGCATTTCAGATTTTCAATGGAAATATCAGAAAACAACATTGCATATATTTGGCTGGTAAGGAAGTTGCATGTTACACAAAGACACTTATTTTTAAAGTCTGTTCAGCCCAACTTGCCTTATCATTCATATTTACCCAAAAGTAAGCAATGTGAAAGCATTTAGCAATTGCTTATCTGAGGATGGTTTGTGCACAATCTTGTATTTACTCACGCTGATTAAAAGCCATTGAATTAGAACTTCAAGATGAATTGAAACTTGAATTTTCAAAGCTATTGTTGCATACCAAGCTTGGTATCTTTGAAAATGAGACAATAAGACATTTTATGATGTGAAGGACACCATAGTACAGCGGTTAAAGTAAAAAAAAAAATAAAAAAAAGTTCACTTTTTGATGGAAGCATGAAACTTTTGGTATAAACTGAAAAAAAAAATGCTGAAACGTTTGAGATTGGTACCCAATGTATAAAATGTCATCTTCCTGAGTAACCAGCCATATGTTGCTGAGAAACGATTCTTTTCATCGTAACAGCCATTTTAAGCCAATTAGAAATGGCAAGGAGTGTATATACAGACTAAGCCAACTTTGGGGACTTAAAATTACATAGTTATGGTACTTCAAGACAACATTGATGTTTCCTAGCAATGGAGAAGTTACTTTGCCGAGCAACGAAGCTTTTGAAACTCCTACACTGGTTATAGACTGATAACCACCCTCCTGCCACTAATATCACTTGGAGAAGTCCAGTTATATGGTGCTGTGTGCACACATACTGAAATGTATTGCAGAAGTCCATAGCAAAGGAACATGGTGGTAGCATCTGTCAAAAGTGCAAAAAGTATTGACCAAGAAGAGTTCAACCTTTTTGTAATGAAGAGGCTGGAAACCCACACAACAATTTTCTGATACAGTGGACAAAAACAAGCTCCCCTTGTTTGGCACACCAACTGAGAAGAATCACAAAGATGAACAACAAAAATGTCCTCACTGAAGAAGGATTTATCCCTCTTTGCCCAACTTTGCATTGCATGCCAGTCATGGAATGGAAATTTGGAGGAATTATTGAGGCATGAAAAACCAGGAATGCCCTCCCAGAACTCTGTCAGAGGAAAACTGCAGATTGGGCAGAAGTCTGATGTACTTCAGCGTCTCAAGCATGAAGCTGCATTCACAACAAAAACACCAGATGTTGATGTTATAATATTTGATGGAGTTGCTGTAGTTAACATGTTATCACCAGGACTCAAATATAAAACATTTGGAGAGTATGCCCAAGATGTGTTTTGTCCCATATCTCAAAGTAAAAGTAGAAGCTGTGAATCATGTTGATGTTGTATGGGACAGATACCTTGAGAAGAGTCTGAAACAAAGCACAAGAGATACACAGAGTCACAAGAGATACAAAGAGGCATACACAAGCAGGTGGTGGCTAATGCCACACTTCCAGAAAACTGCTGTAGTTTCTTAAGGTCAGAAGAAAACAAGTCAGAATACAGGATGTGACAAAGGTTGAAGTGGAAGACAAAGTACTGATCAACACAGTAAATGGTGATGTTGTGTCATCTGCATACATTGGCAAAGTCTGGTATCGCATCCTGCAGCCACGAGGAAGCAGAGACAAACATACTGCCCCACATGTTTGATGCTGTCAACAGGAGGCTGTCTCATATAATGGTACAGACAGTTGATACAGATGTTGTGGTCCTCTGTGTAGCGAATGTACAGAGACTTCAAGTTAATGAGCACTGGGTTGCATTCGGCACTAGGAAGCATTTGAGGTACATACCAACACATGCAATTGCAGACTCACTTGGACAAGCGAAGTGTGACGCAATGCTATTTTCCATGCAGTAATGGGATGTGATACTGTTTCTTAATTTTGTGGATGATGCAAGAAGATTGCATACAAAACCTGGTGGGCATACCCAGTAAGAGCACCTGTTTTCCAACACCTATCATCAATGACAGCGGAGATCACAGATAAAGACTTCAGAGAGCTTGAACAGTTTGTTGTTCCGCTTTGCTATCGTATGTGTTCTTATAGTGAAGTGAATCAAGCATGACAGGTGCTGTTCTCAAAAAGCATGCATTCATTGGAAAACACCCCCCCCCCTACCCAATCTGCCCTTCAAGAGCACAAAGTGTGCTGTACTCCAAGCTGGATACATTAGGTCTTAAGAAACCATCAAGCAACCTTGTTTATAAGCTTCTTGGAAATGATAACCATTTATGGCTTTCTCATTGGTGACCACAATAATTTATATTCCACAAATAATAAGTTCCATGTCCACCAAATTGCATGTTTCTGTCATCATGAGAACATTGCTCCATATGATTGTAAATTAGATAATTGTTATGCACTTGGTGGCCATCTTAGAAATGGTGGCCATTTTTATGGAGTTCCCATTGGTTGCTATGCTGGGTACCAATCATTTTAAATTCCATGTATAATAAAGTACATTTCTACCAAATTTCATACTTCTATCATTATTTGACCAATTAAGCTAAGTATGGCTAGTTAACCGCTGTACTACTGTGGGATCTTTAACATTCACTAATGAATGCTGGCAGATGGCAAGCCAGTTTAATGTCCATCCGAGGGATAGCACCACACATT
>NC_140969.1:30660799-30678299 GCF_056783735.1 Eptatretus burgeri | reverse complement strand
AATTGACAATGGAAACAACTATTCAATCAATATCATGCTGAACAAAAATAACTTGGATTGAGATAAATATTTTGGCTCGACCTCATTTATATTCCAACCAAAATGTTATCTTGATTTCAGATAGTAAGCAATAATGCAGTCCGAAGACGGGAATCCAAAATCATATTCATCACAAAAATAATATGGCTATTTTCATAAAATGATGTCCTCAAGATATTGAGGCAGACAAACAGAAGGAAATCGACAGAAAGATGGAGATGGCCAGATGAGAGAGAGAGATAGACAAAGATATATGGACATGGACAAAGAAAGATATATATATATATATATATATATATATATATATATATATATATATATATATATATATATATATATATATATATATATATATATATATATTGTGCCAAGATGATCATGAGCTCTTTAATATCTTAATTGTGGGCAATATGGTTCTGAAGACTAATAGTCAGATGGTTAAAAAAGAAGTTAATACCATAAGATTGCTGGGATTTTAAATTGCTAGAATCAGGCAACAAGGCTTAATTTCCTGTTATATTATCTTTACTCACTAGCCTATTTTTTTTTCTGCTGCTTGCACATGTAATCTCCATTTGCGGGTTTCAGAAAATGGAACGGAATCTTCCCAGTACTCAAAGTATCCACCGATATTTTCATTAGATAAGCTTTAAGGTCAAAGTTGTGATACTTTGGTGTTCGTATAATCTCATGTCTTTGCCAAGGATTGGATTAGGGATGGTGTGATGATTGCCCTTCCTTGGGTTTGACGTGAATGCAGTGTGTGCATGTGCGACACACGGGACCAGTAATGGAGCTCAGTGTTCTCAATAAAACCTTTGTGAGGTTGAATGCATTGTGATCGGTCTGATCATTTGTACATCACGACATTACAGATGGTCACATTGTAATGCTTTGTTATCTATGTTCATGCTTCATGGAGTGGTCAGGTCAATGTGAGCACTCTGACCTCATTTGGAACGATTGCTTTTCTTTCGTGCTGCATGACTTTTCTGAGATGAGGTTATTGAAGTTTTTGCAGATGTGCCAGGAGATTACTCTGCATACACTGTTGTGCCTTTGTGTATACAGCTGTTCTAATGAATTTTTTGGATCCTGAAAGGTGATAGTGCATTCTGCTTCTATCTTGCAGAAACTACACTTGTTTGTTTGAATCAATCATGTAATTTTCATAAATCTTGTGACATTCTTAAAGCCATTGATGTGGTGTCCTTTGATCTTGGGCATTCATTAAAATTCAATCTCCATCTCAGTTTAGCTGCCTGTTTTTTCTCCACTCAAATGAGTCTTTCCTGTTTATTCACAATATGTCCAGGCTACTTTTTTTAATTTCCCTGCTCTTGTGTCACTCTCTCAATTATTGATGTGAACTTGTTGATATTTTGCTTTCAATTCTCCTTTTATTCTTTGCAATCATTGTGCATGTATTGTCTTTTGTTTCATTTATTTGCAAGATTCAAACCTTGCCTCCAAAGGTTTCATTTCAAAACTCGCCTCCAAAGGTTTCATTTCAAACCTCGCCTCCAAAGGTTTCATTTCAAACCTCGCCTCCAAAGCCAGTCGCCGACTGGGAATCCTCCATCGTGCAAAGTCTTTCCTCGACCCACCTGAGCTCCTGACCACTTACAAAGCTTTCGTCCGCAGCTGGATGGAGTACTGCTCTCCCCTCTGAGCTGATGCTCCTGCCTCCCACGTTTCTCGTCTTCGCGCTGTAGAAACCAAGGCATTTCGGATCATTGGCATCTCCCGCAATGAGGCTGAGTCTTTGGGCCTCTCACTCTCTCACCACAGGCTGGTCGGTGGTCATTCTGTCTTCTACCGTCTCCTCTCCAGCCTCGCCCCCCCCCCTGCTCTCTGCGATTTGTCCCCACCACATTTCCGCAGGGCGCTCAAGGTCCGCCAACTCACTCTGTTCAATCCCATTCTTCCCTCCAGGCCTTCAAAACAGCTGTTCAACACCACCTCTTATTGTCCCCCATCCAAATCCTCGATCTTTTCTACCCCGTTAATCCGCCCCATACCCTCCTCCTTCAAATTCCCTGCTTTCCTTCCTGAAAGTGCCTGTAATGTCCATCTTGTATACACCGTGTTCCCTGCCCCCGTGTTCCCCTCTCCCTTCCACAGATCTTCTAATGTCTCTGTTCCCCACTGGTTTGTCCTTCCCACTCCTGCCCCTCTTGTCTCATGCCCCCCCCCCCTGCTGTGCATTGTGTGTTAGCTCTTGTAAGAGCCTCGACAAGGTATACAAAAAAACCTCACCTGTGAATGGAGGGAATAACCCATTAGCTCTCACCTAATCAATTAAACCCGGGTGACTCGGATTACAAAAATTAAATCGACTCCTCCCCTGCTCTTCAATACAAAGAAGCTGCATAAAGAAACCATGAAACGCTCCCAATGTAAGCCCTTTGTCTCAACTTTGCCAATATATATATATATATATATATATATATATATATATATATATATATATATATATATATATATATATATATATATATATATATACTAGTACGTGCCCGTGATATAATAATAATAATAATAATAATAATAATAATAATAATAATAATAATAATAAAAATAAATAAATAAATAAACCACACAGGCCGTTTCTTCGCTCTCACGTGCCCGTATGTGCGTGACCCGGAAGTTCGATATTATTCGCAGTTATGATTATTCGCAATTTACTTTTAATACCCAATTATTCAATTAGTGCCAACGTATGTTACCTTTTCGTAATATCGTAGCAAGGAAAAACAAAAAGAGAAGAGAAGAGAGAGAAAAAATTTACTTCCTGGTTCGGAGCATACCAGCACTCTGATGTTCCCGAAATTTATACACCGTCTAATATGAAAACAATCATAACTTGGGCCATTGTGTTTATCGAAAATGCGCATAAGAAATCGATAAATTATTAGAATACACGAAGTCATCACTCTCCAGAAGCCCATACATTGTAACCCGTAATGGGGAACGTGGCTGTGCTTCCCTTCCCCATCAGCCACGCCCACGCAACAACGTGTCTTCCCATTGGTTTGGTAAATAAATGGCCATAACTTGGGAAGCACTTGTACGATTAATATCAAACCTTGAAAAGGCACATCCTCAGGTCCCCAGCAATATACCTGGCAAGTTTCAATTAGATCGGACCGGAGGTTGTCGAGAAACAGCGGTCTCACACACACACACACACACACACACACACACACACACACACACACACACACACACACACACACACACACACACACACACACTGCTGGAATTATATATATATATATATATATATATATATATATATATATATATATATATATACATATATATATATATCTCTATCTCCTAATGTCTCTGTTCCACATGGTTTTGTCCTTCTCACTCCCGCCCCTCTTGTCTCATGCCCCCCTTGCTGTGCGTTGTGCGTTAGCTCTCACACGAGCCTCGACAAGATATACAAAAAAAAAAGATGAGTTTGGGATATATTTTTGTTTGTTGTTTTCTTTGTGTTTATGCACAAGTTGCATTTGATATTCAGTTGAATTCTTCACTGACGTGACCAATCCTCACTCATCATTCTGTGCACCTGGTTGAGCTCCTTGAGGCCACCGCCTCCTCCTCATCACAGTCAGTACAATCTCAGGATGCACTGCTTTTGTAGAATATTTTGTGGATCGTAAGCAGTTTCCTTATTTTGGTATTATCCAGCAATTGTCGATTTCTGATTGTGGACAGTTTATTATTCATTTGTTCGTATACAGCTTAAGGTTGTGGGGGAAGCATCATTGGATGAGGGCACGGTTGCACCACAGGTTAGAGCAGGAATTTGTAATTTTGCCATCGTGCCAGCGATGCCTGCCTACTCTTTATGAAAGACATCATGCGATCTTTCACATTCACAATTGAATGCTGGCAGAAGGGATTCCGTTTTACATCCATCCGAGGGACGGCGCACACATTGATAAATCAACCTGCCTGTGAAACACCGGGATGACAGTTTATAGCTGGATCTTGGATTCAAACCCAGGCTCGACAACTTATAGAGGCAATTATGCATACCTCTAAGGCCATCCTGTTATCTCGACAGTTTACCATAGTGCAACTGTATTGGAGCACTGGCACAACTTCCTGTTTTTATAGTCTTGATTTTGTTTTTGGGGAAGAGACATGTTTTCAAGATTAACTTTGTTCTACACATTTATTCCTTGGCATTTCTCTGTGAAAGATTGGTGGCCATCTTCTACACAGAGGTATTTGTTTGATACTTCATTTCACATTCTGTATTGCTGTTCTTCGGTCGATTTTAATGTTATCTGTTGTTTTACCTGCTGTCAATGTGCATTTGGCACATTTATCGAGTTCAAATTGAATATAATTTAACCCTTTGAGGACCAAGGGACACATATGTCCTTAAATTTTAAAGTGGTGTATCTCTGATATTTTCCCTGTAATTTTAGATTTTGTCGTTAATACATTGGCAAAGTTAGTACATTATGTTTGTACATTGGCAAACATTGTAGTTAATACTGGGTAATAGCTTATGTCACACCGTTTCGACAATTTTTCCGTTGTTTCTTGATGAGAAAAGCATGTACTTTTCATCATGCATGCTCTTGAATTTCAATTTAAAAAATGAAAAGTTAGCCAAACTAACAATACAATTGGACTTAAATCTGAAAATTACCTTCAAGATGCTTATGGTCTCAAAGGGTTAAAATATTCTATTTCGAAAATTGTTTTTATCATTATTTACCTTAACTTTGAACCTTTTTGAACATGTACAGTGACCTGCAAAAGTATTCATCCCCCTCCAAAGTTTACACATTTTGATGCCACCTGAGCTTATATCATGATGTTTTAAAATCAAACTTAATATATAGTCTTTACAAGCAACTCCAGTGACAAAGCTAAGAAAAAATGCAGATAAAATCACTTTAGGAGCAAATTATTTGTTCAAAAGGTTACAAAATAAGTGCAATAGGTTTCACCTGAATGTAATCAGTGGAATGACTTAAAAATTAAGCTACCTAACTTATCTAAGGAGTTTTAAGATGCAACTCACTTGGTCAATGAACAAGGCAAACATGAAGACCAAGGAGCTTTCCAAAAAAGTCAGACATAGTGTTGGAGAAGCACCATTCAGGAGAGGGTCATAAGAAGACTTCAAATTCACTCATCATCCCTTTGAGTAAGGTGAAATCCATCATTAAGAAGTGGAAGACATATCATACCACCCAGACTCTTCCCAGATGAGGTCACCCATCCAAACTCAGCAGCCGGGCAAGCAGGAAATTCGTTTGGGATGTCACTGAAAATCTAACAATGGCTTTGAAAGATCTGGAAGGTTCTGTGTCTGAGATGGGAGTCAGTGTTCATCAAACAACAATATCACGTTCCATCACAAAGCTGGCCTCTATGGACAGGTGGCAAGAAAGGAAGCCATCACTGAAAAAGACACATCTAAAAGCTCGTATGCAATTTGTGAAGAAAAGCATCTCAATGATACTGCAGGCATGTGGAGAAAGGTTTTGTGCTCAAAAGAGATAAAAAATTGAACTTTTTGGTCTAAATTCAAAGTATTATGTCTAGTGGAAGCCTAACACTGCACATCACCCAGTTAACACTCGTTAACTGTCAAGCACGGTGGTAGAAAAATCATGGGGCTGCTTTTCACCAGCAGGGACTGGCAAGCATGTCAGGATAGAAGGGCAATGGATGGTGCAAAGTGTAGGAGAATCCTTGATGAAAACTTGCTTGAGTCAGCCATGAATCTGAATCTGGGTAGGAGATTCAAATTTCAGCAGGACAATGATCCAAAGCACAAAGCTGAAGCCACATTGGAGTGGCTGAAGGAGAAGACAATAAATGTTCTCGAGTGGCCCAGTCAAAGTCGTGACTTGAACCCAACTGAGCATTTATGGCGACACTTGAAGATTGCAGTCCATCGACGATCCCCATAAAACTTGACAGAACTAGGGCAATTTTCACATGAAGAATGGGCAAATATTTCACCATCTCATTGTGTAAAGCTGGTAGAGACCAACCCAACAAGACTCGTAGCAGTCATTGCTACTAATGGTGCTTCAACCAAGGACTGACCTTGGGGCTGAATACTTTTGCAACGAATGAATTTTGATTTGTACATGTTTTTTGCAGGTATTCCTGACATGTAACCACCTTCAACTATAACAGTGTCTACTTTGATTTCTTCAGTTATGAATAAAAAAGTTCATTTGGAAAAATTGTTTCTACATAATTCATCTAAACATGGTATTATTGGTAGGAGGTGAATACTTTTGCAGGCTACTGTATCTTGTCTGATCCCACCATGAAATCTACAACTTGGAATGCCTTCAGGGCATCCTGTTGAGGTAATGTTCTCCAGAAATATGACCTTAAGTGCACTGCTTCAATAAATACCACCTGAACTTCTCGAATATCCAGGGAATCTAACCTTGAGCACTTAGGAAGGCTGACATCTCAGTTCCAGGAACGACATTTTGTGGCGTCTCATTATCAACGACGATCACTTGCTGTCCACCTGCGAAGCAGAGAATAATGAAAACAAGGTCATAAAATGTATAATATACGAAGAGAATGTATAGAAAGTAAGGATAATGTTGACAATGGCAATAATTAGGAAAAAGGACATCATACCATGACGCCTTGGTTGAACAGACCAACTGCGAGACATTTCTTCATAATTCCCTTCAGGCTGAAATATTTACAAACCGAACAAAAACATGTTAGTAATTTCTCACAAGTCATAATAAAGATAAAAAGCCATGTCAAAAATTATATGGTGTAGAAAGTAAAAGAAAACTAAGGACAAGTTTATTTTTTGCAATAGCAAGTACAGACATAATGTAAATGCACTGAGGTTGGGGTAAGAGTTGGTATGCATTGCCAGAGAATGGTTTACCCAAAGGATTTCCACTAAGATTTACCCAATGCAAGTAAAGATGTATCCTCCACCTTCCATTACCAATATAAATAATGTACACACATTTGATATGTCTAGATGAGAAATAAACTCTCTCTCTGCCGATAGCATTTAAGGCCATCTCCACTGTCATAGCCAATGTGTAGCTCACAACAAAATATTGTCATCTCCTCTCCCTGTCAAGGCTGGAGTGTCCCAAAGAAGTATTCTCAGCCTTACCCTATTCCTACTATTCATCAATGATCTTTCTAAATCTCTCAAAATTCCTCTATCACTTTGCTGATGGCTCCACCATCTGCCGTGACATTTCTCATCCTTCAGATAGACAGACAGCAGCCTCTTCCCTCTCTTTAGAGCTTCACAAAATCACAAACCGTTCAAACATTTGGAATATACGTCTTTTAATCCTGAGAAATCCCACACACTCACTTTCTCCCCCTCTGAAAGGACCATACCGCAAACACTCCCATCCACTTTCTCAACAACCCTCTCGTGTATGTTCAGTCACTCAAACCTTTGGGTCTCACTCTCAGACATGATCTTTCTTAGTGGAAAAGCAACATTTCAAAAGTTGGCCTCCAAAGCCAGTTATTCTCCGTCTACACAAAAACTACAGATTCTCCATCATGCAAAGTCCTTCCTTGGTACACCTGAACTCCTATCAACCTACAAGTCCTATTAACTCCTTTCATCTGTAGCTTCATGTAATACTGCTCTCCCTTCAAGCACCTTGTTCAGGTTGATGCTGTGCAAAGCAAGATCTTAAAGATCATTGGAATCTCTTGTGACGAAGCTGAGTCTATGGGCCTATCACTTTGCCATCATCGACAAAATGGTGATTTCTCTGTCTTCTTCCACCTCCTTTCTGGCACCCTCTGACCTCTCCGTGCTTTGTCGTTGTCCCACCCCCTCCCACCCCCAGGTGTCTGCAGACTGCACATAGTCCATCAGCAATGCCTCTTGTGGTGAAACTCCCAACATATAGCATCACTGCTCAACTCCATTTAGTTGTTAGTTGGAGAATATTTTTGGTTCTGGGATTATCCCATTTCTCCCATTAACTGTTAACTCAGGGAAAAAACTATTTGACCCGGTCAATAAAAAGGAGTGAATTTTTTCTCACAAACATCTCCTCCGGCACCAACTTCTCCTTCTCCTCCCCCACCTCTTCCACTCATCCTACACCAGTTTCTCTGCATTAAATTGTTTTTGGGACAAAGCTCTTCCATGAGCCTCGACTATGAATCCAATTTTTTTTCCTTTTTACTCCCCCCCCCACCCTCACCCCCAACCACCCACCAGCCACCCTCTTTCTCTTACTTATTTATACGAGTGGGGCAACTTAGCATAACAATTGTGCATTTTGTGAGGAAAGCACCAAATTTGGCACACTAGTAGCCTAACATATTCTGAACAGATTTGGATATTGGGCCATCTCAAATTCAGCCGCTGATGGCTGTTGCAGCCATTTTCCACTGCCATCAAAAAATTTGAGATGGCCCAATATTCAAATCTGTTCATAATATGTTAGGCTACGAGTGCGCCAAATTTGGTGCTTTCCTCACAAAATGCACAAATGTTATGCTATATTTAGCTAAGTTGCCCCACTATACCCCCATTTGAACAGAGATTCCTTCCCTTTATATCCCCACCTACAGTGGGGAGAACAAGTATTTGATACACTGCCGATTTTGCAGGTTTCCCCACTTACAAAGCACATAGAGGTCTGTAATTTTTATCATAGGTACACTTCAACTGTGAAAGACGGAATCTAAAACAAAAATCCTGAAAATCACATTGTATGATTTTTAAATAATTAATTTGCATTTTATTGCATGAAATAAGTATTTGATACATCAGAAAAATAGAACTTAATATTTGGTACAGAAACCTTTGTTTGCAATTACAGAGATCAGACGTTTCTGTAGTTCTTAACCAGGTTTGCACAGACTGCAGCAGGGATTTTGGCCCACTCTTCCATACATATCTTCTCCAGATCCTTCAGGTTTTGGGGCTGTTGCTGGGCAACACAGACTTTCAGCTCCCTCCAAAGATTTTCTATAGGGTTCAGGTCTGGAGACTGGCTAGGCCACTCCAGGACCTTGAGATGCTTCTTACGGAGCCACTCCTTAGTTGCCCTGGCTGTGTGTTTCGGGTCGTTGTCATGCTAGAAGACCCAGCCACGCCCCATCTTCAATGCTCTTGTTGAGCGAAGGAGGTTGTTGGCCAAGATCTCGCGATACATGGCCCCATCCATCTTCCCCTCAATATGGTGCAGTCGTCCTGTCCCCTTTGCAGAAAAGCATCCCCAAAGAATGATGTTTCCACCTCCATGCTTCACGGTTGGGATGGTGTTCTTGGGGTTGTACTCATCCTTCTTCTTCCTCCAAACACGGCGAGTGGAGTTTAAACCAAAAAGCTCTATTTTGGTCTCATCAGACCACATGACCTTCTCCCATTCCTCCTCTGGATCATTCAGATGGTCATCGGCAAACTTCAGACGGGCCTGAACATGTGCTGGCTTGAGCAGAGGGACCTTGCGTGCGCTGCAGGATTTTAATCCATGACGGCGTAGTGTGTTACTTCTGGTTTTCTTTGATTCTGTGGTCCCAGCTCTCTTCAGGTCATTGACCAGGTCCTGCCGTGTAGTTCTGGGCTGATCCCTCACCTTTCTCATGATCATTGAGGCTCCACGAGGTGAGATCTTGCATGAAGCCCCAGACCGAGGGAGATTGACTGTTATCTTGAACTTCTTCCATTTTCTAATAATTGCGCCAACAGTTGTTGCCTTCTCACCAAGCTGCTTGCCTATTGTCCTGTAGCCCATCCCAGCCTTGTGCAAGTCTACAATTTTGTCCCTGAAGTCCTTAGACAGCTCTCTGGTCTTGCCCATTGTGGAGAGGTTGGAATCTGATTGATTGAGTGTGCACAGCTGTCTTTTATGCAGATAATGAGTTCAAACAGGTGCAGTTAATACAGGTAATGAGTGGAGAATGGGAGGGCTTCTTCAAGACAAAACTAACAGGTCTGTGAGAGCCGGAATTCTTACTGGTTGGAAGGTGATCAAATACTTATTTCATGCAATAAAATGCAAATTAATTATTTAAAAATCATACAATGTGATTTTCAGGATTTTTGTTTTCGATTCCGTCTTTCACAGTTGAAGTGGACCTATGATAAAAATTACAAACCTCTACGTGCTTTGTAAGTGGGAAAACCTGCAAAATCAGCAGTGTATCAAATACTTGTTCTCCCCACTGTATACATAAACTCTGGAAGAGTACATACAGCAAAACAAAAACCTGTTTACCCTCCCTTCTTCTTTGCAGTTTATGTACTTTGTGAAAAATAACTCCTGTAGCACAATCTTTGGCACTTGCTTGTGGAGTTAATAATCCTGCCAAAAAAAGAAGACTTCTAAAGCCATGTCAGGCGAGTGATGCTGCGGATTGTGGTGTAGCAGCTGACACTTAATTAGAAGTGGGTGGTTCTGTTTTTTTCAGACAACAACTCAGCCAGTTTGCCCACCTAATGTTTATAGCTATCATCCCAGCTTCAACAAAAAGTTATTTTTGAGAGATTCTGGGGCTTATCGCATTTTGGTTGGAAAACATACGTGTAAACCCAGAAGAGATACTAGGCCTTCCCTCCCACCTATAGCACATGGAAGGTTGAAAAGTACCAGCACCACGTTGTTCAACATTCTTCTGGAAAGATCCATGCCCCTCCCTACTCTCAATTCTATAGAAACCGTGGAGGAGAAGGGTTCAACAAAACTCCCTTATCTGCTGTGATGGTGATTCTTGAAGAAATACCAACAGACAGGTGAGCGCTTTGTATATAAGTATATCAATGCATAATTACTTTGTTAAACACAAAGCTATGTCGTACCTCAATTAATTATTTCACATATTAATTATTTCCCTTTTTCATTACAGCATGTTTAAAATGTCAAACTCTATAATGGGAGGATTATGGCTTTGAATCAAAGCATTTTTCTATACTGATGTATATTTCGAACTGGAGCAAGTGGATTCAACGATTGACCATGTCGAGGTAAAGTTTCATATATTTTTAAATATAATGCGAGCCAAACAACTCTGTTGTATGAAGATGAAGTAATGCATATCCTTATTTTCACAGCAAATCCTTGCATAGTTCATGAATGAAAATGTTCTTTGTGAAACTCGGAAGGAGTTCATAGATTTGTTTCAAGACTTTTTGAACGACTTTGACACAGAAACTGATGTATGTTTTCATCATTCATGTCTGAGGTTTTGGTCTCACTCGAAGAACTGCCATCTGACAGGTGTGACTTATTTAAATTAGTAATATTCAAAACTATCATGTGGTTTGGGGGGGGGCTATTAAATGATGAATATTAACATTCCATTAACATTAATCATGGCTTTGGTAAGAATTTGGCTTGTAAAAAGCAACTTGTGTGTATTTCCAGCTCGAGAAAGACATTCAAACAGGCTTCAGTTTGCCTTGCAGTTAAACACTCCACAAACGATGACAGTTGATGGCTTTGTATATAAGTATATCTGTGCGTATTTACTTGGTTATACTGGTCAGTTTGCCATTGTACCTAAAATTAATGAAATATTTTTCCTTCCGAGCTTTGAAGAAAACTCAGCATTGGAAGTGAATTGCTTTCAGGAACTTGTATTCACTCCAATGTTTCACACAACTGAGTCAAGCATTTTTAACTGTACTCCCGGGCTCTTGTTCCAAGCTTGCCCTCAGGCAACTGGCTATTTTACCTTCTCCCATCGATGGTATCACACACCATTTTCAGAAACTCACTCAACTGCATTCCAGAGAAGAATATCAGTGCAAATGGTGCTTTTGCAACACTTACCTGTGAGCTCAGCTCCACTTGAAGCACACTCTACGAACACACACGACCACTCAATGTATCAATTCCACAATATTTGAAGTTGCCAAGCCACCGGCAGGAGTTGAGCCGTTGGAGTTCGGAGTGGAAGGGTTGCCAGCAGGAAGCCGGGGTCGAGACCCATTCGCTCCTCCAGCGCGTCGTCGGCTAGGCCAGGCCACAGTGAAGGCCGGACGACCGAGGAGAATCGTACAAGCAGCTCATCAAGCCGCCCAAGCGATTGACGCGTTCGCGATGTATCGGGCCAAATGGAGACACCAGGGGTCGCCGATAAAAAGGACCCATCGAGTCACCACGAGGGTGGCCAGGTAGCCGGCCCGGTCTCTCAGGGCCTGTTCCAGTCATCCCGGCCTTGAGTACATTAAAGGCTCACGAGCCCGGTTCTTTCTTTCTTGGGTTTTGCATGAAAGTCTGTGGTGCCTTGTCCTTAAGTAGAATTGTTGTTAAGTGCCTGTATGTACATTGCATAATAGACATCGGCTGTAGGCTTTTGCTCGTGTCCTGTCCCCTATCCCCACTCATTCATTGCTTGCATGCCTGTGTTCAAATAAATGTCCCCCATTGTTGAATGTCACCTGCTCATTGCGTCCCTTTCCTCACATTGACTGCCATGGAGCGTTCGGGGAATTAACTGGATAATTAAAGCCGATAAACATAATAATCTCGTCCGACGGGACTTGGCGATATATAACCGCTCGGCATTCGCATACGGAACGAGCCGCTTAAGCGGCTCGTTTTCGTGCAGGTCCCGTCTCACAGTATAAACTCCCAGTATCTCTGTCCGCACGAATAATTAGGTACATCGACAATTCGGCGATCGACCCTGTAGCGCGTGGACAGAGGGATTGGCTAGTTTATGGTGTCTTAAAAACACCCGTAAGCTGGGTTTCGGCGTTTGTCTGGAAGCTACGACTAGATTGTGTGTTCGGTGGACGCGCGGCCTGGATTGGGCTGAAAAGGTCATGCGCACGCCGCCGAACTGGCGGAAATCTATAACAATATACGAGGTGTGTTCAAAAAGTATCCAACCTTAATTTTTCTTGCGTAAACAAATGAAGCTAGGGAGGCGTGCTTTGGTGCACGTATGGAGGCAATCCTAATCCGTATGCGTGAATATTTTCCCGCCTGCAGAAGCTGTCAGTCGCCGACAGACCGCCGATTAGTAAGGAAGTGTAAGTGAGCGCCATCGGATTTTCGTTTTTGACAAAATGACGGATCACTGTGGTCTCATCGCCAGTGATCACTGTGTTGAAGAAGTTGGGATCGCTGTTCACAGTCTCCAGCATGTCCTGTGCGATCTCCAAACGGAGTTGCTTCTGCTCGATCGTTAGCAGCTTTGGCATGAACTTCGCTGAGATTCTCCTTAAGCCAAATCCTCAGTTACAATGGAATGAATGGATCCAATGCTGACGCATGCCTCGTCTGCAAGTTCTCTGATCGTGATTCGACGATCCTGCATCAGCAGGGTCCTCACTTGGTCAATGACGATCTCATTTCGGGATGTTGAGGGCCTACCAGAACGTGCTTCACTTTCCACTGATGTGCGACCATCTTTGAATCAGTTGTACCACTCTTTTATCTGTGTGGTGCCCATTGCTTCGTTCCCGAAGGCCTGTTAAATCTTGCAGATCGTTTCCACTTTGGAATAGTCAAGCTTTACACAAAATTTGATGCAGTAGCGTTGGTCAAGTTTTTCCGTCATTTTGTCAAAAACGAAAATCCGACGGCGCTCACTTACACTTCCTCACTCATCGGCGGTCTGTCGGCGACTGACAGCTTCTGCAGGCGGGAAAATATTCACGCATACGGATTAGGATCGCCTACATACGTGCACCAAACCACGCCTCCCGAGCTTCATTTGTTTACGCACGAAAAATTAAGGTTGGATACTTTTTGAACACACCTCGTATATATATAAATAATACATATATATATATATATATATATATATATATATATATATATATAAATATACATATATAAATAATACATATATATATATATATATATATATATATATATATATATATATAAATATATATTAGGAAATGGCCTCATCCGTAGCACCTAGAGGCCACAAATTTTGGGCATTGTCCTTCAGAATCTGCACACTTTGGCTTTGAAGGCCGTTTAGAGGACACCAAAGGCCGCTGCAAAGTGTATACTGTCAGATCCCGCTATTCGCGGGGGATACATTCCTGAAAAATGCTACATGTACTGGATGGATGGGAATACTACGCTTACCACAGTCTAGCGAAGGATACCCCCCCCCCCCCTCTTCTACACAACAGTATTATCCATGTGCTTCAAGTCGGTTTGATTGCCATGTAACAGGGATCCGTCAGAGTAACTCGTTTGTTACACGTGATGCTAAGGTGACAGCATATGTAATTTACAGACAGGCAGACAAAATTAATTATGTATGTGTAAATACCTCTTGTTTGTAAACAGGACTAGGTATGGATTTCCCACACACAGAGGCACACATGTCACATGTGCAAATAGCTGATTAAGATAACTGGCAATGTGGCAAGGTGGTTATGTACATTAATTTTTACTGGGGCTGCCCCATTGGTGGGACCCAGAAGAGAGGAAGATTCCACCCAGAAGGAAGAAGAGAACAGAGAGAGGCTCATGTGGAAGGTCAAGTAAGTCGTCCATGGAGGTGCTTGTGAGGCGGATCGTGAGGCAGAGATGACTGTGGTTCACTCTGCAGAGGAGCACAAAGCCTGGTTTAAGGCCTACTCATCATAGCTCGAGGCTATTTTTACTTTGTCTTTGGACACCATTGTCACTGGCTCTAGTCTCGTTTCTGGTTTCTCAAAGTGGGCAGCATCGAGTCCTGCATCCACCCTGCACATTGTCGACAAAGGGAAGTCCTACCTGCATTATTGTCTTGTTGTACAAGTGTGATCTGTGGTGCCAAGTGGGTTAGGTTTTGCATTTTTTTTTTTTTTTTTTTACACGGTGCCATTTGCAAGCATTCACACCCCTCAACCTTTGTCACATTTTGTTGTGCTACCACCTGAATTTAAAATGGATTAAATTTAACTTTTGTCACGAATCCACACAAAATACCCCATAATGACAAAGTGAAAACAATTTTAGACATTTTTACAAATCAATTAAAAATGAAAAGCTGAAATGTCTTGTCATGAAGTATTCAACCCCTTTGCTATGACACTCCGAATTGAGCTCAAATGAATTACAAACAAGTAGCAAAAGGCATCAGTTCAATTTATTCTTGAAGTGTGTAACAAATTTCATAAAGAAATACCTCTTGTTTGTAAACAGATCGATTGCTGAGAAAGTGGTGCAGAATATACATGGTTGAGTAACCAGATTACAATCTGAACTGATGGTCATAGATCAGGCGGTTTGAATAACAGGAAATACTTGATGTCAGCAACATTTTTTTGGCATACATAGTGAAAGCTCATGGAAGAACTAGAACAGAGGATAGATCAGGATGCGACATAACAAAAGGTCCAGCAGAGAGAGAAGGGGGGAATGCCAACAGTGGGGTAGAGAGAGAAAATAGATGGAGACAGTCAAAAATCTGAGATGGTGATAAAAAGGGATGATCTGAGATGGTAAGAAGCTGTTTTGAAGACCTCAAGGAAAGAATGAAATTGAAGAGAATGTGGAAGTTGGTTATACAGGCAGGAAAAAATAATAGGAGCAAATGAGTGGAGGTGACCAGTGGTTCTGGGTTTTGGCACTTTTTAATAGGAGGATGCTGGTGGACTGCATGTGTTCTGCAGATACCTGGGGGGAGGTGGGGCAAAACACAGAGAGAGCAGAGGATGCAAGACCAGAAAGGAGATGGAAGAAGACAAAGAGACCACTGACATGTATGTCTGCGATGGAAAAGTGATAGGCCCATCGACTCAGCTTCATTGCGAGAGATTTCAATGATGTTGAAAGCCTTGGTTTCCATGGCATCGAGCTGAGCAAGTTGTGAGGCAGGGGCACCAGCCCAGAGGGGAAAGCAGCATGCCATCAAACTGCAGATGAAAACCTTGTAGGTGGATAGGAGTGAAGGTGTGCCAAGAAAGGACAATGCACGATGGATGCCCAGGCATTAACTGGCTGTGGAGGCCAACTTTGAAATGTGGCTTGCCCAAGAGAGATCATGGCTGAGAGCGACACCCAAGCATTTCAGTGACTGAACTTTTTTTGAGAGGGTTCTTGAAGAAGTTGACAAAGGGTTTGTGGTATGGGCCTTTCAGAAGGAGAGAGAGAGAGACAGAAAGACAGACAGGGAGAGAGAGAGAGAATGTGTGGGATTTCTGAGGGTTAACAGACATATTCCAAGTGTTTGACCAATTTGTTAATTTGTCAAGGTCTGAAGGTAGGGAAGAGGGTGGAGTCATCAGTAAAGAGATAAAGAGGATTTTCCAGAGGTTCAGAGAGATCATTGATGAAGATTAGGAATAGGATCGAGCTGAGAACACTGCCTTGTGGCACTCCAGCCTTGACAGGGAGATGAGAAAAATGGATTGTTTGTAAATACCTCTTGTTTGTTTGAATTGTAATAATAGTTTTGCAACTATGCTCTGGAAACAAAGGTTAACCTCAATTATTTCTTAATACCCAACTTGTTTCCATGGAAAGTGACAGAAATTTTTTTGGGGGAAATCTCTAAATATCAAAAGGAACCAGTTCACCACTTGCTTGATATGTGTACCAAATTTCGGAAATATATCTTGAGGGGATTTGTAGTTTAGCTCCAGAAACGAAATGTGACGGACGGACGGACGGACGGAACCCATTTCTATATTCCCCGTCAACTTCGTTCGTTGGCGGGGGATAATAATGTAGAAATATGTTTCCCAAATGAACTTGTTTCTTCATAACTGAAGGGACAAAACTAAACACTATTGTAGTTGAAGGAGGTTACATGTCAGGAATACCTGCAAAAAACATGTACAAATCAAAATTCATGAATTGCAAAAGTATTCATCCCCATAGTTCAGTATTTGGTGGAAGCACTTTTTACAGCAATGACTGCTGTGAGACTTTTGGGGTAGGTCTCTACCAAATTTACACAGTAAGATGGTGAAAACTTTGCCCATTCTTCACACTGTAGTTCTGCCAAGTTTTATGGGGATCGTCGATGAACTGCAACCTTCAAATCTTGCCAAACTGTTCAATTGGGTTCAAAGCAGGACTTTGACTGAACCACTCAAGAACATTAATTTCTTCTAATTCAGCCACTCCAGTGTGGCTTTAGCTTTGTGTTTGGATCATTGACCTCCTGAAATGTGAATCTCCTATCCAGTTTCAGAATCATGGCTGACTCAAGCAGGTTTTCATCAAGGATTCTCCTGTACTTTGCACTTGTCCCTTCTATCCTGACATGCTTGCCAGTCCCTGCTGATGAAAACAACCCCATAACATGATGCCACCACCACCCTGCTTGACAGTCAGGATGGTGTTGACTGGGTGATGTGCAGTGCTGGCTTGTGTCAGAAGTTATGAATGCTTTAAATTTAGAACAAAAAGTTCAATTTTTTCTCGTCTGATCACAAATATTTTCCACATGCCTGCATTTTCATTAAGATGCTTTTTCACAAACTCCCTATGAGCTTTTGGATGGGCCTTTTTCAGTAATGGCT
>NC_140969.1:30653299-30655799 GCF_056783735.1 Eptatretus burgeri | reverse complement strand
GAAGAAGAAGAAGAAGAAGAAGAAGAAGAAGAAGAAGAAGAAGAAGAAGAAGAAGAAGAAGAAGAAGAAGAAGAAGAAGAAGAAGAAGAAGAAGAAGAAGAAGAAGAAGAAGAAGAAGAAGAAGAAGAAGAAGAAGAAGAAGAAGAAGAAGAAGAAGATGTTTTACAAGGTTTAGGGTAAATTCAAGATTGCCGCCAAACCGTATGAACGATCAGTAAAAAAAAATTAACAAACTTGATAAAAGACCTCATGAGGAATGTGTGTGTAAAGTTTCGCCTCGATTTGATTGGCCGTTCTGAAGAAAAAGGAGGTTTAAAAAAAAAAAAAAATCCCAAAACAACATGGCGGCCAAACCGAGTGACCGATGACGTCAAAATATATTTTTTTCGACCGTCAATTGTCGTCCACATGAGGCCCAAGAAATTTCAGATTTTTCCGATGCGGCGTTGTACCTAACGAATTTTGACCGGGACACCTCTTGACCGATGACCTCGCGAAAAATCACCCCTGTTCCCCTTGAGGAGCTTATTGAAATGCATGAAGCGGAAAAAATTTCTATGCCACTGTTTCAGAGATACAGAGGTCAAAAGTTTTTTCGGTTTTTTCAAGAGAGCGCCCGTACCACGTGACCGATGACGTCACAATCACCAAACGAGTTTGCAATGGAAAAAGATACATACTATGGCGAAAAGTTCGTGTCGATCGAACTTACCGTTTCGGAGAAAATGATTTTTAAAGCGAAAAAACCCGCAAATTGCCGCCGGAAAAAGAATAATAAATTACAACTGCTGGCAGTGATGACACGATACCCACACGTCCGCTTTTGATACGACGTGACACTCGAATGATAGTCGCAAAGTTTTGCGTCCATAGGATAATTGGTTCAAGAAAAAAACAATAGTTAATACTGTTCTTCAATCAAACATCGGTGCAAGACCATGTGACCTATCAAGAAGAAATTAACAAACTTATCGCCCCGACTCGTGGGCAATACGTTTGTGAAGTTTCCCCTTGATCTGAAGAGCCGTTTTGGAGAAGAAAAACAAGATGTTTGAAAGTTTAGTGTAAATTCAAGATTACCGCCAAACCGTATGACCGATCGATTAAAAAAAAAAAACTAACAAACTTAATAAACGACCTCATGTGGAATGTGTGCGTAAAGTTTCGCCTCGATCTTTTGAAGCGTTCTCCAGAAGAAGATGAAAAAAAAAAAAATTCCCAAAACAAGACTGCCGAACCGAGTGACCTATGACGTCATAATATAGGTTTTCTACGGTGAATTATGACGATGACGTCACAATTCCCACGTAAATTTGCTATCA
The DNA here is from genome assembly GCF_056783735.1 of Eptatretus burgeri. Classification (NCBI taxonomy): domain Eukaryota; kingdom Metazoa; phylum Chordata; class Myxini; order Myxiniformes; family Myxinidae; genus Eptatretus; species Eptatretus burgeri. The sequence continues at coordinate 30,654,477 of NC_140969.1, read as the reverse complement.
AAAAAGATACATGCAGACTATGGTGAAAATTTCGTGTCGATCGGACCGACCGTTCCTGAGAAAATGATTTTTAAAGCGAAACGAGCCGCAAATTGCCGGCGGAAAAAGAATAAATAGGAAATAATAATAATAATAACAAAAAAATACAACTGCCACTTTATAACTGCTGGCAGTGATGACCGGCCACCCAGACGTATCAGACGTATCCGCCTTTGACACGACATGAGACTTAAATCACAGTCGCAAAGTTTCGCATTCATAGGAGAAGCGGTGCCAAAGAAAACATCTAAATAGTAATATTTTGGCACGTTCCTTTCTTTTTTCCACCATCACATTTTTGTTACTGCATGAAATGAAACAATATTTGTCATATATATATATATATATATATATATATATATATATATATATATATATATATATATATATATATATATATATATATATATATATATATATATATATATATATATATATATATATATACATACACACGAAGGATATTCTTGTCTTCCTGAAGAGGCCCCTCAAAATTCCTTTTTAATGCATTGTCACAAACTCCAACGGATTCCATGCAAATTCGGTACGATTATGGCTTTTGGTCCAACTTCGATCATTGCCTATAAATTTTTTTCCATAACACTTGCGATATTCGAAAAAATCGATAAATCGATATCCCTTAGGGGATTTTCCATTCAAATCCACTCAAGTTTAAGGCCTACGGTGGACGCAAATTTCCACGTTGCCCCGGGCGCTGTTTACCTCCGCTACGGAAAGCTATTAGGGTTAGGGTTAGGGTTAGGGTTTGGGTTAGCGTTGGTGTTAGGGTTAGGCTTAGCTACCCTAACACTAACCCGAACCCTAACCCGAACAGCTTGGTAACCCTAACCCTAACGGCTAACCCTAACAGCCCGAACAGCCCTAACAGCCCTAACAGCCCTAACAGCCCTAACAGCCCTAACAACCCTAACAACCCTAACAGCCCAAACAGCCCTAACAACCCTAACAGCCCTAACAACCCTAACAGCTAACCCTAATCCTAACCCTAACCGCTAACTCTAACCGCTAACCCTAACCCTAACTGCAACCCTAACCCGAACCGCTAACCCTAACCGCGAACTGCTAACACCTATTCAGAAAAAATTTGCAAGAAAGCCCAGGCAACACTGGCCTTTATT
>NC_140969.1:30645799-30648299 GCF_056783735.1 Eptatretus burgeri | reverse complement strand
CAACGCTCTGCAGAGAGTATAGTCCCAATGTCCTCTCATATATATATATATATATATATATATATATATATATATATATATATATATATATGTATATATATATATATATATATGTATGTAAATATATATATATATATATGTATGTAAATATATATATATATATATATATATATATATATATATATATATATATATATATATATATATATGTATATACACAGTAGACTAGGCGTAAGTCGGCAGCGTGTAACTCGTCACTTCGCCTAAGTCAAGGCCCGGTTACACCTTGACGTTTTAGCCAGCGATGGCAACGTATTAAAATGTATGTAAAACGCTGGCTTACGTTGAACTTTTGATGTTTTTTTTTTTAAAGATTCGGACGTATTCATAGCGACTTGGTCTTATGTAAAACGCATTGGTAACGGACACAGAACGTTTCGTTGTGTTGTAGACAACTTATACCAACGAATGCTGAACCTGTTATCGGCCTACACAACCGATGCCCAACGATAGTCTAACTTAGGCATAGCGCGTTGCACGCATCGCCGACGATGTCGTGACGTAGCCTATTAAAAGGCTGACGCACAACGATTCGAATCATAACTGCCGTAGAAATGGAAGTGTCAACATCGCGGTCACACCTTGGCGATCTTGCCAGCGTATGCCGACATAAGAAAAATGTGTCTAAAACGTTGGGGCACGTCAAATACGGTATGAGTAAGTTTGGTATACGTGAGTACAACGCTAAAGTACGCTATCATACGTCGTAGTAAGTAGAGTACGTCAAGAAATTTTAAACATGTTCAAAATTTTACGACGTACTCGGCGTATGACACACGTTCCGCATGCGATGGGGATAGGTTGTCACACGATATGTGGACGCTTACACATGTCCACAAAGGCTACTTATAAGCTACTCATAAGTTGAAACGCGTCTCGGTAATGTCTTTTTTACGCGAAACTTATTTCTAACTTATGTTTGACGTGCTTTGAACCAATTCTTTACATAGTCCCAACACACATTGACGTATGTAGACGTATTCCAATGACGTCTTCCGGTCGACAAAAAAAATAAATGAACGTGTTTCTAGCTTACAACTGCAATATAAAGACGTGTTCCCAGCGGTTTTGGGAATTGGTGCATAAATATGGTATTCATAAAAGGGGAACCCAACAGTGTTTTCGAGTCCTTTTTGAGTCGATGTCCATGTCAGCAGTAACAGTATCAGTATCAGTATCAGTATTAGTATTAGTATTAGTAGTAGTTTGTTCATGTTGGCAGTAGTAGGTGAGTGTGAGGGGGAGGGGGAGGGTGTGGGTTATGATGGATCGTCCTTGCGTTTAACGATTTAACGATTTAAATGATAAACTCAACGATTTAATTGGCTGCATCTCCACTGTTGAAAGTGGACGCTTGCGCTCAACAATTGGATTTTTTTACACTCAACGACTTTTAAACGGTACCACTCATCTATTTTCATTGTTTACAATGAACGATTTAAATTGCTGTCACTCGCCTTTGTTTTTTGACGCTGGCGCTCGGAAATTTTAATCGTTTCTATTGAACGTGCTAAATCGCTCAAACCCCACTATTGAAAGTAGACGCTTGCGCTCAACAATTGGATTTTTTTTACACTCCACGACTTTTAAACGGTACCACTCAGCTATTTTCATTGTTTACAATGAACGATTTAAATTGCTGTCACTCGGCTTTGTTTTTTGACGCTGGGGTTTGGAAATTTGAAGCGTTTCTTCTGAACGTGTTAAAACGCTCAAACTCGACTATTTTAAATAGACGCTGCCGATGGACAATTGGAATCATAGCCAAGCTAGACATCGAAGTGTGAACATCCTCGTCATGCCCAAGAAAAGTTTGAAGAATGCTGCAAATAAGTGTCCTGGCCGTGGCCGTGGACGCTGACGCAAGGACGATCCATTATACCGACGTCTTTCAGCCTATGAGTAACTTAAAAGTAACGTCTGTCGATGTGTGGCAACGATCGGGTAACGTGCCAACAACACGTTAATCATAGGTTATAAATAAGTTTCGGGTACGCTAAACATTACCTCGGCGTGTCTCAACTTATGATTAACTTACAAGTAGCATGTGTTGACGTCTGTCAACGATCGCAGACCGTGCATACAACCTGTGGCCAGCGTAGCGGAACGTGTGAGTCATACGCCGGCATACGTCGTGAAATTTCAAGCATGAAAAAATTTGAGGACAACCAAAAAGTACAACGTTTAAAGCCAACGTACAACGACGTATGGCAGTGTTTTTCAGCGTGCTTTCAATGTTATCAAAACTTATCCATAACGTATTCAACGTGTGCCAGCGTTTTAGAAAAAAAATTCAAAAATCGGCATACGTTGGCTAAAACGTCAAGGTGTGACCGGGCCTTTAGCAGCGTCAAAAAGTCCTGAATTTATCTCATGTTAAATCCCTATGAATGAAGGGTCATCCCTCTGTAAGTCGTCATTTCTAAGTCGTCACTTCGTC
>NC_140969.1:30595799-30633299 GCF_056783735.1 Eptatretus burgeri | reverse complement strand
TGTCATCTCCATGAATGCTGAGTCGGCCCTAAATTACTTGATTTCGGTCCTATGCAACATCCAATCAAATTGAAAATGTGATTAGCGTATTCCTTGACCTGGAAAACATATGAAATGATATATTACAAGCCTTATTAGTCACATTAGAGAAGGAAAACATGGAAAAAGGTCAATTTTGGCCGCCATTTTGAATAAATTAAGGTTCCAGGGGTTAAATGTCATCGAAGGTAAAAAAAAAAATTTTGACTGGATTCGGATTCAGCATGGAAAACGGCCATAGAAAATGCTATGCACAAAATTTCAATCAAATTTACCCAACCCTACTTAAACTCTTTTAATATACAGGATGTATTGTGGAGTACCATAAATACAATAATAAATCAGGCATTGAAACTGCATTCACTCCATCATTCTCCTTGCACCACTGAATTATTCGCCAAGTCCTCTGAGATGAGACACATTGTGTAGCATTTGTGGAGTCACCATTGTGAACGAAGCCACGACTGCAGCGCACAATTCTTCAAGTGGTCTGTACTGGTTAGTTGACACTTTCTCCTTGATGAAACCCCACAAAGAGTTGGCTGGAGTCGTGAGAATTGAACTATGTGGTGGCTATGGTAGAGGAGCTAGTAATGATGGTCATCCACATACAATCCATCACCAAGGGAGCATTTCATCGACATAGTCCTGAACATGCAACTCAAAATATGCAGGTGCGCCATCTTGTTGAAACCAGACACTCGAAGCTATTCCCGCAGTCACAAGTTGTGGCACCAGCCAGTTTTTTATCATATGCTCACAAAATACGTCGTTTACCAGTCCATCAAAAATATTGACCAAACAAATGTCTGGAGGTCATTCCTGACTATATCATCACGTATGGAGGATGATGCTCCAATTTCAATGGAAAATCACATTTCATGCCAGTGACCTTCAATAGATGGCACATTCACCCGAAAATAACACTATTCTCTGAGACAGGGCAGTCGGGAAGGTGTAAAACAAAACATTGCATGATGCAAAGCACCAATCCATGTAAAGGTTGTGGATGGATTTGGACAAAATTTGGTGGATAGGTTGGGTGTGTGACAATGATGAATTGATAAAAATTTGCTGAAGATCCAGATCGGGATACTAGAAAATTTTAAGTGATTCTTCACCCTTGTTGAATATATGGCCAAAAACAATATAGAGCATGATATTTCAAAAAGTGGTGGACGAGTTATGACAAAACTAGGTGGATGAGTTAGATCGGTGATGAGAACAAGGCCAATTAGATTTTGGTTCAGGTCTGGATCCAGATCTGGCCTATCAATGGGATACAAACGTAAACTAATCAGCCTGGTGGAGGTATGTGCTCTACCGAGTGCTGTTCTCGTTTTGCCTGTGTTTGACATTTCATGCACACAAACACAAGCAAACAACCACTCTTTGACACTATAACAACTTGTGTCCGCCATGCTATCCTGCTTCCTACCGACTCCCGGATCAGTGAGTCAGTAATGCTGAATAACACGATGAGAAAGGGCGGAGCAGGAAGGTGGGAGGAAGGGAGGTGCGAGAAATTTAGCAGGGGGAATGCGACTTTCAGGCCACTCTGTAAATATATCTTGTGTGATCATGTGAGATGTAAAGAAGAAAACCGATGAATAATTCATACCATTACTCTCAAGTCCTTCTCCACAGCGTCGTGTACATCAGAGCCAAATACTCGAGCCAAGACAGAGACGGAAGAGTCACTTGAAGACAAAGGCACGACCATGAAAGAAAATGAGGTGGCAGAGTTTTTCTCCACTGCACACAAAAACAAAACATTTGCAGCAATTCCAGTTGAGGCCAGCATTGAAAACTGCAGTGACCACATTGAAATACAGAAATTCAGTGAGTTGAGCCAATCCAGATACGAAAATCTTGTGATTCATGTATATGGGCACTTATTATATGTTTGAATGTCTGCTTTGTCTGAAATGTAATAAATGTACAAGCTCCCTCATAAACCTTAGACCCCATAAAAAACAAGTTATGAGTAAATAAAAAAAAATGGTGTTTTGTCGCTCCACAATAAAAAAAACGAGTAATCTTGGGGAAGGTGGTGTAGTGTTTGGGGGATGGGAGAGTGGGATAAAACATTTCTTCCAAATTATTTTCAAAATTCCTATAGCATGCAATAAATGTAAATGATATAATGTAAAAATGTGTATTTGAGCTTGATACAACTTGGGATGATAGATTAAATTAGGGCAAACTGACATTGTGAGTAAAGAGTAAACAAGAAAAAGAGCAATCTGAGATTGCAAACCCTTGCCAGGACTTTTTTGTGTGGTGCTTTTGTACCGATGTGTTTTGTAATTAATAATAGACATAACTAGAACTATCACTTTATAACAGCTGGTGGCAGTGATGACTGGGGATGAAGACGTCCAGCTTTGATGCAGCCCCACTTTGAACGGAGACTTGACCCTGACCCATGACGTTTACTATTATTCAATTGAATTTAGAATGGGATTAAAATAAATTCAAATGACATCACATGGAAGACCAAATAGGTACAGTCCTGCATTGGAATAATCAGAAGGAACCTGAACAAGCAAAGATAAAAGATGGAGTCATGAGGAGGAAGTTGGATAGGATTTGGGTTTCAGATGTTACTCCAAGACCCTCAAACCAATCCTGGTGCAGCCAAGTGAGCCTTATTCAAAAATAAAAATAAAAAAAAAGAACCCAGATCATAAAAATGAAATAATTCTGACTGCCAGACCATGTGTCCGATCAGGTTGAAATTTGAATCCGATATTCCGTTTCAGTACGAGATCATTATTGCAAAGTTCCACTTCGATAGATGAAGCAATTCAAAAGAAATGATTTTTTAAAAAGATTTTTGCTTAGTCCAATATGGCTGCCAAACCATGTGACCTTTACCATCATATGTGTGAACGTTTTGTTGCTCTTGGATAGGCAGTCGTGTAAATCACTCAGATACGAGTTAATCAAATACGTGTAAAGCTTCATATCGATCTGTTCAGCCATTTCAGAGAAGATTTTTGAAGGTTATATATTGTTGTGAATTCGCGCCCGCCGACGTGCGATCGGCCGCTTGACTCGAATGGCAGCCGCCTCGCCCACCGGAACGGACAATTCAGTCATGACCCTCCGGATACTACCACCCGGAGCCAGTATAGGGTGGGGGTTTAACCTCACCACGATCCTGCCAATTGCCCACCCGCGCAGGATAGGGTTGCTCGCCAAATTCGACCTACCTAAGTACCTGCGCGAGTGGTCGACCGAGCAATCGTACCACGCCACAGGCCGACTCCGGACACGAACCGCTTAAGCGGTTCATTCCGTATTACAGGGATAACCGAGCAGAGTTATCGTCGGCCTTGACGGTTCCGATTAATTACCGGGCGTTTCAAACCCACTATCAATCCCTTACGTGATGCAAGATGGAGATTCAATAAAAGGAAAAGACGAAGCGAAACGGGAAAACAGTTCACACAATGCACTTATTTACACACACACAGACACAAAGCAAGCACGTATATACAGCCATACAGTCAAGATGCAACAAAAGCAAAGAAAGAGTTAAAACCGAATAAAAGGGAATTATTTACACACGGCAACACTTACACAGTTTCTACTTCACGGACTGGCGCCACCCACAGACATTTACACAAAACCCCAAAAGAAAAGGAAGTCGCGACTTCCCTGGGCGCGTCGTCCAGCCTTGGGGGACCGCAGCCTCGAGTCCCTCCTTTGTATCCTCCTGGCGTGGCGCATCGAGCTCGTCCCGCGCGTAGCTCGCGTCGTCCGCCCGACACCTCGGACGGGGTTTTTGGGGGAACGGACGGGGCTCGTTCGGCGCTACTTCCCGCGCTCGCGCACGGGGTCCCAGGGCTCGCGCGAGGATTGCAGAACAGGGCAGGAACAACGAGCTCGCGAAGAACCAGAAGGCTCAGTCCGAACTCAAACCAACTCCGAACCAACCAAAACTGAACTCCGAACCAACCCAACTAAATCCGAACCAACCCAACTGAAGACCAACTCGTTCGTCCCTTTTGTAGGAGCCGGCTCAGCCCTTCGCCCGCCCCGTTTTTGGCTCCACCTTCCTTCGAGAAGGTTCCCGAAAAGGGGCGTTCCCTCACCCCGACCGCCTCACGCTGTTCATCCACCAATCGGCGGCGAGCTGCCCTCCCCCCTTCATTCACACCAAGCGGGGGGAAAATGGTGGGAAAAACCCACAAGCATCATTGTTGGTTTGTTTTGTTCTTGTTCAAATTAATAATAGAGAAAACAAACGACTAACTGAAGGATCACAGCCCGAATGGATCACATAAATTCCCTCTATACAACAGATGTGGGCTAACTACACATGGACTTATCGAGATATCTCACCTGAGGACTCTTTATGGTGTAATGCGAATTTCCACAACCATAACAATATATCTTCTTCTTCTTTCGGCTGCTCCCGTTCGGGGTCGCCACAGCGGATCATCCGTATGATCCGCATAGTGATTTGGCACATGTTTTACGCCGGATGCCCTTCCTGACGCAACCCTGGTCGCCTCTTACGACACAGGGATATGGTACACCTATTTTAACCGGGGTATACACCGGCCCAGTATACTGGTACTCATTTCGCCGACCTCGAAAGGATGACAGGCTGAGTCAACCCCCTGGTGTATTAATTCAGTGGCCAAACGGGGTTTGAACTCAGGACCTTTTGGATCCCAAGCCGCTGCCCTAACCACTGCGCCAACACCAGGCTCCATATATATATATATATATGTATATATATATATATATATATATAACATAACAATATATATATATATATATATATATATATAATATTTTAAAAATGTGGCTGCCGAATCATGTGAGGGATGACGTCATCATTTTTTTTATTTCTGTGGACCAATTTATCCCAAGATGACCCTCAAAATTTTTCATACTGATCGGATGTAGCGTTCTATATATGTAATTATGACGTCATAACAAAGACACCTATGATGTTATTTTTTTAAATCACACTTATTCCCCATGAGGAGTACTTGCCATGTGCCAAGTTTAAATTTTTCCCCTGGTGTGGTTTCAGAAATACAGAGGTCAAAAGTTTTTCTGTTTTTCCAACATTCCTGCTTCACCCCGTGAACACTATAATGTCATCTATCTATAATTCCAGCAATGTGTGTGTGTCTGTGTGTGTGTGTGTGTGTGTGTGTGTGTGTGTGTGTGTGTGTGTGTGTGTGTGTGTGTGTGTGTGTGTGTGTGTGTGTGTGTGTGTGTGTGTGTGTGTGTGTGTGACCGCCGTTTCTCGACAACCACTGGTCCGATCTAATTGAAACTTGCCAGATATATAGGTGGGGACCTGAGGATGTGCCTTTTCAAGGTTTGATATTAATCGGACGAGTGCTTCCCAAGTTATGGCCATTTATTTACCAACCAATGACAGGAACCGTTGCTGCGGCCATTTTTTATCAACCAATGACAGGAAGCGTTGCTGCGTAGCCGCGGTCGATGGGGAAGGGAAACTCAGCCGTGTTCGCCATTACGGGATTTTTCTCTTCTCTCCTCTTCTCTCTCCTCTCCTCTCCTCTTCTCTTCTCTTCTCTTTGTGTTTTTCCTTGTGAAAAGGCAAAATACGTTGGCGCTAATTGAATAATTGGTTAAAACTAATGATTTATCAAAACGTTGACAGATCCAGCAGCCTCCGTATTCTTGCCCTGGACGAGGAAACAAAGAAGAAGCGCCGTTTCCTCAGCGATGTTGTTTATGAAGAGGTGCTAACGAGATAAAGGTGTGTACATGGAGACGATTTTTATTATTATTTATTTATTGAAGAAAAATTGTTCCAAAATTAATTTATCAAAAAAAGTGCACAACTTTTTTTTTTCCAATTGTCAAAACGCTGTGGCCTTTGGAAGTGTTAAGGAATTCAGCTCCACTCAGCATGCTTGCCAACGAAATACATCTCAATTTGGTGGTAAAAATGATTCAAAACGACGTGTTTCTTTACTCATTGCTCTGCAGTCTGCATTCAACCCCTTCATTTGTCATCTCATTGACCTTATTTCTTCTTCTTCTTCTTTCGGCTGCTCCCATTAGGGGTCGCCACAGCGGATCATCCGTATGATCCGCATAGTGATTTGGCACATGTTTTACGCCGGATGCCCTTCCTGACGCAACCCTGGTCGCCTCTTACGACACAGGGATATGGTACACCTATTTTAACCGGGGTATACACCGGCCCAGTATACTGGTACTCATTTTGCCGACCTCGGAAGGATGACAGGCTGAGTCAACCCCCTGGTGTATTAATTCAGTGGCCAAACGGGGTTTGAACTCAGGACCTTTTGGATCCCAAGCCGCTGCCCTAACCACTGCGCCAACACCAGGCTCCATATATATATATATATATATATATATATATATATATATATATATATATATATATATATATATATATATATATATATATATATAAATAACATAACAATATATATATATATATATATATATATAATATTTTAAAAATGTGGCTGCCGAATCATGTGAGGGATGACGTCATCATTTTTTTTATTTCTGTGGACCAATTTATCCCAAGATGACCCTCAACATTTTTCATACTGATCGGATGTAGCGTTCTATATATGTAATTATGACGTCATAACAAAGACACCTATGATGTTATTTTTTTTAAATCACACTTATTCCCCATGAGGAGTACTTGCCATGTGCCAAGTTTAAATTTTTCCCCTGGTGTGGTTTCAGAAATGCAGAGGTCAAAAGTTTTTCTGTTTTTCCAACATTCCTGCTTCACCCCGTGAACACTATAATGTCATCTATCTATAATTCCAGCAATGTGTGTGTGTCTGTGTGTGTGTGTGTGTGTGTGTGTGTGTGTGTGTGTGTGTGTGTGTGTGTGTGTGTGTGTGTGTGTGTGTGTGTGTGTGTGTGTGTGTGTGTGACCGCCGTTTCTCGACAACCACTGGTCCGATCTAATTGAAACTTGCCAGATATATAGGTGGGGACCTGAGGATGTGCCTTTTCAAGGTTTGATATTAATCGGACGAGTGCTTCCCAAGTTATGGCCATTTATTTACCAACCAATGACAGGAACCGCTGCTGCGGCCATTTTTTATCAACCAATGACAGGAAGCGTTGCTGCGTAGCCGCGGTCGATGGGGAAGGGAAACTCAGCCGTGTTCGCCATTATGGGATTTTTCTCTTCTCTCCTCTTCTCTCTCCTCTCCTCTCCTCTTCTCTTCTCTTTGTGTTTTTCCTTGTGAAAAGGCAAAATACGTTGGCGCTAATTGAATAATTGGTTAAAACTAATGATTTATCAAAACGTTGACAGATCCAGCAGCCTCCGTATTCTTGCCCTGGACGAGGAAACAAAGAAGAAGCGCCGTTTCCTCAGCGATGTTGTTTATGAAGAGGTGCTAACGAGATAAAGGTGTGTACATGGAGACGATTTTTATTATTATTTATTTATTGAAGAAAAATTGTTCCAAAATTAATTTATCAAAAAAAGTGCACAACTTTTTTTTTTCCAATTGTCAAAACGCTGTGGCCTTTGGAAGTGTTAAGGAATTCAGCTCCACTCAGCATGCTTGCCAACGAAATACATCTCAATTTGGTGGTAAAAATGATTCACAACGACGTGTTTCTTTACTCATTGCTCTGCAGTCTGCATTCAACCCCTTCATTTGTCATCTCATTGACCTTATTTCTTCTTCTTCTTCTTTCGGCTGCTCCCATTAGGGGTCGCCACAGCGGATCATCCGTATGATCCGCATAGTGATTTGGCACATGTTTTACGCCGGATGCCCTTCCTGACGCAACCCTGGTCGCCTCTTACGACACAGGGATATGGTATACCTATTTTAACCGGGGTATACACCAGCCCAGTACACTGGTACTCATGTCGCCGACCTCCGAAGGATGACAGGCTGAGTCAACCCCCTGGAGTATTAATTCAGTGGACCAACGGGGCTTGAACTCAGGACCTTTTGGATGCCAAGCCGCTGCCCTAACCACTGCGCCAACACCAGGCTATCATTGACCTTATTTCTCATTTCATCTCATTGACCTTATTTCATCTTTCTATAATTCCAGCAATGTGTGTGTCTGTGTCTGTGTGTGTGTCTGTGTGTGTGTGTGTCTGTGTGTGTGTCTGTGTGTGTGTCTGTGTGTGTGTCTGTGTGTGTGTCTGTGTGTGTGTCTGTGTGTGTGTCTGTGTGTGTGTCTGTGTGTGTGTCTGTGTCTGTGTCTGTGTCTGTGTGTGTGTCTGTGTGTGTGTCTGTGTCTGTGTCTGTGTCTGTGTCTGTGTCTGTGTCTGTGTCTGTGTCTGTGTCTGTGTCTGTGTCTGTGTCTGTGTCTGTGTCTGTGTCTGTGTCTGTGTCTGTGTCTGTGTGTGTCTGTGTCTGTGTGTGTCTGTGTCTGTGTGTGTCTGTGTGTGTCTGTGTCTGTGTGTGTCTGTGTCTGTGTGTGTCTGTGTCTGTGTCTGTGTCTGTGTGTGTCTGTGTCTGTGTGTGTCTGTGTCTGTGTCTGTGTGTGTCTGTGTGTGTCTGTGTCTGTGTGGTTCTGTGGCTGCGTGTGTCTGTCTCTGTGTGTGTCTGTGTCTGTGTGTGTCTGTGTCTGTGTGTGTCTGTGTCTGTGTGTGTCTGTGTCTGTGTGTGTCTGTGTCTGTGTGTGTCTGTGTCTGTGTGTGTCTGTGTGTGTCTGTGTCTGTGTCTGTGTGTGTCTGTGTCTGTGTGTGTCTGTGTCTGTGTGTGTCTGTGTCTGTGTGTGTCTGTGTCTGTGTGTGTCTGTGTCTGTGTGTGTCTGTGTCTGTGTGTGTCTGTGTCTGTGTGTGTCTGTGTCTGTGTGTGTCTGTGTCTGTGTGTGTCTGTGTGTGTGTCTGTGTGTCTGTGTGTCTGTGACCGCTGTTTCCTGACAACCACTGGTCCGATCTAATTGAAACTTGCCAGCTATATTGCTGGGGACCTGAGTATGTGCCTTTTCAAGATTTGATATTAATCGGACAAGTGATTTCCAAGTTATGGCCATTTATTTACCAACCAATGACAGGACACGTGCTGTGTAGGCGTGGCCGATGTGCCATTTAGTTACCAATCAGAGGACTCGTTGCTGCGTGGGCGTGGCTGCGTAGGCCGGTGCACGGCCGGCCGACGTTGACGTCACGTGCCATGCTGGTTACGATGGGGATCGATCAGTACCTTAGTTACCGTGGGGTAGGAGTACCAATGGTAAATGGCAGCAGATGTCATGGCAAGCAAAGACAGGGAGGTAAACTTGATTTTAATTAACTCTGTGTGTAAGTATCACAGCAGTTGTTACTTCAATGCAAGCGATAATTCGTAGAATGATGTGAACATTCCGTACGGGCACGCACTACTTTTGGATAGTGATGACTGACTGTATTCTAATAATTTCTCGATTTCTTATCCGCATTTATAGATAAACACAATGCCCCAATCCAGTCGTCGTTTATGAGAGCGAAGGAATGGCCTGTGTGGTTGTTTGAAAGTGTTGTTTTTTTTTTGCATGTACGGCCACGCACATATGGGCACGCGAGAGCGAAGGAACGGCCTGTGTGTTTGTTGTTTCTGGCAAGCGGTTTTAAAGTATATATATATATATATATATATATATATATATATATATATATATATATACATATATATATTTATTTTATTTTTTTAATTTTTTTTTGCACGTACAGCCACGCACGTACGGGCATGTGAAAGCGAAGGAAAGGCTTGTGTGGTTGTTGTTTCTTTCACGCGGTTTGAGTTTTTTGCGGGGGGGGGGGAGGGTTTGCACGTACGACCACGCATCTACGGGCATGTACTAGTAATTATAATTAAAACATTCTACATGAGTATTCACTCCTGTGGTGAAAATTCCATCTCAATCCGACAAGCGGTTGTGGAGAAAAACACGAAAGTTCTGTGCGGACAAACAAACAAACAAATGAAAATCACTCATAGAGTGACACTTGGCAAAACAACAAGGTTGAATGGCATTTGGTGGAGCGCATACCTCCGCAGGCTGAACAGTTTACATTTTGTATCTGACTGATGGTCTGGATCTGAACCAAACAAACTCATCCACCTAGTTTTGTCATCACTCTTCCACAACTCTGAGATATATATATATATATATATATATATATATATATATATATATATATATATATATATATATATATATATATATATATATATATATATATATATATATATATATATATATATATATATTACTCGTCACACTCCACAAGTTTCGATTCTCTGATCACATCACGTGCCTTCTGGTTGAATGGTTTGCACGAGTGGGAACAATCCTCTGGGTGGCAGATGGATGGTTGTTCTTTGTGGATTATGCAGTTTCATTGTGTGAGACATAATCCATGGCGATGCTCACAAAAAAACAGTCAGGAGGCACATCTGATGTTTAAACAATGAATGTGGTCATCATTGATTAGATATTTAATCAGTATGCCGTCCTAATGAAGCCCAAAATAACGAACAAGCCCCAAATCTGGATAGGCAGCTCCGTTTGTTGTTTAACTGATGTTAATCATGTAATCTTTGTCTGTTTGACAGAGTCACCAGGCTGAGGCCTCTGGGATGGAGGTGATGCTTTGGTGTAGGACTATGTCCAAGGGAGATTGGGGGAGTGCTCATCACATTCCACATGTTTCGATGTACATATATAATATATTGTTGTGGTTACCAAATTCGCAAACCACCATTCAGGTCCCTTAGGTGAGGTATCTCGGTAAGTACATGTGTAGTTAGGCCCAAACCCGTTGTCTCGTGGGAATACATGTCATTTATGCGTGCTGCGACTCTTCAGGATAGCCGTTTTCTTTTGCTATCTTTATTTTGGACCAACCGCCATGATTACCACCACAACCACAACATCAACCACCAACCACAACGCCGCTTCACCACAACCGCCACGACCTTCCCGTCACACCTCGCAACCGTCGCATCGCCACCGTTCTTGCCCCGCTGTGGGTACCGGTGTTGGACTCGTGCAGGGCGCGCGCCGAACAGCGTGTACAAAATCACGGATTTTGTGCTTCAAAAACGGATCAAAAACGACACACGCCCACTTTTTGCCGTCCAATCGGTGAGCGAGGGGCGAATTGGCCCCGCCCCCAGGGCGATCGATATTTGCAAATTTATGGATCAAAAAGCCTTCACGCCCACTTTTTCTCGGGCCAATGGGGAGCGAGGTGAAAGGTCGAAGGGAGGGGGTCAAAGATGAGAGGGCGAAGCTACGGGGCTGATAAAAGGACCGTGTTCGTCAGTCCAAAGAGTCCAGGGAGTCGAGAGTCCAGAGGCGGAGAGTAGGAGAGTAGGAGAGTCGGAAACAGAGAGTCAAGACTTCGCGGGCGGTGGAGTTGGCAGGAAGGAGCTGATAGTCGTGTGCGTTGGAGTCGGAACGGAGGGGACGGAGCTGTGGAAAGGCAGCGACACCAGACGAGGGGGTGCTCGCGTCGGGAGCTGCACCCCAGGGAGGCCGACAGCGCGACCTGGCCGAGGTGGAGACGCTCGTCGCGGGATAATAAAAATCCTCTATACCCCGAGCATCAGCAACCCCCTCCTGTTTCCCCCCGTGCTGAGATAGTGCGACCAAGGGGGCCCCTTTCCCACCCCCTACCAGACACTGTCCGCGAGGCCCGCGGAGTTGAGGCGCCATCGCCGCTCCGCGTCTCATCACCAGACGGGTAGGCGCGACCCGGTCTCGGCCTCAGGCCCGCCTCATCCTTGAGGGTATTCTTTTCCTTGGTTTTGGGTATGTGTTGTCGGCGCCGTCTGTGAAGTAGAATTGTATAAGTGTTGCCGTGTGCTCGGTAGTCGGTATTAGCTCTGCATTGTGTTTTCGCTTTTACATTTGCTTTTTGTGTAAATTACATTGTGTCTTTTCTGTGTGCATTTGGTGGAATTGTATATGTGTGCTCCCGTGTGCTGCGAATAAATGTGCTTTGTGTTGAACTGTTTCCCGCTTCGCTTCGTCTTTTCCTCTATTGAATCCCCATCTTGCTTCACGTAAAGGGTTGGTAGTGGGCTGAATACGCCCGATAATTAATCGAACCGTCGAGGTCGACGATAACACCGCTCGGTTATTCTGATAGTACGGAACGGGTCGCTTAAGTGGCCCGTGTCCGAAGTCGACCTGCGGCGAGGTGCGATTGCCCGGTCTACCCTCCGCGTGGGTACTTAGGTAGGTCGAATTTGGCGAGCAACCCTATCCCACGCGGGGGCTGATTGGCTCGATCGCGGTGAGACCGAAAGGTCCACCCGTGACTGGTTCCCGGCGTTAGTCCGAGAGGGTCACGACTGGATTGTCCGTCCGGTGGGCGACGTGCCGCGATTCGAGTTACGTGGCCGTCAGCACGCCGGCGGGCGCGAATACCGCAACAATATATATATATATATATATATATATATATATATATATATATATATATATATATATATATATATATATATATATATATATATATACAGTAAGTCCTCGCTAACCGGAAGTTCGCATATCGTAGTTTCGATTATTCGTAATTTAGTTTTAATGACCAATTTTTCAATTATCGCAAACATTTTATGCCTATCGTAATGTCATTGCAAGGAAAAACGCAAAAAAAAGTTTCAAACACTGCAAAAAACAACAATCACACAGGATGCGCATAAACACACTTTCACTTGACTGCGCATGTACTGTATGCTGTACTGTACGTATTCTCTTCACGCTCGCCTGCATACCTTCCAGTATGAATCCCAAGCGACCCGCGAGTCTTTAGCCGAGCACACCTCGTTTCAAGAGACAACGAAAGGCTGTCACATTGAAGGTGAAATTGGATATAATTAAAAGACATGAACGAGGTGAAGGGACAACGGAAATCGGCCGCACGCATGCAATCGCTGCATCGACTGTACATTCGATCATTCAAAGTTCGGCAAAGATAAAGAAAATATCACAGATTGCGACCAGTTCGAGTGCAACGACACTAACGAGAATGAGAGATGGTGCCATGCACAACATGGAGCGTTTATTATGTGTGTGGATAGAAGATCAAACTAAACGTCACATGCCTTTATCTCTTGCTGTGATGCAAGAAAAAGCGCGTAGTTTGTTAGGGCATTGACCCACGATTACGTGATCAATTACTTCTCCAATCATGTTGAGAAGTATCTCCAAGGAGAACAACATTGACAACAAATCTTTGCTGCTTGTAGACAATGCTCCTGCCCATCCTCAGCAAATGGAAGACTGGTGTGAAAGCGTGCAGGTAGTATTTTTACCACCAAATACTACCTCACTTTTACAGCCAATGGATCAGGGAGTTATTGCTGCTTTTAAAGCCTATTATGTTAAGCATACCATGCTGCAGCTTATCAAAAAAACTGATGAGGACAAGCTATCAATTAAGGAGTTTTGGCGAACATACAACATAAAAATGGCTTTGGAAAACATGAAGGATTCATGGGCGGAGGTGAGTGCCTCCACAATGAACGCTGTGTGAAAGAAAGTGTGGCCTGAGTGTGTCCACAATTTCATGGGGTTTGCTGATGTTCCGTTGATTACAAGTCAAATTGTAGACCTGGCGCAGGAGGCTGGTTTTGAAGAGGTTGACGAAGAGGACATGGATGACTTACTGGAGTCTCATGCAGAACCCTTAAGCAATGAAGATCTTATGGAGTTGGAACAGCAGTGGGCTCTTGAGGAAGAAGATGCTGTGACACCTTCATCCGAGCATCTCACCATGAAAAACCTCAGCCAAATCCTCAGCTCGTTTGAAAGTGCCATAGAATTTGTTATCGAGCAAGATCCAAATCTTGAAAGGAGCACTGATTTTAGCTGTGTTGTTAATGATGCCCTTTGTTGCTACAAGGAACTTTATGCAGCAAAGAAAAAGAAAGCCATCCAGCCCACTCTCCATGCATTTTTCAAGCCAAAAGATGCAGCACCAACTCCATCCACCATCCAGGATGCTCCTTCAACCAGCTGCCAAGAGACCGTTCCCGCTGGTGAAGAAAGTGACAGCACAGTGTCAAGTGAAGAGGGGGACGATTCTGCCACTCCGCAAGTGTGACTTGTCCACCGCAATCAACTCCTTTCCTCCAGCCTCGGGGTGAGTCGCCACGACTCAAGGAGTGTGTTTTGTTTATTTGTGTTTATGTCCAAAAAATTCCGAGCCAAAAACACATCCTCCCTTTAACACATTGGTTTCTATGGGAAAATATGTTTTGTTTAACACAGTTTCGCTTATCATAAGGTTTTCCAGGAACGCAACCCTTGCGAAAAGCGAGGACTTACTGTGTGTGTGTGTATATATATATATATATATATATATATATATATATATATATATATATATATATATATATATATATATATATATATATATATATATATATATATATATATATATATATATATATATATATATATATATATACATACATACATACATACATACATACAGTGGGGAGAACAAGTATTTGATACACTGCCGATTTTGCAGGTTTTCCCACTTACAAAGCACGTAGCGGTCTGTATTTTTTATCATCGGTACACTTCAACTGTGAAAGACGGAATCTTAAACAAAAATCCTGAAAATCACATTGTATGATTTTTAAAAAATTAATTTGTATTTTATTGCATGAAATAAGTATTTGATCACCTACCAACCAGTAAGAATTCCGGCTCTCACAGACCTATTCGTTTTGTCTTTAAGAAGCCCTCCCATTCTCCACTCATTACCTGTATTAACTGCACCTGTTTGAACTCGTTATCTGCATAAAAGACAGCTGTCCACACTCAATCAATCAGACTCCAACCTCTCCACAATGGACAAGACCAGAGAGCTGTCTAAGGACATCAGGGACAAAATTGTAGACTTGCACAAGGCTGGGATGGGCTACAGGACAATAGGCAAGCAGCTTGGTGAGAAGGCAACAACTGTTGGCACAATTATTAGAAAATGGAAGAAGTTCAAGATAACAGTCAATCTCCCTCGGTCTGGGGCTCCATGCAAGATCTCACCTCGTGGAGCCTCAATGATCATGAGAAAGGTGAGGGATCAGCCCAGAACTACACGGCAGGACCTGGTCAATGACCTGAAGAGAGCAGGGACCACAGTATCAAAGAAAACCAGAAGTAACACACTACGCCGTCATGGATTAAAATCCTGTAGCGCACGCAAGGTCCCTCTGCTCAAGCCAGCACATGTCCAGGCCCGTCTGAAGTTTGCCAATGACCATCTGGATGATCCAGAGCAGGAATGGGAGAAGGTCATGTGGTCTGATGAGACCAAAATAGAGCTTTTTGGTTTAAACTCCACTCGCCGTGTTTGGAGGAAGAAGAAGGATGAGTACAACCCCAAGAACACCATCCCAACCGTGAAGCATGGAGGTGGAAACATCATTCTTTGGGGATGCTTTTCTGCAAAGGGGACAAGACGACTGCACCGTATTGAGGAGAGGATGGATGGGGCCATGTATCGCGAGATTTTGGCCAACAACCTCCTTCCCTCAAGAAGAGCATTGAAGATGGGGCGTGACTGGGTCTTCCAGCATGACAACGACCTGAAACACACAGCCAGGGCAACTAAGGAGTGGCTCCGTAAGAAGCATCTCAAGGTCCTGGAGTGGCCTAGCCAGTCTTCAGACCTGAACCCATTAGAAAATCTTTGGAGGGAGCTGAAAGTCTGTGTTGCCCAGCGACAGCCCCGAAACCTGAAGGATCTGGAGAAGATCAGTATGGAGGACTGGGCCAAAATCCCTGCTCTAGTCTGTGCAAACCTGGTTAAGAACTATAGGAAACGTCTGATCTCTGTAATTGCAAACAAAGGTTTCTGTACCAAATATTAAGTTCTGTTTTTCTGATGTATAAAATACTTATTTCATACAATAAAATGCAAATTAATTATTTTAAAATCATACAATGTGATTTTCAGGATTTTTGTTTTCGATTCCGTCTTTCACAGTTGAAGTGTACCTATGATAAAAATTACAGACCTCTCGGTGCTTTGTAAGTGGGAAAACCTGCAAAATCGGCAGTGTATCAAATACTTGTTCTCCCCACTGTATATATATATATATATATATATATATATATATATATATATATATATATATATATATATATATATATATATATATATATATATATATATATATATATATATATATATATATATATATATATATATATATATATATATATGGGATCCAAAAGGTCCTGAGTTCAAGCCCCGTTGGGCCACTGAATTAATACACCAGGGGGTTGACTCAGCCTGTCATCCTTCCGAGGTCGGCAAAATGAGTACCAGTATACTGGACCGGTGTATACCCCGGTTGAAATAGGTGTACTATATCCCTGTGTCGTAAGAGGCGACCAGGGTTGCGTCAGGAAGGGCATCCGGCGTAAAACATGTGCCAAATCACTATGCGGATCATATGGATGATCCGCTG
This sequence comes from Eptatretus burgeri, assembly GCF_056783735.1. Taxonomy (NCBI): domain Eukaryota; kingdom Metazoa; phylum Chordata; class Myxini; order Myxiniformes; family Myxinidae; genus Eptatretus; species Eptatretus burgeri. Next base: position 30,616,803 of record NC_140969.1, on the reverse strand, counting down.
TGGCGACCCCTAACGGGAACAGCCGAAAGAAGAAGAAGAAGAAGAATATATATATATATATATATAGCTTTTGCCCTTATCAATTAAAGAAATCAGGCCTGTGTTGACCTTTTGACCTGAAAAATAATTGATGGTTGAATTAATTGACCTGATATGCAAATTCTGTTCAAATTTCAAGTCAATCAGATGAAAATTGTGGATTTTAGAAATTTCAAAAAGTGGTTGACCTTTGGCCTATGATGACCTTTAGACCAAATCACCTTAAAAGTAAATAAGATTCTGTCAGACCACCAACTCCATCATTTGATGAAGTTTCGTGAAGATTGGTTTAAAATTGTGACCTGTAAGCAATTAAAGGTGAGCGGAGAGAGAAACAAACAAATGGGACTGATCAACATACTTGTGGAGAAAAAAAAAACATTGCCAAGTAACAAACAGCCAGACAAACAGACAAACGGACCAAACTACAATGCCCTCTCCTCTGGCGAGGGTAATTACATGGAGCATGAGGTTACACAAAAGTGTTTTTCAAACGTTAACCTCAAAGACAGCCCAATTGTCGACCAGCATCTTTGTTACTGGAGCTTTGCTGCAATATTGCTCACCTGCGAAACGAGACTTTAGAGGCTCATTTTGTTCTGCATCAGTGCAAATGCCATCTCCACATTTCACCTGAATCTCACCCTGGAATTAGAGTGGTACCAGAAAAGAAAACAGTCAGCAACTGATGGTGTGCTCATAACAACTTTTACAAAGTGTGTTGCAAAATGTCCCATAGATAAATCCAGTGCTTGGTTTAACACATTGTTTGAAATATCCGTTTGAGTTGAGCATTCTCATTGCATGCCAGAAAACGCATAAACTCTGAAAACTGCAAGATGCCAGAAAAAGTCGAAAAAGTTAATGTGGTTTAAACAACAATTGGCGACTGTGGTCACAACCGAAAACCCAGTAGCGGGCCAACGAGGAAAAGCGCATTTAAAACACTCTTAAAAGGCTGAGTAGTTTTCAACATTATGAACCTTTGTCAGAACCAGCGTGGTTGGGAAACACATTTACTGGGCTATAAAAAAATTAAAAGATCAACTCGACACCTCTTATCCATGTCAACCTCCGCCATGGTTATATCAGAACAAACTGATGCGTTACACAATCAATTATTGTTTAACCTCAATATGGGGCCGTTCAAAAACTACGTCACTATTTTTAGATCCTCGTGGAGGATCTCCAAGTCTTACTCACGTTGTTGTTCTTCATCTTCTTCTTGTGGACTTTTTTGTTTCACAGCCTACAGTTTTCATCGAAACTTCCTGAAACTTGGCACATATATGTAAAAATACCCCGCGCAGACTTGTAACCATCTCCGATTTTGAAAATTCCTCCTAGAAAAAAAGTTATGACGTCAAAATATCTCCGCTAATGGAAATCGCCTCTACCATTATCTCCGAAACTAGGCAAGTTGTTTGAATTTTGTTTGCGGGAATCAAGCCAGGCATTAGCACAAATAATTTATCGCAAACCTGATACATCACAATGACATCATATTCGTTTTTATGACGTCATCATTAAGAGGACGAGGATCTTAGCTCATTTGAGTTGTTTTTTTAAGTAAATTACATAACGTGATGCTTAATTACGTCAGATAACGCTTGAATGGTGTGCCTTCTGACGTACCGTGCGTTCTGATGGGCTTGATTAAAGTTACTATTATTCGACAAATAATTACATTTTTGGGGGTCTCTTTTCATGATTAACACTAGACCCAAACAAAGCCAATGGAAATCTGATGCAACAAACCCAGACAGTGCATAATCAGCAGAGACCTACAGGCCTAATGTGTTCGGCCCACCAAAAAAGCAAGATGGCGGCCACATCATTTCGTCTGGTTGCGATGGTGGGTGGAGTCAAGCGACCAATGTGGGTGTGGTCCGACAGCTGTCTGACTAATGGGTGCACACTTCAAAAATCGACTTCCAATAAGAACCCCAGCGGCAATAACAACAACAAGAAACATAAGAAGAAGGAGAAGGAGAAGGAGGAGGAGGAGCTCTTGTTGACCTGCCACATGTTTCAAGCATAAAAAATACAGATCGCATTTGCAAGTGGTTTATTTGTTTTTTTTAAGAGTTGAGAAAGAGAATGGGAGAAGAGAAGTGTATCTCATATTAAAAAAAAATTGTGTTGTGCATGTTGACTTTCACAGGAATAATTGTTTAAAACCTGGTTTCCATCATACAAAAACATGTTTCTAAGAGATATTAAATGGTTATGCAGCACGACAGAGTGTTCATCATGTTTTCTTTAAGCTTGGATTTAGAAATGTTTATTCATTTTGAAAGTTTTTATGCGTCGCCCTTGCAGTAGGAATCTTCTCTGTCCAATAATTATCTTTTGTCCCATCTCCCTTGAAAACCATTGAGTTATACTGATGCGTTGGGCAGCAAGTATTAACCTGTTTATGGAACGAGTGGCTGCAACTGGTGCCGAGTGGAAATGCCCAAGGTCATGTCAGCTCTCCTGAATCGAGGTGTATTAAAACACATCGACTCAAGAGTACTTCTGGATTTCTTGCTGTGTGAATGTTCAACTTTACAGATGAATTGTATGTACCAGGTGAGCATAGTAACTTTACTGGTGCAAGTGATGCAAGTTAAATTGCATTCCATCTGGCTTGGATTGATGATATAACTATTAGACCAATCCTTCAAAAAAGCTCATGAAGACAAAAATTACACGATGTACACGTCAAACAAAGATACCTGACAAATCTCACACTCTTACTCTGTCTCTCCAAAAGGAATGACTGGTGAACCCTTCCATCTACTTTCTTAACAATCCTCTTGAGGAAGTTCAGTCATTCAAACTCCTGGGTTTCACGATCAGCCATGATCTTTCTTGGGTAAGCCACATTTCTAAGTTGGTCTCCAAAGCCAGTCATGGATTGGGCATCCTCCGTCATGAAAAGTTTTTCCTTGGCATATCTAATCTTTTGTCCACATACAAGGCCTTCATCCACAGCCTGATGGAGTGCTGCTCTCCCCTCTGGGCTGACATCCCTGGATCACATCTTGCTCAGCTTGTCGCTGTGGAAACCAAGGCCTTAAAGATCATTGGAATCCCCTGCGATGAAGTTGGGTCTCTAACCCTATCACTTTCACATCACAGAGAGGTCAGTATTTTCTCTGTCTTATGGCGGTTCACAAGTTGTCGTGTTGACGAAGTTCTGCAAGGCACGCACGGACGGACAACCCCGACAAACATAATGTCTTCAACTGAAGAGGCAGAAAAAGTGTAAAGCGTGATAGTGAGAATATCAAAGGACCCATAGAATGGCTGGTGAACATAAATTTTTTTGGATAAAAAACCAAATTTGGTTGATTAAATTAGTGGTCAAACTGGTTGGTTGTTGGCTGTGCGAACAGGTGCAGTCTGGGTGCAACTGCATTTGTTGCAGGCTGCTGGAGACTGTGTACAATGGCAGCTTAGGGAAGCTGCATGAGATGCCGTATAGATGTACAGGTCGCCGATTGGGTGGAACAAGGGCTGTTCTGATCTCCTTGGCCCTGTAAATCCATGCTCGGCCATGGTACACTCTTCAGGGTCTTTTGACCTCCAGCTCCAAAAGCATGCACTGAATACTGTGAGACTGAACCTGACTCTGTTGACTTCTCCACTCTTCTGCAATCAAGGTCTCAAGCCAAGAAGAGAATGAAAATTAAAGTTGTTCTCTGCTCTAATTTCTCTCCTTTGTGTGTGTATTCTTTATGTTGAAGACAATTGCCAGCTTAGAAACGGAGTCAGAATTTAAACTTTGTTGCATTATTGTTTCACTATCAGTCATGTGAGGCGAGGATGAACAGTTCACTAAGGGACGTGCTCAAATTGAATAATTTCCTTCTGATTATTTTTGCATTGAATTGGAACTGTCAATCTTACCTGAATGACAGTTCAATTTGTGAAGTGAAGAGTTAAGAGGCAGAATTGTAGAAGTCCTTCGAGATTATGGAACATCTCCAAAAACGTCATTTATTATTCTTCACGAAATTACTGGAGTATCAGTCTGTTCACACGTCATTTTCTCAAGACAGGTGATAGATAATTAATCAAACAAGATTACACTTTTCTTGAACATGTCTTGTAGAGTAATGAGGATGGCATTTTTTGGATGGCAGCAAGAACAAGCATCATCAAAATATGGTCTGGTGGCATGATCGCTCATTTTCCTTTTTAGTGGAGTACACAAGCTGGCCACGTGCCTAGAATTGTTCAAATTGTGATAAAAGCACCAAATTTGTTGGAGTTGTACTTTTGGCCATACCTTTTCATTTTAGCTCCAAAGCCCTGATGAAATATCATCTTGAAAGCTGGAGTACTTGGTTCACCTTTTCACCTTCACTGTCAATACCGACTTAATAAATAGGCTAATAATGAGCAAACAAAAGCAAATAAACCCTTGCAAACTATATTTTGAGAAAAGGCAAGGATGAGTGACTACGATAACAGCAACGGGAAAATTGTGGGGGTCACATGAGCTCATTAGATATTCAAAATGGCCACCATTGACAGGGAACAACCAAAATGTGTTCACTTGGACCTCCATAAACAGGTCTTTCTTGGCTAAATCCTTACTATAATTCACGGACTGGTGTGTGTGTGTGTGTGTGTGTGTGTGTGTGTGTGTGTGTGTGTGTGTGTGCGTGTGCGTGTGCGTGTGCGTGTGCGTGTGCGTGTGCGTGTGCGTGTGTTTGGCGGGCTATTCCTCCTGCAATTGTGGGCCGATTACATCCAGGCTTGCTTCAAAGGATCAGCATGACTCCAATTAATGTACAGGGATGTTATTATCTTTGCAGGTGGTCTTGGGGGGGGGGGCAGGAGGATTGAGGGGGAGGCACAAATTATCTATGTAAATGTGTATCATGTAGCACCACCTCCAGGTGGGGGAGGGTATTATGTGTCTCCACCATTTATAGAACAGTATTTCTTTCACAGTGTTGTCCAATGCAGTGAGGTGTTTTGAATTATAAGCAGTAGGTATATTTTTGCTTCATGCACGTAACCCAGGTTGGTTTTTTGCAGACAGAACTGTCAGTTGTCTATACACCACCAAATAAAGGTATGTGTCAGAAGACCATGTTGCATGCTTGGAACAAGACAAGATCATGGACACTCTGCTATTATCAAAAAATTGACTGTGGAATAATAAAGAGGAGGCAAAAATCTACTCCGAAGCCAAATTATAGTTTCTTATTGCTAATGATAATGAAATTAGGGCATAAATTTAGAAAAAGATTCCGAAGCCAGTTTTTTGGAAAAAATTGGTGTCTCAGTCACAACAGTCCTACGATCACTCAAGTCAAAATTATAAAGTCGTACATCACATTATTCTAAAGAAACTAAAGATTTCCTTGCAAAAATTGTTATCCAGCAATATAAATATTATGATTTGATTTCAGCTGACCTCATTGAATATTCAAAATGGCGGAAATTTCATGATAAAATATGGATTATGAATTTCATGACCAAAGTGACAACACCTGATGTCGATTCCTGACAAGATCACGATCACATGGTTTTACGATATTGACATGCTCAGCTTGTGCTGGTTTTTAACCAGGCTCCCTTTTCTGCTTTTCACATACAGCTTCAAGCCAATGTAATTTGCAAGAGGTGTTTTTTCTGTCAGCAATGTAGAACACGGTGTTTGAATGGGACGACCTATGTTTTACACTGTCGTCGATTAGTAGCTGACATATCGCATATGCTGCATTGTTTCTCCCACCTTTTATATTTGCCTGTTCTTCAACGGTTGGTCCTTCCAGGATCATTATGACCAGTGTTGGTAGGTTGCTTGACATTGATTCCTTCTGGTAATACATGGAGAAGGAACCAAATTAATTCTCCTGTTTCTGCATCATATTTTTTCGGACTATGTTTACTGCTTTGGCCAGGACCATGGCATCTCAGTCATCCCTATGATCACAAACATACTTCAAAGCTTCTCCAATAACTTTGTCATAAACGAAAGGCACTTACTTCCCTTCCCTGAGGAACTTCTTTCAAATTAGGGACCAATTGGAACAGTTTGACTTTGAGCCTGATTGAGTTTGCTTTTGACAATGATTCTGAATCGGAACTCATCTGTTGGAGTCCAGCATCATACATTTTGGCTAAATTAGACAGTTTAATCATGAGGGCTTGCATTTCTTCTGACTGTCGTTGATATATGCCACCAACTCTGCGAAGGCCACAGCCTCAGCAGATACTTCACTGGAAGAAGAAGAACCACTCTTCACCTTGCTGTCAGCATTATGTGCTTGGTTGCATGCATCAACCAGACAATTTATATGATACTATGCATAGTGCATGCACATCTAACATTGCTAACTTTGCCATGAGCTTGGAATCACGGAGTTTTGATGCACATTCTTTAACATGAGCATCAATGTTGTCTGTTCTTGTTTTATGCATGAAACCTCCCGGTTGATCACAAAAGTAGTGCTATGGTGGCTGATAATTTACTTTGGTAGAAATATCAAAGCTGTGTCTTGTTTTCTTTGGGCTGGGTTTATATAATGCGTTTCGAGAGAATTTTTTTTTTTTTGCCTTTTGAAGCTTGTCTCGAGAAAATTTTCGGCATCAAAGCTTATGGTAAACGGCTTTGTGAGTCTTGAGGGTATTAGCAATGCCATCGCCACGAACCACTGGCTCAGGGTGACAGAGCACGAACGACTCACTCAGGGTGACAGAGCACGAACGACTCACTCAGGGCGACAGAGCACGAACGACTCACTCAGAGCGATGGAGCATGAACCACTCACTCAGGGTAACGGTGCATGAACCATTCTCTCAGGGTAAAGGTGCATGAACCATTCTCTCAGGGTGACGGTGCATGAACCATTCTCTCAGGGTGACGGTGCACGAACCACTCGCCCTGAATGATGTGGTGTGGCACGTCAAAAGTGTCCACAGTGAGTGAACGCTTCACTCAGAATGACGTAGTGTGGTACCGCTATCGACAATGGGCGCTCGGCAAATGGCTTAATCACTCCAATTCAATGGTTGATAAGGAACGGTTGGCCAGGCTGTCGCTGCATTCCATAAAGGATCCCTTTAACTTTAATGCCGGTCTTCACCGTGTACACAGCAGTTATTGAAATAAAATGAATCTATAAATCCGCCATTTTGACTGCTCGCCTGTGCACATCACGTGGTCCATCAGTTCAGTGCCCGCACAAACGTTATGATGTTTTTTTTTTTTTAAACGTCCGTTTTTACCAAATTCACTTTGATTCCCCGCAATGCACCTCACAAAACGTCTGAAAATATAGACACAGATATGGCAGACGCTATGGATAAGCAGTCCCTCTGGGGGACAGGGCACGAGGAGCTGAAGCAGTGAATGCAATAAATCATATAGCTCAATGAAGCTGGTTAATTTTGGCAAGTTCCGAAATTTTTTGTTCACTCAATATAATTCTTCAAACAGTAGGAAAAGATAAGTTTAATGCTTTGGAAATTTCACATTTTCTTGTGTATTTAAGAAGGAACATTTTCTTGTGTATTTTTCATTCAATATGTTTTGGGGAGGTTAAAGGTTCCAGGGTTCAAAATCATTTTTCATCAGGGCTCTGCAGCTAAACTGAAAAGGTATGACCTAAACAACAACTCCACCCAATTTGGTGCTTTTATCACAAAGTGAATGATTTTTATCTTGTGTACCCAACTACTCTGATAATACAATGAGCAGATAGCTATCTGGAGATTCTGAACAATGAGCTTCCCATATGGTTGTAACAAACATTGAGTGAGGTATGCCTTTCCTTCAACAATGTGGAGCACTGCCAAACTGGGGGATGATCTGTGCACACTCGGCCATACTGTATGACAAGATGAAAGAATTCTGCATCGGTCATGGACTGATTCCAGAGCAAGCTCTGTCTCCAAACGTGACACCTCTGAGGGCACCTGGCAACTGGTTTATGGAACTCTGCTACGACCGTGCAAAATTGAAGACCTTATTTCTGAAGGCAATACTGAAAAGGTTTAGTAGAATTGAAGGTATTACTGAAAAGGTTCAGTTAATTTTAGCTCACCTGGAACCTCGTTCTGGGGAGCTTATGGGATAGCGTGTCATTCGTGCATCAGTCCGTCCGTCTGTGTGTCCGTGTGTCCATAAATACTTGCAACTTCCTCTCTGAAACTACACATACGATTTCGATGAAATCTTCATACGACTTCATCACCCGTCATGTACCAAAGTTTGTTCACAGCATAAAAAAAAGTATTTACTTTCTTCTCCATCACATATTTTGTGGGTCATCCATGCCTACCAGTGGTTCTCTGGTTATTTGATCCAGGCACTACCAGGTGAGCGCACATGCCACCCTATGTTTGAGGAAATGCAAAAAAAATTATTCTTTTGATGATGCATCGAAAAGTTATTTTCGAAAATTACAGAAATAGTGAATGAAGTCGCAAGATTTTAAAAAACTTCATCTTTACTATTAGAGAGATGTTTATGTCTGTCTGTCTGTGTGTGTCACCAGTTTTCTCAGAGGTGTTTGAACGAAAGAATCTTTGCCAAACTTTCAAAGGGTCATCAGTGAGTGTTGGGGAGTGTTTTTGGCAAAAAACGTTTTTGAAAATTTTTAAATAAAAAAAGTTTAATTTTTGGGGGATTTTTCTTTTTTAAATAGCTCCGTGGTGCCGAGGCCTTTGTAGCGACGTGAAAGGTGATATTAAATTAATGCAAACAGAAAGTTCGTATCAAACAGAGGCAAACAGGGATGAAAACATCATCACCGCCCAACTCAGGTGGTGGAGGGAATAAAAACTGCATTTGATGAGCAATACAAATAACTTGCAAATCTGGAGTGAAAAATGAGAATCATAGGAAGAATCGAACGATGTTCTCATGAATCCATGGTTGTACATAATATCGGGTTCACCTTCACATCTTGGTTCATGTAGTTGTAGATCACAACTCTGAGCTCCACTTGTTCGTATTGCTTTAATGCATACGGTGTGTGCACCTTGAGGAAAAATTGCTTAAACACAGTCAGCTCCAGCGAAGGCCCCACACAAAGTCCTGCAGAAACAATCACATTTACAATTGTTTCATCAAAACGCTTTGTAATCCACACTTTTATTTGATGGCAAATGCATTTGTAGAAAATTGATTTAAAACAACCAGTGATTTGATGTTAGCTAAATAATTTGGACATGAGGCAAGATTACAGTTCAAATTTATGACATGAATAACATAAAATCACAAACACCTGATCTTTGCAAGTGCTTACCTTTAGATTGAGAGACTTCAACGGCCTGAATGTCCCAAGTCGTGATCGAATCGGGCATTTTTTTTGTAATTCGAGATTTGCCATTCTCGGCTGACCTGAGGGGAGAGAAGGAGTAGCGTTTTTTTTTGGTGTATATATATTTTTTGTATACCTTGTCAAGGCTCGTATGATAGCTAACACACAACGCACAGCAAGGGGGGCATGAGACAAGAGGGGCGTGGGAAGGACAAAACAGTTGGGAACAGAGACATTAGGAAATCTGTGGAAGGGAGAGGGATGGGGCAGGGAACATGGGGTATACAAGATGAACATTACATCATGGCGTGCTATGAGGATACCGACATGTTTCTTCACACTACAGTGGACTCTCGTTATAAAGGACCCCCCGCATAATGGACATCTCTCTATAATGGCATTTTTCACCGATCCCGTGATCATTAAATATACTTTATGTACAAAAAAACTCTCCTTATAAGGGACTTCTCTATAATGGACTTTTCTCTATAATGGACTTTTTCCGAGGTCCCGAGAGCAAAAATACTGTCCTTATAATGGACTTCGAGCGAGATTTCATCAACAAAAACGATCGTATCGGGCAATTATTTGCATTTAAACAGCCGAATGCACTCAGCTGTCTGCAAAGAGAAACTGGGAAATCCCTCAGCATGTACGCGAAAGAGAAACTGGGGATTCCGAAATGTCAGCCAGTCTAACCTATTGATCGGTTTATGATCGCTCGTACATTTAGTATATAAGGGCCTGCTTAGAGGTTGGGTCCAGACTCTCTCATGCGGCCACAGCATATCTACATTCCCTACACTGTGCATCGTGATACAGTAATGAGGAAAAGAAAAGCGATCGACCTATCGACCAAAGTGGAGATAATAGAAAAGGTAGAAGCTGGACAGAAGCAGGCAAAGGTATGTCTTGACTACGCCTTGTCAAAACAAACAGTTTCGAATATAATTTCGAATAAAGATAAAGTTAAAGAAGCTTTTGAAAAGAATGTGACGAACAAAACGAAAAAGATCCGCACTGCTGCACACGGCAAACTTGATGAGGCGCTACTGAAATGGTATACGCAGATATGAGCGAAAGGAATACCTCTTAACGGTCCTCTTCTCCTGGAAAAGGAAAAAGCCTTTGCAGAACTGCTGAATTTGAGAAAGCATACAGTAAACTTGAGAAAGCAATTCTGTATGTTCACTTGTTTTTGGTTATTTTGGGTCATTAAATGACAGAACCTCCATATAATGGATTTCTTAATAATGGACTTTTTTGAGTGGTCCCCTGAAGTCCATTATAACGAGAGTCTACTGTATATGCAAAGGACGCCATCTACTTTCCATTAGACAGAGCACATGTTGATGTATCACCATGAATATGAAGCACGTATAAAACTACATACTGTATATATATATATATATATATATATATATATATATATATATATATATATATATATATATATATATATATACATATATATATATATACATATATATATATATATACACATATATATATGTATATACATATATATATATATATATATATATATACATATATATATATATATATATATATATATACATATATATACATATATATACATATATATATATATACATATATATACATATATATACATATATATATATATATACATATATATACATATATACATATATATATATACATATACATATGATGTGAAACCCTTCTCCGACCTGAGCCAAACACCTGATGCCACCACCATGATGCACGGTTTTGTCTGCGGCTCGCAGCACTAATTACAATGATGGTAAATGTAATGTATAATGTCAAAAGCTGTCACAAGTGAATTAAAATGCAGTAACCAACTGGTTTTGCCCTTATTAGGTCATCATCAGAGAAACATTGCAAGTTCCCATCCACGTGTGACTGATACCTTACGTATATACACCAATTAATGTGTGACTCCAACCAATTTTGGCAGAGGTCGAAAAACGGCATTACATTATCATTGCTCCCAAAAGCATTCAATAATGACCCCAGGTTCTACGTGGTGAAGGAAGAGATAATGTTTCTGTATGGCAGGTGGTGCTTATCGCTCTCAGGACTATGCAGCAAGGGCTCTATGGAACATGTCACTGGCACTCTCACCACTCACAGCTTGAGTCGCTTATTGACATTATATATATATATATATATATATATATATATATATATATATATATATATATATATATATATATATATATATATATATATATATATATATATATATATTGTGACGTTCACGGGACTTGAACAGTCCCGCCAACGAAGGTTGAGCCAAAACGATGGAGGCGATTTATTTGTTTATAACCCAAACATGGCGGTTCTAATCGCTCTACCGCAAACGGGACGAGGAAGATGGCACGAGTCACTTTTCACTGAGTTGATGATGTTTATTCCTTTTTTATTATTACGAGAAATAACAAGACTCGGCAAGAAGAGGGATCCGGGGCGATTCGACGGGATGGTGTGGGATCGGGCGTGGGGAAAAACACAGACAATTCCAATGAATAAAGAGATCTCAAACCTTCTAAGGCGCCAAGCACACACACACACACACAAAATGTAGCTATCTCTGGTGGTCAGGCTGGACCGTGGTGTGGACGCAACTGTCCCTGGATCGGCGCCGGACGAGCCGGCCTTGCTCTCGCCAGGGGGGGGGCAGAAGAAACCGCGGTGCTGTCGACCTCCTGGTCCTGGCCCAAGTCCGCCCACAGCCGCCAGGAAACCAGCTCCCGCGCCAAGCCGTGAGCAGGAGAGGGAGGCAGGTCCGCCCACTGCCCGACCCCGTACTCTGAGTCAGCAGAACCCCAGAGCCAACCGAGGCGAGGCACGAGGCTCGGCAAGGCTCCCAGACACGATCAAGAGCACGATCGACTCAGCACAGCAACCAGGACGCTCTCTGCCGCCACAGCTTCCACACCAAAAAAACACGATCGTTCTGGTTGTAATCTTCTTCTTCTTCCTTTTCGACCCCGAACAGAACCTTTTTATGCTTCGTCCTCGTCACTCCCAATCGAGCCGTTTATTGGCCCACCGCCATCGCCTTCCGCCAATCGTGATCACGGGGCGGAGCCATCCTCTGCACTGTCCTGTGACGTCACGGCCAGTCTTCAGAGAATACCAAAAGGGGTTTACGCAGACACACTTACCCTATCCCGTGTCCCTATCTAATTACGTGACATTTATCATTTCCCCCATGAAGAAATGAACATTTACTAGACAACTTATCACCACTGAATTACTACTTATTACATCGAGATCCTGGTAAACTCGAACAGCATGGCATACCTAATTAAACATCCTAATTACCCTTTGAATGCATACCCCCCCTCAAATGTAACAATATGAATATATATATATATATGAATATATATATATTCATATATATACATATATATATATATATATATATATGAATATATTCATATATATACATATATATATATATACATATATATATACATATATATATACATATATATATATATACATATATATATACATATATATATATACATATATATATATATATATATATATACATATATATATATATATACATATATATATATATACATACATATATATACATACATATATATATATATATATATATATATATATATATATATATATATATATATATATTGTGACGTCCACGGGACTTGAACAGTCCCGCCAATGTAGAATGAGCCAAAACGATGGAGGCGGTTTATTTGTTTATAACCCAAACATGGCGGTTCTAATCGCTCTACCGCAAACGGGACGAGGAAGGTGGCACGAGTCACTTTTCACTGAGTTGATGATGTTTATTTGTTTTTATTATTAACAAATAATAAAAAGACTCGGCAAGAAGACGGATCCGGGGCGATTCGATGGGATGGTGCGGGATCGGGCGTGGGGAAAACACAGACAATTCCAATGAATATACATATCTCAAACCCTCCAAGGCGCCAAGTACACACACACACACACACACACACACACACACACACACACACACACACACACACACACACACACACACACACACACACACACACACACACACACAAAACGTAGCTATTTCTGGTGGTCAGGCTGGACCGTGGTGTGGACGCAACTGTCCCTGGATCGGCGTCGGACGAGCTGGCCGTGCTCTCGTCAGGGGGAGCAGGAGAAACCGTGGTGCTGTCGACCTCCTGGTCCTGGCCCAAGTCCGCTCACAGCCACCAGGGAACCAGTTCTGGCGCCAAGTTGCGAGCAGGAGAGGGAGGCAGGTCCGCCCGCCGTTCGACCCCGTACTCCGAGTCAGCAGAACCCCAGAGCCAACCAAGGTGAGGCACGAGGCTCAGCAAGGCTCCAGGATACGATGATCAACAGGATCGAATCGGCGCAACAACAAACACGCTGCCCGCGCAACAGCCTCCACACCAAAAAAACACGATCTTTTTGTGCCGATCTTCTTCCTCTTCGTTTTTGACCCCGAACAGAACCTTTTTATGCTCCCGTCCTCGTCACTTCCAATCGAGCCGTTTATTGGCCCTCCGCCGTCGCCTTCCGCCAATCGTGATCACGGGGCGGAGCCATCCGCTGCACTGTCCTGTGACGTCACGGCCAGCCTCCAGAGAATACCAAAAGGGGTTTACGCAGACACACTTACCCTATCCCGTGTCCCTATCTAATTACGTGACAATTATCATTTCCCCCTTGAAGAAATGAACATTTACTAGACAACTTATCACCACTGAATTGCTACTTATTACATCGAGATCCTGATAAACTCGAACAGCATGGCATACCTAATTAAACATCCTAATTACCCTTTGAATGCATACCCCCCCTCAAACGTAACACTGCCCCCTCCTCTGGTACCGCAGCTCCTGCAAGGTATATCACAGGCGCTACCGTACCAGCCTTAACACTTACTGACTCACACCTAATTAACCTAACGAAATAAAGTCGGAGGGGCAATGGGCAGCGAGTCGCAGCTAACTTCCCTATCCTGCTTAATGTACCTACCCCCTTATGGCCTTATCCTCGCCTAAACAATCATTCATTTTTTTTTTTTTTATTTTATCACTTGAGAGCACTGAGCGAAGTTGCACTCCATCCTCTGGATCATCGCTCTTGCCCAACACTCTTCCAGTGATCTTGGGAGGGGAAACAAAAGGTTCCACAAAAAAAAACACAACACTTATACTTTACATTCCTACTCTAAGCCTTAACGACACTATTCATGGGATATTTACACTTGACCGCCTCACCCAGTGGATGCTAACAGACCCAGCGTTACCTGGGGAGCCAATTTTCAAATTTGCTTGCCCCAAAATTATGCGGACATCATGCCCTTGCTGCACATGTCAAGTTGTGCAGGATCGATTGGGACTCATACATCTTCACAACACTCACACCATGGTCATCATCACATTTCTAGGTCATGGTCCTCATTTTAATCATGCAGGCTGAATCCCGTCGTGGCCGTGGGGTGGGTTACCACAAGATGATGGGGGCATCTCAGGTGCAACCATGCCCACAGGTAAGCTTTAGTCCAACCAGGACGTTTCTCCACCCTGCTCCCTTTGATTCCCACCCTCCTGGTAGCCATCAGCTCTTATCCCGTACAACACTCTGGAAGGGGTCTCACTGGCTCCTCTGGCCTTCCTGGGTCGCCAAGGTCCTACCCGCCTTGGTCGCCCAACCAGACCCTCTCCCAGTTGCCTCCAGACACTTGTCACCATTAGCCACCAGGTGGTGAATCTCCTTGAAGGGGGTCGCAATTCACGCTCACCGTGAGCTTCAGCAATCCCTGTGGACAAGCACATCATCCCCACCCACAAAACCCACATGACTCCCCACCCCATCAGCCTTACATGTGACACCTGCATTTCTAACACTTCACCGACCATGACCTTTCCTGTTACCACACCATGCCCAATAAAAAAAACAATGTGTGCACCATACATTTCACTTCTTCACTTAAAACAACTCACACAGCACTTCTCACCCGATCCACGCACCAGCCATTGGACAGCCACTCGTGCCCGCTTTGTTTCCAATTACCCACTGTCCCGATTGTCACTCTAAAACCCAGCAGAACTTACAAACCCATGCCAATTTTTCCACAATTCATTTTTTTTTTCACCAAAGGAGGCACTTCGCCACAATCTCAGCAGCCGAGCATGGCCGTATATGCTCAGCCTAATCTAGTCTCCTGGACCCCCGACAGTGATCTCCGGACCCGACCTATGAAAGGGCATCTCGGATAGACCTGGCGGTTCAGCAGGAAGATTCACCCTCTCCGAGTCTAAAAGTCTATTGGAGGATCCCTCCATCGCCGGGTACCGGCAATATCGTTTCATGTGTCCTCTTCGCCCGCACCGGAAACAACTCCCCATAAAAGGCCCCCGTGAGTATCGGTGAAATGTCTCTTCCGGTTCCGGACCCCCTCGGCCATAATCGAATTGCTCTATTGGCTGGGCTGGACCCCGCCGCTTTGGCGCACCAACTACCGAATTACCCCTTATCAAACTTGACAGTTTCTGGCAAATTTCCTGCAACATTTGGGTAATGCCAATTTCTCCCAGCCCCCCTCCCTGATCCTGGATCTCCGCCTGTCGGATCGTCACCGATGGCCTCTCGGGCACCCGACCCGGCCGCCTCCACGAGGCCAGCCCGGCCGCGCACTCGGACGCTCGGTGCACGGTGGGTGGATCCTGTAGCTCCACTAGCGCTCGGACCTCAAGGTCAGGAAGAGCAGCTAAAAATTTCTCTAGTGCCAGTCTGTCCCACGCCTCCACTGTAAGGTCCCGATACGCGATCCTGACTGATTGGTAAATGTCCTGTGCCAGCTCCTGCACTGTCTCACCCGGCTTTAATCTGCGGTGCTGAAGCTGGGCCCGCACCAGATCACAGTTCGCTGCAAACCCAAACCGACGGCTCAGCGCCTCGCAAATGTGGGAGCTGGTCAACATCCCTCCGCGATCACGTTTAACACATCTGCGGCTGGTCCCTGCAACGTTGCCACCAAATTCCCTGTACGTTCCCGCTCATTCCACCCGTTTAGTCGGGAAATGCACTCAAATTGCGTCAGAAAAGCTTCAACGCTCCCTGACCCGTCGAAATTTACCAGGGGGATCACTTTTACGGTGGCCCGCTTCTCAGTTTCTCCCTTGTCCGAATCCAGCCCAGGGATCAAACACCCTTGTGGCTGCGTATCCAATTTTGGAGCCCACTGTGGCCAAAGATGTTTGTGGTGAAGGTCTCATGGGTGAATTTTGCCTCCTGTTCCAAACGTTGAATGGACCGATTCACCTCTTCCCGCAGGATCTTCTGGGCCCGCACAACCTCCTCCAAGGCTCCGTCGCGAGTTTGTAGCTGCTCCTCAACCAACCCGGACACTCTACTTACAAAAGACGGCTCTACCAGGCCTTTATCCAAGACTTCATCTTGGCTCATAATTTTCATCTCATCCAAACGAGCCTCCAATCCTTTTACCTCCTCCGCCAAATTCATCCCTTGCTTCCTCAGCTCTCCCCACTCTTCAACTTGCAGCTGCATACGAGCATCCACACAGGCACGATGACGTTCCAGGCTTTCATCCACCTTATCAACCCGAATGTTCGTTGCATCAATTTTATCTACCAATTTTTTTCGTATATTTTCCCCATCCAATGTAATTTCTACCTTTGTTTCCTCCAATCTATCCTCGAATTTACTTTGTATTTCTCCCAATTTAACATCCACACACTCCTGCATCTCAGTTTTCATTTTCTCCATCTTTTCCCCTAATTCATCCCTCATTAAATCAATCCGTGCACCCAACTGTTCCCCCATTACCCCCAATTGATCTGTCATTTCTGCCCTCTGTGTCACGAATTGATTTGCCATTTGTACCGCCATGTCCGCTATTAAACGTTCCAACAGTGTCTGGATCATCATCATACCGGTTTCCGGCGCTGCCGGCAACGTTACGGGCGATGAAGCACGGTCCACGCTCGGAATGAGGGAGGTTCCAACCCTACCCCCGTCTCTCCCTTCTTCCCCCGACTCGCTGCCAGACACGTGGCCTTCCTCCTCAAACATCTGCACATCCGCAATGATGCAGAAGTCCCGTTTGCCGCCAATTAATTTAAATTTGAAGAATCCCGCCAAAGTTTTCCCGCGCTCGCGCGCGTTTCTGTAGTGATTTTATATTCCAATTCGTGGCGAGATTTTAAACTTGGTATATTCTCCCGATACCAAATATAATTTAGAGGGGTTCGAACATCCCGCTTCTGACACCAATGTGACGTCCACGGGACTTGAACAGTCCCGCCAACGTAGAATGAGCGGAAACGATGGAGGCGGTTTATTTGTTTATAACCCAAACATGGCGGTTCTAATCGCTCTACCGCAAACGGGACGAGGAAGGTGGCACGAGTCACTTTTCACCGAGTTGATGATGTTTATTTGTTTTTATTATTAACAAATAATAAAAAGACTCGGCAAGAAGAGGGATCCGGGGCGATTCGACGGGATGGTGCGGGATCGGGCGTGGGGAAAACACAGACAATTCCAATGAATATACAGATCTCAAACCCTCTAAGGCGCCAAGTACACACACACACACACACACACACACACACACACACACACACACACACACACACACACACACACACACACACAACGTAGCTATTTCTGGTGGTCAGGCTGGACCGTGGTGTGGACGCAACTGTCCCTGGATCGGCGTCGGACGAGCTGGCCTTGCTCTCGTCAGGGGGAGCAGGAGAAACCGTGGTGCTGTCGACCTCCTGGTCCTGGCCCAAGTCCACTCACAGCCACCAGGGAACCAGTTCTGGCGCCAAGTTGCGAGCAGGAGAGGGAGGCAGGTCCGCCCGCCGTTCGTCCTCGTACTCCGAGTCAGCAGAACCCCAGAGCCAACCAAGGTGAGGCACGAGGCTCAGCAAGGCTCCAGGACACGATGATCAACAGGATCGAATCGGCGCAACAACAAACACGCTGCCCGCGCAACAGCCTCCACACCAAAAAAACACGATCTTTTTGTGCCAATCTTCTTCCTCTTCGTTTTTGACCCCGAACAGAACCTTTTTATGCTCCCATCCTCGTCACTTCCAATCGAGCCGTTTATTGGCCCTCCGCCGTCGCCTTCCGCCAATCGTGATCACGGGGCGGAGCCATCCGCTGCACTGTCCTGTGACGTCACGGCCAGCCTCCAGAGAATACCAAAAGGGGTTTACGCAGACACACTTACCCTATCCCGTGTCCCTATCTAATTACGTGACAATTATCATTTCCCCTCTGAAGAAATGAACATTTACTCGACAACTTATCACCACTGAATTGCTACTTATTACATCGAGATCCTGGTAAACTCGAACAGCATGGCATACCTAATTAAACATCCTAATTACCCTTTGAATGCATACCCCCCCTCAAACATAAAAAAATATATATATATATATATATATATATATATATATATATATATATATATATATATATATATATATATATATATATATATATATATATATATATATATATATATATATATATATATATATATATATATATATATATATATCCTGGTGTTGGCGCAGTGGTTAGGGCAACGGCTTGGGATCCAAAAGGTCCTGAGTTCAATCCCCGTTGAACCACTGAATTAATACACCAGGAGGTTGACTCAGCCTGTCATCCTTCCGAGGTCGGCGAAATGAGTACCAGTATACTGGGCCGGTGTATACCCCGGTTAAAATAGGTGTACCATATCCCTGTGTCGTAAGAGGCGACCAGGGTTGCGTCAGGAAGGGCATCCGGCGTAAAACATGTGCCAAATCACTATGCGGATCATACGGATGATCCGCTGTGGCAACCCCTCACGGGAGCAGCTGAAAGAAGAAGAAGAAGATATATATATATATATATATATATATATATATATATATATATATATATATACATGAATATAATTGATGCCTCACACACTCCTCCAGCCAAAGTAGCTGCATAAAGCAACCCAAGAAGACTTACACAAGCTAAGTGCTAATGCTGTTTCGAACCCTTCCCAGAGTTCCTCAATAACTATAAAGACGTTCACATATAGTACACACATGAGAATCCCAATGCTATACAACCCCTCAGCTACCAGACCGGTTTCATTGTTTATTGGCAACTCATCAGTAATAGCATAGATAGCAATGCATACCAATGAGGCTCCCAAGCAAATACCATATGCAAATGTCAAAAGCAGTCAATGTATAAAAGAAGAAAGACCCACCCATATCTCTCACCTGTGAATGGAGGGAATAGCCAATCAGCTCTCACCGAATCGACTACACCAAGGTGGCTCTGATTATAAAAATGATTGAACCCTCCCACACTCCTCTAGCCAAAGTAGCTGCATAAAGCAACTTTAGTTGAGTTGTTATTGCCAAAATAGGGACTACTACAGTACAGACAAAATCATGATCTTTTACCAAATCGGGCTATTTACTGTCTACCAACCCGACCTTGTCACAACACAAATGATTGGCTCAAACGCATTAAGAAAGACAGAAATTCCACAAATTAACTTTTAATAAGGCACACCTGTTAATGGAAAGGCATTCCAGGTGACGACTTCGTGAAGTTGGTTGAGAGAATGCCAAGAGAGTGAAAAGCAGTCATCAAGGTAAAGGGTGGCTATTTTGAAGAATCTAAAATATAAAATAGATTTTGATTTGTTTAACACTTTTCTGGTTACTAAATAATTCCATATGTGTTATTTCATAGTTTTGATGTCTTTACTATTATTCTACAATGTAAAAAATAGTAAAAATAAAGAAAAACCCTTGAATGAGTCGGTGTGACTAAATAAAACTTTTGACAGGAACTGTACAAATATATACAAATACATACATATATATATATATATATATATATATATATATATATATATATATATATATATATATATATATATATTTTGTTACGGATTTGGAAACCTTGTGCACACAAACAGCCAGAGTCCTTCGTTGGTAGTTCAGTTATTTTGATAAGTATGTGTGTGTACAGTTAGAATCCATCCCCAATGTCTAATGGAAATTTCGTGTGTGCGCTGTGAGTTATTTTATAGTTAGGTTATATAAATCTCCAGATCCCTTCCACTTGCGGCCACAGTGTCTTTCAGCACTTGTGCCCTTGCCTCGTGGCCGGAGCATACGAGGCAAGGTCATCGCGTGCTTGATTCGACTTCCTCAAATTGGTCTCCATTCCAACACCACGAGGCAAAATCGTTGTTTCTCTTGCAAGAGGGGTACAGACATGCACAGAGGGGGCGGGGTTTTCCCGACTCGGCCATAAGCCCACCCAGAAGGGGCAGATCCATGGTGGTCCCTGTCCAATCAAGGCGATCAGCGCGTCAGCTCCACCAAGGCTCCGCCCCGCTCAGAGCGGTCAATAAAGGACGATGTGACCCTCAGTGTGTGCGTGTGTGGAGAGTTCTTGTGCTCGTTCGAGTTCGGAGAGTTCAGAGATCAGAAAGTTCTTGCGTGTCCTTGGGAGTTCTTGAGAGTTCTTTGAAGTTATTTGGAGGGAGCAGTTCTTGGAAGGCAGTTTGGGTGTGCTGTCATCATTGCTGGAGCTCTCAAGCCTGGAGTCTCCGCTGGCCTTCTACAAGGAGCGACCCTGGATCCGCTATC
>NC_140969.1:30310799-30588299 GCF_056783735.1 Eptatretus burgeri | reverse complement strand
TCGATGAATCAAAACTGCACAACAGTGATTTGGAATAAAAATTACATTCAAAACAACTCACTTCGCCCAAGATCCTCATCTTCTTCTTCCATAACTATCAGTAACTCTTCCTCAACATGCTTGCAGCACTCCAAGAATGTTTCCTGGCATCCCTCACCTGCAAAACCATGTCAAATAAACACGACAATTACCTGAACTGACAAGTTATTTGAAAGAAATAGCAAACATTATACCAGGAATATCTATATTTATAACTCTACATTTCTGCAGAATTTTGATTATTCATAACATTTGTGAGTTGTTCAAAGCTTTCGGTGTTGAGATTACACAGGAAGACAGAATTTTGTGAAATGGCAGTGATGATGGATATGAATAATCATAATGTATATTTGAAGCAAAAACATCAAAATAAATATTCAGTCATCACTTCACCAAAGGTGAACGGAGGCTATGTTTTAATAATAATAATAACAGTAATAATAATAAGTTTGTCACATATATATATATATATATATATATATATATATATATATATATATATATATATATATATATATATATATATATATATATATATATATAGTTGTGGTTGACCAAATTCGCAAACCACCATTCAGGTCCCTTAGGTGAGATATCTCTGTAAGTATATGTGTAGTTAGGCCCAAACCCGTTGTTTAGAGGGAATAAATGTCATTCACTCGGGCTGCGACTCTTCAGGATAGCCGTTTTTCTTTTACTATCTTTATTTTGGACCAGCCGCCATTACTACCACCACCAACCACGTCTCAACAGCCATCACACAACAACCACCAACCACAACGCC
Organism: Eptatretus burgeri; assembly: GCF_056783735.1. Classification (NCBI taxonomy): domain Eukaryota; kingdom Metazoa; phylum Chordata; class Myxini; order Myxiniformes; family Myxinidae; genus Eptatretus; species Eptatretus burgeri. The sequence goes on along the minus strand of NC_140969.1, from coordinate 30,587,476 downwards.
GCTTCACAACAACCACCAACCACAACGCCGCTTCACAACAACAACCACCAACCACAACGCCGCTTCACAACAACAGCCATGACCTTTACCGTCACAACTCGCCACCATCGCATCACCACCATTCTTGCGCCACTTGTGGGCACCGATACTGGACTCGTGCAGGGCGCGCGCCGAGCAGCGTGTTCAGAAACATCACAGACTTTCCGAGAAAAACGGATCAAAAACGACTCACGCCCACTTCTGTTCCGTCCTATCGGAAAGCGTGGGGCGATTTGGCCCCGCCTCCAGGGCGTTGGAGTGAGGTCGCTATATGCAAATTCATGGATCAAAAAGCATTCACGCCCACTTTTCCTCGGTCCAATGGGGAGCCAGTTGGAGGTGAAGGGTCAGAGGTAAAGGGTCAAAGGTGGGGGGGCGAAGCCACGGGGGATATAAACGGCCGCGCTCGCCAAACAGTTCAGTTCGGAGGGGAGAAGTCAAGAGTTCGTCAGACAAGGAGTTCGAGTTCGCGGTTGGGAGTTGTCGGTGGAGCTGGGAAGAAGAGGACGGAGCTGTGGAGAGGTGGCGGCGGCAAAGGCGATCGAGGGGGTGCTCGCGTCGGAGTAGGGGAGCGGCGGAGGGAGAGGCCGGCGGCGCGACCGAGGTCGAGGTGGAGACGCTTGTCGCGGGACCCGAGACAGGGTGATATCCTCCTCCCCCCCCCGAGCATCAACAACCCCCTCCTGTTCCCCCCCGCGCTGAGATAGTGCGACAAGGGGGCCCCTTTCCCACCCCCTACCAGACACTGTCCGCGAGGCCCGCGGAGTTGAGGCGCCACTGCCGCTTTGCGTCTCATCATCAGACGGGTAGGCCCGACACGGTCTCGGCCCCAGGCCCGCCTACCCCCCTCATCCTGGAGGGTGGTTCTTTTTCTTTTGCTTTGGGTATCTGTGTTGTCGGCGCCGTCTGTGAAGTAAAATTGTATAAGTGTTGCTGTGTGCTCGGTAGTCGGATAGCTCTGCATTGTGTTTCTCTTTTATATTTGCTTTTTGTGTAATATTGTGTTTCTTCCCCTTTTACATGTGCTTTTGGTGTAATTGTATATGTGTGCTTCCCGTTCATCGCGAAATAAATGTGAGTTATGTTGAACTGTTTTCCCGCTTCGCTTCGTCTTTTCTTTCATTGAATCTCCATCTTGCTTCACGTAAAGGGTTGGTCGTGGGCTAAAATGCCCGATAATTAATCGAACCGTCGAGGCCGACGAATAACACCGCTCGGTTATCCTGATAGTACGGAACGGGTCGCTTAAAGTGGCCCGTATCCGAAGTCGACCTGCGGCGAGGTGCGATCGCCCGGTCTACCCTCCATGTGGGTACTTAGGTAGGTCGAATTTGGCGAGCAACCCTATCCCACGCGAGGGCCGATTGGCACGATCGTGGTGAGACCGAAAGGTCCACCCGTGACTAGTTCCCGGCGTTAGTCCGAGAGGGTCACGACTGGATTGTCCGTCCGGTGGGAGACGTGCCGCGATTCGAGTTACGTGGCCGTTCGCACGCCGGCGGGCGCGAATCCGCAACACTGGTGTCAGGTCCTGCGATATAAACCCATCGCCCTCCTCGCGGCACTGGTATCGGAGAACGAGAAAACGGGCTCTCCTGTCTCCAGCTAAATTCACGGGAATCGGTCCAGGGGTGAGAGGAGCGACCCCCGATTCCCTCCAAATTACGAGCCAGCTAAATTAACGCTTTACGAGAAGCAAGATGGCGTCTCAAGGCGAGCGGGAGCCGGGGGTATTAGAAATGGATGTAGAATGTGTAGAATCCATGGCTCAGGACGAAATCCCCGTGCAGGAAATGTTGGTTGTACAGGAAAACGAACTCGCCCAACTGAACCCAGAGCTCGAAATAGGTGCGGCAGCGGCCGCGGTGTATGACACCTCCCCTCCCCCTCTCCACCAAAACCCCCCGACCCTTGCCGAAACGGCTCACCCAAGCGCACCCGACATGGCCCAGCTATGCGCCATGCTGGCGGCAATGACAACGAGGATGGATGCGAATACACAACAAATAAACGAAAAGATGGATGCAAACACAAATGAAATGAAAAACATGAACGAAAAGATGGATGCGAATACACAGCAAATGAACAAGCAAATGAACGGAATGAACAAGCAATTGAAGGAAGAAACTAAAAAGCTGCGAGGTGAGACGCAGAACATGGGCCGATGCCTGCAGGCGGGCATGAAGGCCGTTAGCAGGGAGCTTAAAATGGCGACTCCACGTGTAGGAGCGAACGAGCTGGGAGGGGGTGCAACGGCTGACAGGCCCGCGGTGGAGGCGGGTGAAAAAATAATTCGGGGGGCGTGTTGGGCGAGGGTCGTGACGATGACCGAAAGGGAAAAATTAAATGGGGGGACCAAAACGTGTGAGACGAGACACGAGGTGACGACAAAGGAAATAAAAATAGTTGAGACAAGGGAGGTAAAGGGTGAAGAGGTGACTGAGTTGGCAGAGACACGGGAGATGGGAACGATAGAGGGAAGACTACACGATGAAGACGGGGTAAGTGACGCACACACACACACGGAGGTAGTGGAGGATAGTGAGGGTGAGCTCGCGGAGTGTGTAGGGACCCAGTGCGAGCAGCTGGATGGCCTCCTCCAGGAACGAGGGGAGGGAGTATGCCCCCTTGAGGCGAGTCACGACCAGGTGAGTTCGGTCGTGCTTTGCGAGTTCGAGGGGAGGAGTGTTGTGGACAGGTGCATGCCGAGCTTGGGGGGTATAGAGGCCCCGGAGACCCTTGTGGGGACACGAATCCCCAGTGTGGTTGTCCCTGTGTGTGTGGTGCAAGGTGTGAGTGCATCCCCGTGTGTGGAAGCGACCCCGTGTGCGAGTGGTGTGGTGGCGATTGTGCCGGAGTACGTGCTTCCCAGCACGCCGTGTGTAAAAGGGGCACCGCAAGTGGATGAAACGGCCAGTATGGATGAAACACCGCGGTTGAGTGCCCCCGCGTGTGTGAGTGAGGCACGGTGTATGAGTGAGGCACGGTTTATGAGTGAGGAACCGCGGTTGAATGCCCCCGCGTGTGTGAGTGAGGCACGGTGTATGAGTGAGGCACCGCGGATGAGTGCCCCCGCGTGTGTGAGTGAGGAACGGTGTATGAGTGAGGCACCGCGGGTGAGTGCCCCCGCGTGTGTGAGTGAGGCACGGTGTGTGGATGAGGCACCGCGGGTGAGTGCCCCCGTGTGTGTGAGTAGTATGGTTTGTGTGAGGGAAATGGCACGAGTGAGTGGAAGTCCGCGAGTGAATGGAGCACTACGTGTGAGTGGTATGGTTTATGCAAGGGAGACCGTGTGTGTGAGAGAGCGGTATGTGAGGGAGATGTCGGTTGGCATGCGGGAGCACGCAGCCGCGTCTCCCGGTGTGAATGTGATGGAATGGACTGTGAGCGTCGTTACACGCAGGAATGCGTGTGTGGAATGGAGGCGACGACGGCGACATGTGAAGAAAGAAAGCCGAGTAGCGGCTGTAGCTGTTTCGGGGACCGTGCCGGGTTCACCCAGCAGTGAGCACGAGGTCCGTGCTGTGCAACGGACGAGGCCCCCACATGCTCGCTTGCGAGAGTGAAGTCCCGGTTCCGGAAACGAGCGCGGTGAATGTTGCCGATCCCGCGACGGACAAAGTTTAGGCAGGATTTCGGATTTGGACCGGACGGGTTCTCCACGCGGGCGTGTGTGTTAAGCTCCAACGGGCAAAGCACATGTGTTCGCGTGGGGAACCCCTCAAGACGTGGGGCTTGTGTTTTTTTTTATGCGCACGGTGACGTCATGGCTGCACGCGGGGTTGGAATCCGGCAGGAGGGGTATCCCTGCCAGATGGTACCGTCCAAGGAGGGACGAGGAACACGTGCAGCTGCATGACGTCACGGGCAGGTGCAAAGTGCGCGAGCTGTGAGTTGCCGCGCTGGTGATGCGCATGTAAAAATAAAAAATAAAAAATAAAAAAGCAAGCCTCACTTTCGGGTGCACAGGATTCCTGGGCAAGGGGTGGAAGACCCCCTTACCAGGGCACAGGATGGAAACTAGTTAGGGGGAAGGGTTAGCTTAGTTAGACCGACTTCATGGGGCAGGGGTAAGTCCTCATGGGGCCCGTGGAATGGATTAGTTAGAGGGATTTAGATGAGCTTTAGGTGGGGAAATAAAAGTTATTTTAGAGATTTGGAGACAGTGACAGCCTTTGGATGTGTAGAGTTGACGTAGTTTAGCGACGTAGTGTTAAAAGGAACGTGCTGTAGTTTAAGGGACGACGTGGGAGCACAAGTTAGTTAGGGGAGGTAGTTAGAAGGATGGCAGAGTTCAACGGTGTGTGTGTTGAAGAGTTGGTGAGTTGTGAGGTGAGTACTTGTTGAGTGAGTGAGGCCAGCGGGTCTGTGTGAGTGGAGCGAATGGGGAATGCATGGTGCGATGAGTGATTGGGGGGAGGAGTGACTCCCGCCCAAGGGACCCCCGGGGTCAGTGTAGAGTGAGTTAGCTGGGTTCGTCAAATTTACAAAATGGAGGTCGTTTTGCTGTTGGTGGGAGTGTAGGCTCGAAACCCGTTTGGAGGGGTGCAGGAGCCCTGTTGACGGGCTGGGAGCGTGGCTGCGAAAAGTGAGTATCGCTGAGTGGGTACCCCGGGCACCAGGCTAGTCGGCCGTGGTAGGCCAAGGGCCCATGGGGGACCGGGATAGCGTAGTGGGCACGGGTGCGCCTGCTTGGTGCGGGGGCCCGGGGCGCCATTAGCCGCGTGGGCAGTGTTGTGGGCACAGGTGACCCTCGGAAAGGGGCCTGGGAAGCCAGCCTGCCACGTGTGCGTTTCAGGGGAGGTGCCATGGGGGGCACTCCCCGGTGTTAGGGAGCTGGTAGGGTCGGAGGCAGTGTAGTGCCCGGGGGTGCCATAGCGGGAGATTCGGCAGAGGGTCGTGCCTGCCAAAGGGAGCCACGTGTCCCAGCCATGAGACCGTGTGAGGGCACGAAGAGAAAATTGGGGGGCGAGGCCCGAAATTGTGAGGACACCAACACAGGCGACGGGAATCTGGGTTGTTAGAACCAATAGTTTAAGCGAGAGGCGCTTGTTGAAGCCCCGGGGTAGATTAGGAGATGTACCCCTCCGCACCATCCATCCCCTCGCTCTCGTTGTGGGCCGCTGGACCCACTTTGGTTATAGATCGCCGAACTCTGGGGAGGCCATTCTGAGGCTTGAGTTGGGCCTCGACACAGGACGTTAGCTCTCCCTTACTCCCCTCCGGGAAGGGAACGTAGGGGTTGGGAGTAGGCTAGGTGACAGGATAGGTTAGCCGAACAAGAACAGTACAGGGGGTTAGGGGACGATTTATAGTGGGGAAGTAAAAATAAAAACAACAAAAAAATAAGTTGGGGCTAAATTGGGTTTGACAAATTAAGGGAGTGGGTATAGACAATGACAGGCAAAGGCGATAGGTTGGGAGGGAGACCGTAGGGTAGGTCCGAGCCCGCCTTCCGAGTGGCCAGCACCACCACACTCCCTCCACCAACCTCCACTGAACGGCAAAGGCCGGCTCACTTCATCTGCCGGCTGGCTGTTTTTCTTCAAGGCCTGTGCCGGCCAGTTCGTCTGCCGGCTGTGTTTGCCTGCAGCGGCCTTCTTCCGCGGGCTGTGTTTGCCTGCTGCCTTTGCCATGCCATGCCCACTGCCCACGTTCACCAGCCCCGTTCAATTTTGCTTTGCCCCCCCCCCCTGTTCATTTCCATGCGCGCCGGGATCATCGTAAAAGCAACAGTTTGCAAGCTGTGAGAACTGCCCTGTTGGCAGCTACAACACGGGCCTGCAGTGGCGGCCCGTGCACCGTGTTTGCGTTCAGTTCAAACCATTCATCCATCCATTCGTTGTGTTCATTGCGTGTGCCACTTGAGCTGGCACGGAGACTGCGTTTGTGCAGCCCATGCACCGTTGTGGTTCACTGCGTTCAGTTCAAAAGGGAAGGCCTTGGACTGCGTGTGAGCAGCCGGCCACGTTCCCTGTCACCTGCATTGTTTGAGTCAGAGACTGCATGCGAGCAGCCTGGCTCCCTGCTAACTGCTTTCTTTTTGCAGAGTTCATTGATCCTGGGCCATGGTTTAGTGTAAAATTTGTAAGTTAAGGTAAGATGTACTGTAAATATGAGTGCGCCCCCGGCATGTATGTCTTAGCGCCGGCAATTTTATTTAAGTCGTCCGTGTGAGTGAGTTTGTTTAGGTAGTTACTCAGCCCTCAGGTTATTTATTTTGGGGACACGAATACCATGAATGTCGCACTCAGGGATCCGTAGGTAAAATGTACTAGGGGAAAACTACACATGATGGCACACGAAAATTTGACGACTCGGGACGAGTCTGTAAAAAGGGGAGGGGGTAGTGTTGTGGTTGACCAAATTCGCAAACCACCATTCAGGTCCCTTAGGTGAGATATCTCTGTAAGTATATGTGTAGTTAGGCCCAAACCCGTTGTTTAGAGGGAATAAATGTCATTCACTTCGGGCTGCGACTCTTCAGGATAGCCGTTTTTCTTTTACTATCTTTATTTTGGACCAGCCGCCATTACTACCACCACCAACCACGTCTCAACAGCCATCACACAACAACCACCAACCACAACGCCGCTTCACAACAACCACCAACCACAACGCCGCTTCACAACAACAACCACCAACCACAACGCCGCTTCACAACAACAGCCACGACCTTTACCGTCACAACTCGCCACCATCGCATTCTTGCGCCACTTGTGGGCACCGATACTGGACTCGTGCAGGGTGCGCACCGAGCAGCGTGTTCAGAAACATCACAGACTTTCCGAGAAAAACGGATCAAAAACGACTCATGCCCACTTCTGTTCCGTCCTATCGGAAAGCGTGGGGCGATTTGGCCCCACCTCCAGGGCGTTGGAGTGAGGTCGCTATATGCAAATTCATGGATCAAAAAGCATTCACGCCCACTTTTCCTCGGTCCAATGGGGAGCCAGTTGGAGGTGAAGGGTCGGAGGTAAAGGGTCAAAGGTGGGGGGGCGAAGCCACGGGGGATATAAACGGCCGCGCTCGCCAAACAGTTCAGTTCGGAGGGGAGAAGTCAAGAGTTCGTCAGACAAGGAGTTCGAGTTCGCGGTTGGGAGTTGTCGGTGGAGCTGGGAAGAAGAGGACGGAGCTGTGGAGAGGTGGCGGCGGCAAAGGCGATCGAGGGGGTGCTCGCGTCGGAGTCGGGGAGCGGCGGAGGGAGAGGCCGGCGGCGCGACCGAGGTCGAGGTGGAGACGCTTGTCGCAGGACCCGAGACAGGGTGATATCCTCCTCCCCCCCGAGCATCAACAACCCCCTCCTGTTTCCCCCCGCGCTGAGATAGTGCGACAAGGGGGCCCCTTTCCCACTCCCTACCAGACACTGTCCACGAGGCCCGCGGAGTTGAGGCGCCACCGCCGCTTTGCGTCTCATCATCAGACGGGTAGGCCCGACACGGTCTCGGCCCCAGGCCCGCCTACCCCCCTTATCCTGGAGGGTGGTTCTTTTTCTTTTGCTTTGGGTATCTGTGTTGTCGGCGCCGTCTGTGAAGTAAAATTGTATAAGTGTTGCCGTGTGCTCGGTAGTCGGATAGCTCTGCATTGTGTTTCTCTTTTATATTGGCTTTTTGTGAAATATTGTGTTTCTTCCCCTTTTACATGTGCTTTTGGTGTAATTGTATATGTGTGCTTCCCGTTCATCGCGAAATAAATGTGAGTTATGTTGAACTGTTTTCCCGCTTCGCTTCGTCTTTTCTTTCATTGAATCTCCATCTTGCTTCACGTAAAGGGTTGGTCGTGGGCTAAAACGCCCGATAATTAATCGAACCGTCGAGGCCGACGAATAACACCGCTCGGTTATCCCGATAGTACGGAACGGGTCGCTTAAAGTGGCCCGTGTCCGAAGTCGACCTGCGGCGAGGTGCGATCGCCCAGTCTACCCTCCGTGTGGGTACTTAGGTAGGTCGAATTTGGCGAGCAACCCTATCCCACACGGGGGCCGATTGGCACGATCGTAGTGAGACCGAAAGGTCCACCCATGACTAGTTCCCGGCGTTAGTCCGAGAGGGTCACGACTGGATTGTCCGTCCGGTGGGCGACGTGCCGCGATTCGAGTTACGTGGCCGTTTGCACGCCGGCGGGCGCGAATCCGCAACAATATATATATATATATATATATATATATATATATATATATATATATATATATATATATGTATATATATATATATGTATATATATATATGTATATATATATATATATATATATATATATATATATATATATATATATATATATATATATATATATATATATATATATATATATATATATATATATATATATATATATATATATATATATATATATATATATATATATATATGCGATTCGCATAGAATGAGAAGTACTTTGACAGTGCATGCTTTAAAATGACTATAAGAAATAGATTCATTTTGATGAGTGCTGGGAACCCCAAAACAACATTATGGTGATGAAATAAGTGGCATGGATTAAATATCCATATCCATCTTTGGATGCTTCTACAAAAACATTAGGCATAGATTCATTGAGGTTGCCAATTGCAGTTGGGTAAAAGCCGTCGTGCAAGCGATTACAGTTGGTCTTGATGGAACGATAATCTTTACTAGAGCGGAGAAGTTCAAAAATGTCATGCGCTGGGTGGAACTCGTTTCAGACGATAGCTTTCGCTCTTTTCGCTACTCGACAGAAGGCAGATCACACCCAATAATTTTAGGAGTAATATTTACTATCCTGTTGAGTCGGGGATCGGTCGTCCAGCGTCAAGCTGCCATACCCGATAGTGAAAGACAGTGTCAGGACACTTTCTATCACTGCCCGATAGAACTTAATCAACACAGGATGGCTGACACTGAAACTTTTCAACCTTCGAAGAAAGAACAACCATTGCTTAGCCTTTTTCACAGAGTGATTGGCGTTCATCTCTCACTTAAGATCATGAAATATGTATGCCTAAAAACTTAAAAGAAGTGACAATTTCAATTTCAGCATCATGAATAAGCAAGAGTCGAATGGGAGATTTGTTTTTCCAGAAGTCAACAATAATTTCCTTTTTCTTTACGACGTTGAGTTTGAGATTGTTTAAAGAACACCATTCAACAAGTTTTTCGACTTGATTACAGTAAACACTTCCATCACTGTTGAGAATCAGGACAGCAATGGTTGTGTTGACTGTAAATTTCACCACTCGTGAACTATCAGATGATGTGACGCAATCATGAGTAAACACTGGATATAAAATTAGGCATAAAACACAGCCCTGAGACACTCTGGTGTTCAGAATGATAGTCTGAGAAATTTTTGAACCAATTTTGACCACCTGTGCTCAGTCTAAAAGAATATCCAAAATACAGTTACAAATAGAACCATCAAGATCAAGTGCATAGACATGATGGAAGGTGAGTGAAACAGCATCAGCAACTGAATGATTAGAGCGACAGGCAAATTGATAAAGGACAAGTGAAGCAGGAAGAACAGATTTCATACACAGTACAGTAAACCTTGATGTTCAAAAGATTTCATAATGATGGATATGAATGCCACGACTCTATAATCATTTAGGCGAACAACTCACTGGGGAACACTTTGGCACAGGGATCATTTTGCAATTTTGCAAATCATGGGGAATTTTACAAAGCTGAATTGACCAGTTGAAAAGTAAAGTTAAAATGGGTGACCGTTCATCAGCACAAGACCGCAGCAGGCTGGGGCTGATACTATCAGCACCATTCGCTTTCCTGCCCTTCAAGTTCGTCACAATGTGCCGAGTGTCATTTTGTGTCAGGAGGGGGTAGTTTATGGACCGCATGCATCCTGTAGATACAGTGGCCTGCAAAAGTATTCACCACCTACCAATAATGCTACATTTAGATGAACTAGTGCATGCCCGTACGTGCGTGGTCGTACATGCAAAAAAAAAAAATTCAAACCACGTGCCAGAAACAACAACCACACAGGCCGTTCCTTCGCTCTTGCGTGCCCGTACGTGCGTGCCCGTACGTGCGTGGCCATACGTGCAAAAAAAAAAAATTCAAACCGCATGCCAGAAACAATTCAAACCGTATGCCAGTTCCTTCGCTCTCGCGTGCCCAGTCGTACGTGAAAAAAAAACCCCAAAAAAACCTTTCAAACCGCGTGCCAGAAACAACAACCACACAGGCCGTTCCTTCGCTCTCGCATGCCCGTACGTGTGTGGCCATACATGCAAAAAATATATATATATTCAAACCGCCTGCCAGAAACAACCACACAGGTCATTCCTTCGCTCTCGCGTGCCAGTACGTGCGTAGCCGTATGTGCAAAATAAAAAATAAAAAAAAACTAGAACTGCCACTTTATAACTGCTGGCAGTGATGACCGGGTACCCAGTCCGTCCGCCTTTGATACAACATGGGACTTTCTGCAGATGACAGTCGCAAAGTTTCGCATTCATCGGGAAAGTGGTTCCAGAAAAAACATTATTGAAGAGTGATACAAACAGAGGCCTGCTTCGATATGGCATGGGACTGAAGAGCAACGAACCGGGCAGCACAAAGCGTTCAATTTCCTTATTACTGGCGAACAGATTCAAATAATTAAATAATTCTCGCTGCGAAACCGCGTGACCGATCAGGTTGAAATTTTAAACTTTTGTTACGCATGTAGGCTAAATTACAAATGTGACGTTTCATATATATAGAAGCAGCGGTTCCAGAGTAAACATTAATTAATATTTATCCTTCAATCCAAGATGGCGGCCAAAGCATGTGACGTATGATGTCATAATTTTCACCACATGTGCAAACACGAACGCAGACGATAAGTGCAAATTTTTGCTTCGCTAAGTTAAGCAGTTCCAGAGAAAACATTATTTAATATTTTTCTTAAAACCAACATGGCTGCCAAACCCTGGGCCCGATCCCGTTGAAATTTCAAACCCTCATTCCGCATGACTGTTCCACCATAAATGTGATGTTTCACATTTATTGATGCAGTAGTTCCAGAGTAAACATTAATTAATATTTTTCCTTCAATCCACTATGGCTGCCAAACGTTGCGTCGTACCTCAAAAGGGGGTGAGAACTTTTTATTCGTCATGGAGAGGCGGTCATAGTGGTGGAGTTTCGCCTGGATCTGTTCAGTCGTTTCAGAGAAAAAGACGTTTTAAGATATTATTTTTCAATCCAAGATGGCTGACGAACCATGTGACCTATGACATCACAAATTTATATTCTGCTTCCAACTGGGTCTTGGAACACGTTTGTGAAGTTTCGTGTCAATCGGTAAAGGTGCGTTTTTCTATCCAAGATGGCCGCCAAACCATGTGACGTGTGACATCATAATTTTTACCACATGTGCACATACGATGCTAGATGATAATTGCAAACTTTCGATTCGTTAGGTTAAGCGGTTCCAGAGAAAACATTATTTAATATTTTTCTTAAATCCAAGATGGCGGCCAAACAATGTGACGTATCAATTCGAAATTAACAAACTTATATCGCCTTCCTGTCCCGAATATAGTTCCGAAATCTCCCTTTCATTGGGCCAACGCTTCTGGAGAAGAAGATGTTTGAAGGTTTTCGGGTTTTTTCAAGATGGCCGCCAAACCATGTGACCGATCAAGAACAAATTAACAAACTTGAGAAAGGACCTCATGGGGAATATATGTGTGAAGTTTCGTCTTAATCTGTCTTGCCCTTCTGGAGAAGAAGATTTTTAAAATTTATTCATTTTCAATCCAAGATGGCTGCCGAACCTTGAAACCTATGATATCATAAATTTAAATTCTGCTTTCCATCGTCGACCCGAAGAAGTGTGTGAAGTTTCGTGTAAATCGGATAAAGTCTATTTTTCTATCCAAGATGGCCGCCAAACCATGTGACTTCTGAGGTAAAAAATTTTTACCATGTATGCAGACTTGAGCGAGGAAGGCACTTGCAAATTTTCGCTTTGATGGCTTATGAAATTCCAGAGAAAACATTATTTAATATTTTTCTTAAATCCAACATGGCGGCCAAACCATGTGACCTATCACTTCGAAATTAACAAACTTGCATCGCATAAATGTCACGAATATAGTTCTGAAATCTCGCCTTCATTGGACCAGCGCTTCTGGAGAAGAAGATGTTTGAAGGTTTTAGGTTTTTTCAAGATGGCCGCCAAACCATGTGACGTATCAACAACAAATTAACAAACTTGAAAGAGGACCTCAGGGGGAATGTGCCTGTAAAGTTTCGCTTCAATCTGCAGAGCCGTTCTGGAGAAGAAGATTTTTTTAAAAAAACACTAAAAAACAAGATGGCGGCCGAATTACGTCATCGATGACGTCAAGAAAAACATTTTCGTCAGTGATTTTCGGCGTAGATGATGCTCAGAATTTTTCAGATTTTTCCTATACGGCGTTCTACTTGACGAATTTTCACCGGTATATCGCTTCACCTATGACGTCACAAAAAATCACTCGTGTACCCCATAGGGAGCTTAGTAAAATGTATCAAGCGAAAAAATTTTCCATTGCAGGGTTTCTGAGATACAGAGGTCCAAAGTTTATCGTTTTTTTCAAGATGGCGCCCGCACCACGTGACCAATGACGTCATAATTATAACGTGATTGTGCTATCAAAAAAGATACATACTATGGTGAAAATTTCGTGTCGATCGGACTTAGTGTCCCAGAGAAAATGATTTTTAAAGCGAAAAAGGGTGCAAAATGCCGGCGGAAAAATAATAATAATAATGCGTAATAATAATAAACAGAAGAAAAACAATAGGGTACCCTGTACTCACAGGGTACCCTAATAATTGTGATATCAATCCTGACGTCATAGCACTGTGTCCTGTCATTGGTTTGGTAAATAAATGGCCACAACTTGGGAACCACTTGTCCGATTAATATCAAACCTTGAAAAGGCACATACTCAGGTCCCCAGCAACATACCTGGCAGGTTTCAATTAGATTGGACCAGTGGTTGTTGAGAAACAGCAGACACAGACAGAGAGACAGACAGACAGACAGACAGACAGACAGACAGACAGACAAACACAGAGATTGCTGGAATTATAGATAGATTACAAAATACGTAGAAACAATTTTTCCAAATGAAACTTTTTATTCATGACTGAAGATATTGAACTATTGTTATATTATCCATTATTATTATCCATTGTTATGGATAAAGGAGGTTAAATGTCAGGTACACCTGTAAAAACATATACCAATCAAAATTCACTGGTTGCAAAAGTATTCAGTCCCTCCAGTCAGTATTTGGTGAAAGCACCTTTTGCACAATGACTGCCACAAGTCTTTTTGGGTAGGTCTCTCCCAACTTTGCTCAGTGAGATGGTGAAATATTTTCCCATTGTTCATGTGAAAATTGCTCTCGTTCTGCCAGTTTTGATGGGGATCGTCGACGGATTGCAATCTTCAAGTCTCACCATAAATGTTCAATTGGGTTCAAGTCATGACTGAATAACAAGAAAATAAATGTTCTTGAGTGGCCCAGGCAGATACTCCAGTGTGGGTTTAGCTTTGTGCTTCAGATCATTGTTCTGCTGAAATGTGAATCTCCTACCCAGTCTCAGATGCATGGCTGATTCAAGTAGGTTTTCATTAAGGATTCTCTTGAACTTTGCACCATCCATTGTCCTTTCTATTCTGACCAACTTCCCATTCCCTGCTGATGAAAAGCAGTCCCATAATATGATGTTTCCACCATCATGCATGACAGTAGGAATGGCGTTGACAAGATGATAGGCAGTGTTAGGCTTGCGCCAGACGTAGCGCTTTGAATTTAGACCGAAAAGTTCAATTTTCATCTCGTCTGAACTCATAACTTTTGTCCACATACCTGTAGTATAATTAAGATGCTTTTTTGCAAGCACCATATGAGCTTCGAGATGCATCTTTTTCAGTAATGGCTTATTTCTTGCCACCTATCCATAGAGGCCAGCTTTGTGAAGGGAACGGGATATTGTTGATTGATGAACACTGACCCCCATCTTGGACAAAGAGCCTTGTGGATCTTTCAAAGTCATTGCTGGATTTACAGTAACACCACAAACCAGTTTCCTGCTTTCCCGGCTGCCGAGTTTGAATGGGCGACCTCATGTGGGTAGAGTCTGGGTAGTATGATACGTCTTCTACTTCTTAATGATGAATTTCACCATACTCAAAGGGATAATGATTAACTTTGAAATCTTATAGCCCTCTCCTGAACGGTGCTTCTCCACCACTTTATGTCTGACTTCTTTGGAAAGCTGCTTAGTCTTCATGTTACCCTTGTTGGTTGATCAAGTGAGTTGTTACACCACAAAACTCCTTATATAAGTGGAGGAGCTCAATTTTTAAGTTAACCCACTAATTACATACACATTAAACCTTTACACTTATATTATAACCTTTCAAAGAAATAATTAGCTCCTGAAGTGATTTCTGGTTAATTAGGCAAAGGGTTTGAATACTCTTGCAACTGAGAATTATCTGATTTTCTACGTTAATGAAACATATTCACATTTTATCTGCATTTTTTAACTTTATCACTTTGGAGTAGTTTGTGAAGACTCTATATATTAAGTTTGATTTGAAATTATGATGAAATAAGGTCTGGTGGCATTAAAATGTGAAAACTTTGGAGAGGAGGTGAATACTTTGCAGGCCACTGTGCTGGGGGGGGGGGGGGGTGGGTAAAAGTACAGATAGGCCCATAAACTCAGCTTTATCCTGAGAGATTCCAATGATCTTCAGGAATGTTCATTTTCCCGACATCAAGCTGAGCAAGGTGTGAGGCAGAGGCACTGCCCTGGGGGGGAAGCAGTACTCCATCAAGCTGTGGATGAACACCTTGAGGTGGATAGGAGTTCAAATGTGCCAGGAAGGACTTTTCACAATGGAGGATGTCCACTCAGTATCTGGCTTTGGCAGCCAACTTTGAAATGTGGCTTGCCCAAGAGAGATCATGGCTAAGAGTGAGTCCCAAGAGTTTGAGTGACAACTTCTCGGAAAGAGTTGTTGATAAAATAGATGGGAGGGTTTGTGGAGAGACAGAGAGAGAGAGAGAGAGAGAGAGAGAGAGAGAGAGAGAGAGAGAGACAGAGAGAGACAGAGAGAGACAGAGAGAGACAGAGAGAGAGACAGAGAGAGACAGAGAGAGACAGAGAGAGACAGAGAGAGACAGAGAGAGACAGAGAGAGACAGAGAGAGACAGAGAGAGACAGAGAGAGACAGAGAGAGACAGAGAGAGACAGAGAGAGAGACAGAGACAGACACAGACACAGAGACAGAGACAGAGACAGAGACAGAGAGAGAGAGAGAGAGAGAGAGAGAGAGAGAGAGAGAGAGAGAGAGAGAGAGAGAGAGAGAGAGAGCCAGAGACAGAGAGCCAGAGACAGAGACACAGAGTGACAGAGAGAGAGAGAGACACACACACAGAGAGACAGACAGAGACACAGAGAGAGAGAAAGAGAGAGAGAAAGAGAGAGAGAAAGAGAGAGAGAAAGAGAGAAAGAGAAAGAGAAAGACAAAGACAAAGACAAAGACAAAGACAAAGACAAAGACAAAGACAAAGACAAAGACAGAGAGACAGAGAGACAGAGAGACAGAGAGACAGAGAGACAGAGAGACAGAGAGACAGAGAGAGAGAGAGACAGAGAGTCAGAGAGACAGAGAGACAGAGAGACAGAGAGACAGAGAGACAGAGAGACAGAGAGACAGAGAGACAGAGAGAGAGAGAGAGAGAGAGAGATAGATAGAGATAGAGATAGAGATAGAGATAGAGATAGAGATAGAGATAGAGATAGAGATAGAGATAGAGATAGAGATAGAGATAGAGATAGAGATAGAGATAGAGATAGAGATAGAGATAGAGATAGAGATAGAGATAGAGATAGAGATAGAGATAGAGAAGAGATTTCTCAGGGTGAAAAGACATATTGGAAGAGTTTGACCAGCTTGTAATTTTTTTCAAGGTCTGAAGAGAGGGAAGAGGCTGTAGCCTGCCTGTCTGAAGGATGAGGGATGTCATGGCAAAATAGTAGTCATCAGCAAATAGATAAAGAGGATTTTCCAGTCAGAGAGATTGGTGATGAAGATTAAGAATAGAGATTGGTGGGACTAGAATATTGCCTTGGCGTACTCCAGTCTTGACAAGGAGAGGAGATGAAAAGATTCCGTTGAGAGCCACAGGTTTGCCTTGAATCATTTGTGTATTCCTGCACATTTTGCATGTCAAACCAGAGATTAAGCAAATTAGAGAGATGTACGATGCAGTAAGAAGAATGTAGAGGGCCAAGGTTTAGTGTGTCAAGGTTTCCTTGTTCTCCCACTTTCTCCTCTCCCATTATCCCCCTGTCAACCGATATGCTGTGGCACTGAAATCGATGAAATCAACAGGATGTTGATCGAGATATACCAACTGCCATGGGGAGGGGGGTGGGGGAAGCTGATGCTACAGTTAGCAAATTAGCTCTTATATAGATCCATGCAAGTTGTGATACTATATTGAGCTTGAGAAGTGTGTAACTGCAGCAGAAAGTTGTTATATTGGTTCAATACGAAATGAGTATTTAATCTGCTTTCCTCAAAAGCGCTTTTGCTTCGATGAAAGATTAACACCTGAAACGTCAGCTTCTCCTTGCTTCCCGAAGTGGTGATCATACCTCAATCAACATCTTGTTGATGTCATCCATTGTATGATCTGTTTGCCAACGCAGATCGATACTAGTCTTCACCAGCAAGATAAATTATTTTTTCTACTTTGTGCTGTCATAATTTGGCTTAGATTCCATACTCTTCTTTCTATTTTCCAGGCACTGTGCTGCAACAATGACTATGCTGTCCTTCGGACAGGACATTTATCCAGCTGTTCTGTTTGGTTGTCTTATCTTGTGCATATTAAAGATCTCATGGTGATTTTCGCAAAGGGTGGGCTTTTGCCCAAATTCCAATTTCTTGCTCTAACATACAGAGGCTCTTCAATAACAATGCAACCTGCAGAACAATTCATGAATGGATCCTGGGCAAATATTTGTTCATTATCTCAATCGGGATAAGCAAGGTAGTGCACCAAGTTTAAATTTCTCTCGTGACACGATCTCACAAATGCATCTGGGCCACAGTCTTCAAGCAAACAGAGCTTCAAATATTTCATCTGCATTGCTCAAACTTATTTGCCTGGGTTGGGAAAGGAGAGGTTAAGAGCAATAACCAGTAACCATACACAATCAAGCACCCTCACCTTCGTCGTGGATATGCTTTGTTCTTTCTTCACAGCTCAATCTTAAAGGGCTCTCGATTGCAGCATCTCGGCAACATTTCCGCAGTTCAGCTGGGTATGTTGAAGCTGTTTAAATAAATCATTTGAAATAATGAGTGGTTTTGGCCTCAAATATTCACTCAACAAACCTGCTAAACAAAGTTACTAATAAAGGAATCTATTTTTGATAGAGTGGAAGCACCGACGCTCAACAAGAAGAGATGTCGCTGCTTCAATTTATCCTATACGTGTCACCGAGCACTTGGGGAGGTCCCTAATCTTCTGTCATGGAAGCAGCAAAACATGATACTTAACATCACTCATCAACTGATATTCACCACCAACGATCATTATGTGACACTCCCGCGCAGCATATAATAGGAATGGCCAATCCAATGGAAGTCATTGCCAGGTGAAGCCGATTGGGTAATCAGCACAGCATCCATATTGAGTGAGTAATTCCAGTATTTGATTTTCTCTTTTCCTCATATTCGCAGAGTACTGCAACTTTGAGAAAAAACGCCTGTTAAATCATTAAATCTTTCCTATCATTAGCTAAATTTAAATTTGCGCACTTGTCTTATCAGACTCGACATGAATGCTATATTATGGATGACATCGTTCAAGTAAATAAGTCATCACCAACCTTTTTGTTAACCTTTGAAATGAATATAACAAATGGATAGCTAAGGTTTTGTTTCACCTACTTCACGTAAGCTGTGTGATTTTCCATACAGGTTTAAAAATAAAGGAAAGTTTAATCGTCAGTGTTGATTGGTGAAAAAGAAGAAAATAATTAAATATTTGTACAAATGCAATTGTGTACAGGAAAGAAAAAAAGATAATCTTTATGATATATGAACAAGAATGGACCTACGGCACAAAATATCTATTTTCGCCTCCTCTGTCCACTCAACTCCCTCATCCTTGCTGTTGAAGGTATGATACAATTCATCTCTGAGGGTCTTCAAAGTTTGATTCAATTTCAATTAGGAGTCTGTCGGACAGCTGTGTCTGGTTTCGCACACCCTAAGATATTACGTAACACTTATAGACATTCCCCCACCCGCTTCAAATCAACACTCAATCCAAACAAAGCCAATGGAAATCTGACGCAACAAATCCAGGCTGTGTATAATCAGCAGAGGCCTATAGGCCTGATGCCTTTGGCCCACCAGAAAACCAAGATGGTGGCCATATTATTTTGTCTGGGTGTCAAGGTGGGTGGAGTCAAGCAACAAATGTGGGTGGGGTCTAACAGCTGTTTGACCAATGGGTGCACATTTCAAAAATCGACCCCCAACAAGAGCCGCAACAACAACTACGCAGATCTCTTGTTGACCTGTGACGCAACACACGTTAAAAAAAAAACAAGCACAATGACAATTCAATGTTTCAAAAACAATAAAACCAAGAACCTTTCTCGATGGCAATCTCCAGAACCAACTCTCGTTTGCGACGTGTATGTCCATTTGGGCATCCTGGATCTGTTGGACCGTGTGATCAACACTCTTTTAGAAAATGTAAAATTCACGTCAGCAAATGGACGTCCACTACATGGCCAAAAGTATGTGGACACCTGCTCATCCAACATGTCATTCCAAAATCAATGGCATTAATAAGGCATTGGTCCCCCCCTTTGCTGCTATAACAGCCTCCACTCTTCCGGGAAGGCTTTCCACGAGATGTTGGAACATTGCTGTGGGGATTTGCTTCCATTCAGCCACAAGAGCATTAGTGAGGTCACGCACTGATGTTGGGCAATTAGGTCTGGCTCACAGTCGGCATTCCAATTCATCCAAAAGGTGTTCAATGGGGTTGTGGTCAGGGCTCTATTCAGGCCAGTCAATTTCTTCCACACCAATCTCGCCAAACCATTTCTGTATGGACCTCACTTTGTGCATGGGGGCATTGTCATGCTGAAACAGGAAAGGACCTTCCTCAAACTGTTGTCACAAAGTTGGAAGCACAGAATCGTCCAGAATGCGATTGCATGCTGTGGCGTTAATATTTCCCTTCACTGGAACTAAGGGGCCCAGGCCGAACCATGAAAAACAGCCCCACACCATTATTCCTCCACCACCAATATATACAGTTGGTGCTATGCATTTATGCAGATAGTGTTGGCCTGGCATCTGTCAAACCCAGATTCGTCCACCAGACTGCCAGATGGTGAAGTGTGATTGATCACTTCAGACTCCAGAGAACGCATTTCCACTGCTCCAGAGTCCAAAGGTGATGAGCTTTACACTACTTCAGCCAAAGATTGGCATTGCGAATGGTGTTCCTCAGCTTGTGTGCGGCTGTTCGGCCATGGAAACACATTTCATGAAGCTCTCAACGAACAGTGCTTGTGCTGACGCTGCTTCCATTGGCAGTTTGAAACTCGGTAGTGGGTGTTGCAATCGACGACAGACAATTTTTCCGCACGACACGCTTCAGCACTCGGCGGTCCCATTCTATGAGCTTGTGTGGCCTACCACTTCGCAGCTAAGCTGTTGTTGCTCCTAGATGTTTCCACTTCACAATAACAGCACTTACATTTGACCGGGGCAACTCAAGTAGGGCAGAAATTTGATGAACTGATTTGTTGGAAAGGTGGCGTCCTATGACGGTGCCACGTTGAAAGTCACTGAGCTCCTAAGTACAACCCATTCCACTGCCATTGTTTGTCTATGGAGATTGCATGGCTGTGTGCTTGATTTTATACACCTGTCAGCAATGGGTGTGGCTGAAATAGCCGAATCCACTAATTAGAAGGGGTGTCCGCATACTTTTGGCCATGTAATGTAGGCCAACAGTGCATGAGAAATACATTTCACGACTGTCAAAAAACAAATCTACAATAATCAAGCAACTTAAAGTAAGAATGACAAATTTCATCAAAAAACAATAGTAAAGGCTGTAACTCTAATATAGTATTTGAAAAGTATATTTTGAGAAAAGGACTCATTCCATAGTTAGACAATCATTTGAAACAATATGTAAAAAAAACAATTTCTGTATTAACACATTAGCTTTGTAGACCAATGAACCTCTAAGACCTGTCATTAACAAAATCTTCATCATATGGCATTGAAAAATAAATGCTGAAAATACTCGACAGATCAATTAATCATCGTGAATGTCTTTCAAGTACCTTTAACATCATCCATTCCAGAAATTTCTTTCGCCATAATGGCAAGGCCAGCATCCCGGAACACAAGTGGACCCGTTTTGCCGCTACCAACTGAACAGCCTAAATCTGATGCTTCCATTGCCTTGTACACCTAGAAAAGAGAGACGCTTATTAGAAGCCAATGGCTATATACATACTTACACACACACACACACACACACACACACACACATATATATATATATATATATATATATGTATATATATATATATATATATATATATATATATATATATATATATATATATATATATATATATATATATATATATATATATATATATATATATATATATATATATATATATATATATATATATGCCAGGTGGGCCGGTTATGTGCGTGACAATACGTGCTGGGTTGGGTGTGTGTGTGTGTGTGTGTGTGTGTGTGTGTGTGTGTGTGTGTGTGTGTGTGTGTGTGTGTGTGTGTGTGTGTGTGTGTGTGTGTGTGTGTGTGTGTTGTAAAGTCCGGCTTCCTCTGAGAATGACAGTGAAGCAATTGATTTTATTAATTAAATCACGATACGAGTAATATATATATATATATATATATATATATATATATATATATATATATATATATATATATATATATATATATATATATATATATATATATATATATATATATATATGTTTGTTCTAACAGGTTGCCCCCAATAAGAACATCGTTGATAACTGATTCGGAACCCGAGGCGTTTGCATATCACGATGAGTTGCAAAAAATGAATGACTTCCTTCAAGATATTCAATCGTTTCGAAATGAACTGAACGATATTATTGTTGACCGGAAAGAATTGCTCTCACGTGATCTGACCTTGAACGAGTCGAGTCCAAGGTGAGAAACACACATATATATGTGTGTGTGCGAGTGTGTGTGTGTGTGTGTGTGTGTGTGTGTGTGTGTGTCTGTGTGTGTGTGTGTGTGTGTGTGTGTGTGTGTGTGTGTGTGTGTGTGTGTGTGTGTGTGTGTGTGTGTGTGTGTGTGTGTGTGTGTGTGTGTGTGTGTCTGTCCTTGACTCATTTTTTTTTTTTTTCAGTTCAAACACACAACGTAAGATTCTTCTAGAGGAATCTGACACAACACTATCTTCTGGAGGTAAATGTTTTTTAAATTATTATTTAGTTATTTATTTATTTACTATTTTATTAATATCACTACATAATCATCTTTATATGCTCTAATGGGGTTCCTCTTATTTTAAACAGAAAATGATGTCCAAGTTTCAAAATCACAAGACATCTGAAGCAGACTGCTGGGAAAGATCGTCCATTCTCGCAACTGAATATTTACCCAAAGAAAAATGCTTAATATTTTCAGTCTTGATTAATTATATTTGCTTTGCTTTCAATTATTTAATTCTTAATTATAAAAAAAGAATAAAGGAAGTGCAAAGGAGGGGAGGGGTGGGTAGTTGCGCTCCCCCAACGACCCACCACACCCCTTCATCCCACCCCTTCCCTCCCTGTGTGTGTGGGGAAGGGTGGGGGTGGGATGAAGGGGTGTGGTGGGTCAAAGGTGGGGGTGTACAAGGGGAAGGGGAAGGGGAGGGGTGGGGCTTGTGTGGGTGGGCAGGGTTTCTGTGGGTGGAGCTTGTGTGGATGGGTGGGGCTTGTGTGGATGTGGTTTGTGTGGGTGAAGCAATTTTTTAAATTGAATAAACATGTGTGTGGAACTAATTAACTAATCACTAATTATGTGGATATGATGGATGTGGATGTGGCTTATGTGGGTGGTGTTTGCGTGGGTGGACCTTGCGTGGGTGGGTGGTGTTTGCGTGGGTGGGGATTGTGTGGATGTGGCTTTTGTGGATGGGGCTTTTGTGGGTGGGGTTTGCGTGGGCATAGTCAAAAAGGGGCGGAGTGAAAAAAGGGGTGGCATCAAATATATATATTTTTATATTTCTTATCTTTGTCTTTTGCAATTCCTGTGAATAAAATGAACCCAAAATATCTTCACCTTCTAAGTCATATACCTTATAGGTCCAAGGTACTGTATCTAGGACATCAACAATTTTAAAAAGCTCATTTGTCCATTGTTTAGTATAACCTTTTACAAAATGAAATTTCCACCTGTATGTTCCTATTATATCACCAACTTTGAATTTAGGCTGACATTAATCTCTTTTTCATATTCTAATTTTGTAAATGTTTCTGATGGTTCAGTATTCGTTGAGGTGTGGATTGTATCATAATACTTATCTACAATGTCCTGAATTAAAGATACCCATTTTTGAGAACAGAGTTGAGTGAATTTTTTTATATAGTCTCTCTTTTAAAGTGCGATTGAAGCGCTCAATAACAACCGCTTTTCCTTCATTAAAGGTGCTGTACAATGTAATGCTGTTATTTTAAAGAAAATTCATAAATGTCTTGTTATAAAACTCTCTACCCTCATCAGTCCACAATTTTTTAGGTTTTCTCTTACTTTTATTAAATATATGTTGAAAGGCTAACATAAGAGTATTACCTGTTTTGTTTTTTAAAGGGACAACCCACACATATCTACTCCTCAAATCAATAACGGTTAAAGCATAGTTGTACCCCTTATCATTATTGAGTTCAATCAAATCAGCGGACCAGATATAATCAACTTCCTTGGAATAAACCTTCCTTCTATGAAACTTTGTGATTATTGGTTGATGTAATTCATCAGCTAATTGCTCTTCAATCTTAATGACATCATTAGAGCCTATAAGTTTTTTGAATTTCCAAGCCCAAGTTTCAATTTAGCACCGATCATCTTCTTCACGATGAACTTATCAACTTTTTCCCTCAAAGTTGGATTTTGTATCAGAGATAAATTATACAACATTTCGCTATCGGCTTCATGTTTTCTTCCAACGTCGTGGTATTTCCATAATCAATATTGTGCCTCGTGCACACTTCATCAACCCTATTGATAGGTTTGCTCCACGGTTTAGGATTGTCAGCCTCATCTAATCTTTTATTCAAGTTTGTTCCTGGACCACAGAAAGAACACCCTGGTAGATGTAATTCCCCTGTAATTCCAGTCATTGTAAATGTACTTCCTAATAAAAACTTTTGTATATCTCCCCCATGTTTGTGTTTGTAGATAAATTTACTCTTTTTAGAGCCACACACCGAACATATGCCTTTTTGTATAACTCTGTTATTTTTACTTTTAAAATATGAGATTTTTTAGTATTACTTTTCTTTCTACATTTGAGACAATAACTCATTTATTTATGAGAAAAATTCCTACAGAGTGCGAAAACCTTTTTAGTTTCCAACATGCACATTTGTATCTTAATTTTTAAAACATAAAGAATCCTCAGAAATGTCTTCACTCTCTCCTCCATTTATTTAAGAAAAAAAAATCTCAATCACACCAAGGAAAACGATGTTAATAGTCTTGACGCAAATATTTGTAATAGACTTGTCAATTCTTTGTTTTCCTCCTCGGTGCGTTGAGATTTATATATTTTCTGTTATACCCCCAATCTTTTTCTAATGTCACTGGTTTCTGTAGTGTCCGGAGGGCAGTGGGACTCGGATAGTCGTGAGGGTTGTCGAACTCTGTTTATTGCCCGTCCGAATGCACACTACTGCAGACGAGACACACGCCTCAAGCGGCGCAAACACCTATATGCCTTGCGAACACGTGACCACCAAAACCACACCTCCACAACACTCCCCGCATTGTGCTCTGCCCCCAATACACCACAGTTTCCATATATTTCTATTTATTTATTTATTCTCTCTCTTTCCTCCCTCTCCCTCTCCTCCTCCTCTCTCTTCTCCCTTGCCCCCTTCTCTTCTCTTTCTCCTTCTCTTCCTTCTCCTTCTTTGTCTCAGTTTCTTCAACTCCTTCCTCGTCCCTTACTGTCGTTGAATCACTTTCACCCCATAGAATAGCATACATATATTCATCAGGATTTCTTGTTATTCCTGTATCCAAAATCAAAATTTTTACAACAGGAAACCAATAAAATTTCTTCTGAATTTCTAAAAGAGCCTTGTGTTTTCTTAACTTAAAAATTTTTTCATTATTTAACATTTTAATTAAATCCAGTTGTTGGTTTATTAACATCATTATAAAACCAATCTTTTATTGAAAATACCTCATTCTGATGTTGTGGAACAAATTTATTAAAATACCGAATACCCTTTTCTTGAAGGTATGCTTGGACACAGAAATGATAATTTTCTTGAAACCTTGCTGTCATTTAGTATTAGAAATATATGACAGATTAATATAATGACAGGAAATACCTCCCCATCTTCCCATAGTTAAATCATGTTGTATTTCCTTACTTATTATATATAATCCTGTTCTTTGTGTGTTCAAGATATAAACTATGGCAAAACCATCATTGATTTTACCCTTATTAAATTATTTTATTTGTTGTTTGCTAATCATGCTTCGACAAAACTCATTCTCGGCACCAAGTGGATAATATTCTTCCTTACGAGACTGATGTAAATCTTCCAGTTCTTCGAGGTTACTTTTTAAATGACCAATTATACCCTAAATCATTCATATCATATCCCCATTGTTCTATTCTCATACAAATGATATTCCCTTCTTTATAAAAGTTTATTTTAATTGGAACTGTGAATTCTGTATGACCTGGAGATAAAATCAACACTTCTGTATCTTTGGAATACACGGCCATTTTATTTAAGGATATATATTGTGATAAATCACTTAATCTCACCAATCATTCTCGTCAGTCGGGCTTGGATAATTTATTAATTTATAACAATTTTTCACATTAATATTTTTTGCTATACTATATTTCTATCGTTCAGCCTGTGCCTTTGTGTAATAATTTGATAAATCAATATCCAGTTCTTGGGATACACCAAAGATAGAACCAACTTTACCAACATATTAATATGTCATTTATATTAGATTTAAAATAATGTCAGTAAAAAATTAATTTTTGTTGAGTTGAAATAACACATATAGACATAATTGACCACAACACTTGGAATTTAATTCTTGGACTTTAAATGTTTGATAAACACCATTCTGTAAGAATTGTATTACTTCAACAGGTGGTGGAAGACCAAAACTATCAAAATAATATTTGTCTTGACTATTAAAAATACAAACCCAATGAGAACCGTTCCCATTATTATCTTCTAAGTTCATAATAATATTCTTTGTATGTTTTGGCAAGTTTGTTAATTCATCTCTCATACAAATAACCACATTATGAAATTTTAATTTCTTACAATATTTGACAAGTTCTAAATTTGATGTTGTATTCTTTCCAAATTCTTTAAACCACTCATCAATGCTCATTTATTGATTAGAAAGATATAATCCATTATCCCTTTTAGTTAATTTTACACCTGCTTGTGCAATAGAAGAAAGCATATCTCCAACTAACAATCTCGCTTTATCAGGCAGACTCTCAAGTTTTTCAGCAAAATCGACAATTACACCACTTCCACTAATTTTTTTCTCCAACTCTTTGTTATGTCTTTCCAATTATTTTTGAGCCCGGAGTTGAGCCTTCTTTCGTTGGCAGTTTTCACCGCTGCTGAAATACCACCCGTCAATGCTCCAGCCGCACTTAAACCAGCAAATAAAGGAATTAGAAATGGGAGAAATCCTCCACTCGTCTCTCTTATTGAATACTAGTAGTAATGCCCGGCGTTGCCCGGGCTTTCTTGCAAATTTCCTGAATAGCTGTTAGCGGTTAGCGGTTAGCAGTTAGGGGTTAGGGGTTAGCGGTTAGGGTTAGGGTTAGGGTTGCAGTTAGGGTTAGGGTTAGTGGTTAGGGTTAGAGTTAGGGTTAGCTGTAAGGGTTAGGGTTAGGGTTAGGGTAGCTAACCCTAACCCTAACCCAAACCCAAACCCTAACCCTAACAGCTTGGCGTAGCGGAGGTAAACAGCGCCCGGGGCAAAGTGGAAATTTGCGTCCCCTGTAGGCCTTAACCTTGAGTGGATTTGAATGGAAAATCCCATAAGGGATATCGATTTATCGATTTTTTCGAATATCGGAAGTGTTATGGAAAAAATTTATAGCCAATGACCTAAGTTGGACTAAAAGCCATAATCGTACCGAATTTGAATGGAATCCGTTGGAGTTTGTGAAAATGCATCAAAACGAATTTTGAGGGGCCTCTTAAGGAAGACAATAATATCATCAGTATATGTGCCAAATCTTGTTTCATTTCATGCAGTAACAAAAATCTGATGGTGGAACAAAGAAAGGGGCGTGCCGAAATATTAATATACATTTCTTCAACAATGGTTTTGACATTTTAATTTTAAGTGAGCCAGTATCGTTCAAGATTTTCACCTGTTCTCTTGTGAGCAAAACATCAATTCTTATTGCTCCTTTTCTCTGAATTGTTTTAACGTTAATCATACAAGGCTTTTGATTTTGAACACAAGATGATAGTTTATGAAGATTGATTTGATTAACATATACCCAGTTGGCACTTTACTACTAATTTATTTCTCAAAAAATTATGAGACTAATCATAACACCATTATCTGTATTAATCTGCAATTCTGTTTCTTCCAAAAGCAAACAATATGTATCAACTTCTTCACTCTTTCCTCTTTCAATGTATAGGGAAGTATCCACTTGATTCGACTTTATAGTTTCCTTTTGAGCGCTCAGGTCAAGCGCATAGATTGTATACAGACTTTTAAATGTTGTCATATCCAAAATAGGTTATTTATTTCCATTGCTTTCACACACCTTTTGGTAAGACTTGTATGCTTCAGCATAATCATTTTTTTCCCAATTAATTTCCAATCTATCTTGTGGATAAAATGTTCCATCTAGAGAAACGCAAAGTTGTTTCACCTTCACATTATCACTCAATGCATTATTCTTATCAGTTGCAGTATCACCATCTGTTTTTTTTTTTAAATGAGCCACAGATATCATGGCATTCCTTCCAGAACACCCAAATTCCACGTGTAAGTGGTTTGGTTCAGTTTAACGTGTTGACATCTTCTTTTAAGATATGATACATTGAGTGGCTTCTTTGAGTTGTCTTCTATTCAACATCTCTTCTGTTTTAAGATTAGGAGTATATTCACTAATTTACCAACTAATTTCATCAATAACAAATTTATTCTGAGCAGCAAAAGAATTAGCCACACCAAAACGCAACCTATTTTCATTATCATTCCTTTACAGTTGAAATCCAATTTTAAGACCATACAGAACTTTATCATGATCACAAAATCCAAATATACCTTTAAAAGGAACTGACACAGTAAAATTATTGTCTGCTTTTGTATCATCATTATGCATTCCTTTCCTTTGACTATATCCAGGGTCTGTGTTTGTTCCCGATGACATATCAGGAATAAAACCTTCGACAGCCCCCTTTCCCATTCTATCACGAAATGAATATAGTGTAAATTTCATCATTTCAGATGCAGCAGAGACATAATCATCCGATTCAACTTCTTGTGTTCCAATGTACAAACGAACACTATCAAACATTTTCCAGAAGAAATAATTTACGAGTGTAGCGTTTGTGTTAGTCACAGCCTTTGGGAATGTAAATTTACACAACAAGAAACTTTCGGCTAGATTCAAATAAGTTTGTTGATGATTTATTCCAAAACTTTTTGTTCCATTTGCATTCCAGTCTGTTCCAGTTATTGCATTTACCTTGAAGTCGTCTTCTTTTTTAGTAGAGTTTGAGATGACAATGGTATCATCCAAATCATAGATAGTATCAATTGCTTCCATACTTGTATTTGTTCAGGAAAAAAGATGTTAAAACTTTTGAAACCCTGACCCAAGTATTCGAATTATTTTCTGTCGTTCTTGGGGAGACAACTGAGTTTTGCCTTTCTTAATTTATTTATTTGCTTGTAATTTATGAGATTCCTTTTGGGCATCTTTTATACTCTTTATAGCACCCGCTACATTTCCCACAGCAGAATCAGTTGAACCAATTAGGTCTTTATGTTTCAGAATAGTTGAACCTCTACCCATTAGAGTATCAATTATCCCATCTCCTTTTTTTCTAAATTGATGTCAGACACCCCTTTGTCTCTTCGGCATATAGTATCCTCTACCAAGATACATACCTTCACGCTTGTCGTATGGGGAAAGGAATGTCCCATCCCCTGTAATTATTTTATATTTTCCCAACTCGTGTTTCCTCACAATAACCATCGTATTTATTTCTTGGAAAACTTCACGTTGGTGAATTTTGATTGATATAATTTCTCCATTAAAACAAATCATGGAATTATCTTGGTCGGTTATCCTAAAATTTACTCTGTCTATGGTTTTTCCTGACACAGGTAGATAAACCAGATTTTTGGGTTCTATATTGAATTTATAACCAATTGGGTTGAGTATGCGCTGAATGAAAATGTTGTATTTGTTCTTATTCCATCATTATAATGGCCATCAATCAAATCACAGTGAATTAATACCGAATTTATGCCTGAGGATATTTGAATGACATTACCACTGTAAGACGTCCCATTAGTTTCAATCTTTTTTGAGGAGAAACCAAATAACTCTCGAAATGAATAATCAATTGTGAAATCAACCTTGTAGTTATTTTTAAGTTTAATCATTGATTTTGAAGTATGTTTTTGAATATCTATAAGAATATTTTTTGGTTCATCACCCTGTTTTTTCATAAGACGAGCAATTTTGAAAGATATTTGAAAAATCTCATATGCTCTGGGTGAAACTATTATCGTTTTGTATCCACTTCCCGGATTATAACTAAACTTGTCATTTTTCTCGGTGATATTAAATAAGGTATTATAATTTTCCATGGACAATAAATACGCCTCATATTCTTTTGTTGAGTCAAGTTGTAGTGGGTATGGGAATGAAGATGTGTGGTCGCTTGTTGTGAAATTGAAACTCAGGATTGTGCTTCTCATCTTATTTAATATGAGATAAAATGCCTTTGTATTGACATTTATTAATTATTTTCATGTTCATCAACTGGTCTAAAATGGCTGATGCTTCATTAAAACAATTGTTATTTCCAGCCTTCTTACTACCTCACAGCAATAACAGTCTATTAACTAATTGTGATGGTCATTTGGAAGAAAACGAACACCTGAACCAAGGCTACTTAAAGCCAAAATAATGTCTTTCTCCTTCTCATTCTTCCTACTTTTACCAGATAGACTCACCCTATAATTAAGAGAGTCCAGCAGATCAATATATACTCCAGCACCATTATTTTTCATATCCAATGGTTTATCAACATACTTTGATTCATCCCTCACAGTTGAACCTTGTCTTCCATCTTTTGTGAGAAGAAACATAAATCTGGGGGCTAATTTAACAGGGGGTTGAACAGAACTCAAGAACCTTAATTCATCATTAAATATCAATACTTTTCTTGAACAAGATGAAATATTGCTGGTTGTTCTGTTGGAATGAGTCCTGCTTTGGTTTTTGAATCTGCTGAATATTCATTGTTTTGAAGAACATTCACAATATAATCAGGGGGGGGGGTGATTAATCTCTTCCAGTTGTTGAAATAATCCTTCATCATCATATTCTAATTCTCCTATATGTTCGAATTCTTCTTCCATCATTTGACTGAAATCTTTTAACATTTGAAGTTTTTTTAGGAGCGTATTCTATAGTGGGAACTGTGGAAACATCTATTATTTTTTCTTGGGAGGTTTTTTAAAGTGGTTGAAAAAAATTCTCTTGTTTTCTTTCAAATGCTTCTTCACCCGTTAGTTTCTGTCTGTGTTTCTTCTTTATGTCTTCCTGTTGTTTTACAACTTTTGAAACCAACTCTTGATGCTCCTTAAATCTTCTTGCTCTTTCTTTCGCATCCATTTATTTATTGGAAAATTTCATTCACTGAATTATAAAGGTCAACAGGGAAATTTTCCTTTTCTTCATCATTAAAGTAGATGTGTTCAAATAAATCCTTTTCTTTAAATATTTCATCAAATTCTTTATTAACATTAATACGAGTTGTAATTTCTTCTTCACTAATACTTGTATCTCTGCTTTTCATACGTTTGCGTTGAGTTTCTTCATCAACATCAAAACCGAATGATAAAATCTTAACCCCATTACCACTCAGATGTTTAATAATTTGTCTCCTTCCTTCTGGATTAGTTTCTAATATCCCAAGACCACCAGATTTTAGTTTCTTTAACTTGCTCTTACAAT
Source organism: Eptatretus burgeri (assembly GCF_056783735.1). Taxonomy (NCBI): domain Eukaryota; kingdom Metazoa; phylum Chordata; class Myxini; order Myxiniformes; family Myxinidae; genus Eptatretus; species Eptatretus burgeri. The sequence continues at coordinate 30,556,874 of NC_140969.1, read as the reverse complement.
GTGAATATTTTGTTATACCATGAGAATCCACCTCAAATATTTGGCCTTCATTCCTCAATCGCATATGTTCCTCTACTGAAATATAGTAATAATCTTCACCTTCTACTTCTCCAGGTCTTATTGCTCTCGTTGTTGTTGATACAATGCTTATCACGGGGTGTTTTTTAAGCAAATTAAAAATATTCTCATTTGTACTATTCAAGAACCTTGATTTATGAAACTTTTTTCAAGAAGCAGATTTACCCACAAGATTTATAATAATAGTTGTCATTTATATATGTAATTGTTTATAAAATAAAAAATACATCCCTTAATATCTCATCTTGTTTCACAACAATATATTTATATTTTTCAATCATGTGCTTCATATAATCCCCAAATTCCTTTTTACTACATAATGTAGAACAATTGTCTCTCCAAAAATTGTTTATATCTATCGAATTAAACTTGAATAAAACAAAAGTATTAGCATTGTTTCTTATGAAGCGACGAGGGAGTTGAAAGTATGATTGACTAAGATAAATACAATTACAAGAAGAATGTCTCCCTCTTGTGTAGTCACTATCCATTACCGTTTGGTTTCTCTCATGAACACAATCATCAAAGATAATGAGGTTCTGTTTTGATTTATCCAAATCTTGGGGAGAAAGTATATCATCCGTATTATCAGGAAGAATACAAGTTATCGGCTTTGATTTCTTTTTATATCTCTGTGTATCACAAAATAGTTGTATTATATCTTCAATGTTGTAATCATTTAGTTTGTTTTGAAGTTTAAATAAACCGATTATATCTTCTTTTTGAAGACCAGCATTAAAACCTTGTGAGAGTAGTTGATACTCAGGTTGAAAACTCGACTTTGTGAAAATTATTAAATTGTCATAATCCAAAAAGTTGGGAGTTAGGAGCTTCTTTAAAAGTAAGCAGTTTTTCCACATGCGCTTGAACCAACTATGAGACATCTCAATGAATTTGGAAGATTTTTATGGTTGTTAAATTTTATCTTATTTTCCCAAATGGGTAAAAAATCATTCATTTATATATTTGGAAAACAGGTTATTTAATTTATTATTGGCCTTTTTAGAAACTCTATATTTTATCCTAAATTCGGGTTTAATTTCAAGATAATCCATTATTTTATTGATACAATATCTTGTGTTGATATTTCCCTGAAAATGGCAATCGTGAATAATATATAACAACAATCCTTTGAACATTTCTCGAATACGTTCAGTTTCTTCCATTGCAAGGAAAGATGTGTTATCACCCTCATACTTTACATTCATTTCTCGAATCAATCTTGTAAAGTAATTCATTTTTGGTGTAAATCTAAAATAATTATATTCCTTTTTATATTTTTTATTATCATTAATTAGAAGATAATCACAAAATATACATTGTTTATAAGCTTTTGACTCTGTGTTTAATCACACTCGATCACATGCAGGACAATTCTCAAATTTGTCATATGGAGAATCAGGGAATTCAAGGGGCTCAAGATCTAGTATACTATTCATATTTATAAAGTAAAACTTTACTTCAAATAAAATTCATCTTCAGTATCATCTTCAGTACTTTCATTGGTGCTTTCACAATCATCTCTAAAACTACTTTCATAGCTATCGTTTGAACATAAACTTTCGGAATCATAACTGTCTTCTGTTCCAACAGAGATACTAGCATCACTCTCATAAACTTCAAAATCTTCAGTTGAATAATGACACATTTAATTTGTAGAAAACAAATTACCATATATATCTATATACTTTTTTTCATTAACAGATTCAACTACTACATTTTTTTATATTAAAGGTAATTTAAAAATGATCCTTAACTACTATTGAATGAAATGTCATTTCAGCTGATATATTAACTCCTTTATTTCATCAGGATTTACATCTTTAGGGCTGTTGAAAAAAATACAAATTTCTCCTTGCATATTACAGATGGTCTTATCTTTTCATTCTAAAGCTTCATCCATACGGTTTTTCTTTTTTGATACTTTTTCTTGTTTCATTGCTTTTTATAGTTTTGAATATATTGCCAGAAGGAGAGGAGAAACTTTTGTTGGAGCTACTTTCATTGATGTTCTTCCAGATATACCAAAAGCCCTTCCACTGAAGGAAATTGAAGAACTCATATTATTCACCATAATTGTTTTTATCCAATAGTTGTTATATTTATCTTTATTCAATTTTACATCCTTGACATATTTCTCAGTATCTTTTACAAATGAAGAGATTGATTGAAACTTGTCTTTTGTGTCTTGATACATTGTATTTATTAAGTGAAAAAAGTTGGAGGATAAAATGGTTTTAAGCACAGACAAGTCTGGAGACTGCGATGGTTCACGAGCAATGTACACGGTTCGCCTTTTTTATTTTTTGACCTTCAAGGGGACGCCACGGGCAAACTGGCGGGAATCGGGAAAAACGTAAATGATGAAAGTTTCAGTACTCAAAGAGCACTACTTGCATACCAACTTTCATTCAAAACAAGTTTTTTGGGCGTGGCTCCACCCATAATGGGCGCAGCATGCCCATTCTCTGGAAAACACAACTAGATCATGATACAAACCTCGCACCCTAATTTTATCAAGATCGGATCAAACCCCATGGATCTATGCTCGGGACAGACAGACAGACAGACAGACAGACACACACCCATAACGAATATAGTGGTAACTTACTGACTCGTGAACCAATAAAAAACACCTTCAAACCAACAAACACACATTCCATCTTTTCAGACAAATATCTCCACTTGACCAAGAAACAAAACATTGTGATAGATGCGATAATGATATTCTTTTTTAAAAATTATAATAAACACCTTCAATCACGCAAACACAAGAACAATGAAGAAAGGGAAGGTGCCACTTAATTCTCCATTGAAAACACTGATAGGGCATTTATAGGGCATATAAAAATAAGATTGTTTCGCTTTCAAGACCTTGGACCATCTTCAATCATGGAAGCTGTTGATATGGTTAAACAAAGTATTGAAACTATAATTAAAAACACATGAAGTGAAATGAAAACTTTTAAGTTTTATATGGGAGTAAAATTGAATATGGTAAGACAAGGCGATGAAACTACTCCCTATATGAGGACAAACCCTCACTTTATCTCTTCATTTCAAGATTTTGTAAGATGTGATGTTTACGATGAACTCCAGAGACAAGAACAAGAACAAGATGTTGATAACACTGCAGTTGGTCGTGGATTTACGATTACAAAAATAATCTTTTTAGATATACACAACTTAAAATCAGATCCTCTTCAAGCTTCTTCTTATATTGATTTACCAAAAGATATAAAACTTAAGAAAGCGGTTGTTAATATTCAAAACATAGATAATAAATGTTTTCAATGGTCTGTTCTTGCTCACTTACATCCTCCAAAATTGAATCCTGAAAGGGTTGAACATTATAAGAAATATGGGAATACATTAAATGTTAAAGATTTAAAGTTTCCAATGTTATTGAGAGATATTCCTAAATTTGAGAAAATGAATAATCTATCTGTTAATATATATAGATTAACGGATACAAACAAAGTTCAGATATTAAAAAATTCAAACTATAAAAATGATGAAACACACATTGACCTTCTCTACTTTACTTCAAAGGAAAAAAATCACATTATGCTTTCATCAAAAATTTATCAAGATTAACCAAATCACAACTATACAAGAGAAAATGGAAAACATATCCTTGTAAGAGATGTCTCAACTCCTTTCACACAAAAAACGATTAAATCAACCATAAATTTACCAAAAGCAGGTTCAAACATATCATTCAAAGATTTAAACAAATCTATAAAACATCCGTTTGTGATATATGCTGATTTAGAAAGTATCCTTGAAAAGATAGATGCTGTTTCTCCAAATCCAAATAAATCATACACAAATAAATATCAAAAACATACTCCTTGTGGTTTCTGTTGTTATATCAAATCATCTGTTGGTGATGAACACAACAAGTTAGAACTTTATAGAGGAGAAGATGCCTCAGAGGAGTTTGTAAGACTATTGGAAAAAGACTGTACAAGACTAAGAGAAATAATGGTTAAAACCTATAAACCAATGTCATTAACATAGGGAGAGAAAAATGAATTTAGAAAGAACAGTATCTGTCATATTTGTGAGGAAAAAATTGAGGGAGAGGTCTAAGTTAGGGATCACTGTCATCTTACTGGTAAATATAGAGGTCCAGCTCATTCCCGTTGTAATCTTAATTACAAGCCCCCAAACTTTATTCCTGTCTTTCTTCACAACAACGCTCACTATGACACACAAATATATTTATAAATGAACTTTCAAAGACATCTGGAGATATTTCTTCCATTCCTAACACAGATCAAAAATACATCTCATTCACAAAAACAATTCATACATCCCCCATAACCCATATCAGATTTCTTGACACATACAAGTTTATGGCAAGTCCATTATCTAACTTAGCATCAAACATTAAAAACTTACCGAATCTTAAATCACATCTCTCAAATCAAGAAGAGATTGATCTCTTATCACAAAAGGGAATATTTCCGTATGAGTATATGGATTCATTTGAGAAGTTTAAAGAAACACAACTTCCTTCAAGGGAAAGTTTCTATGGCAAGTTGAGTAAAACTCATATTTCCGATAGAGATTATACACAAGCTAAAAAGGTTTGGGAGAAGTTTAATATAAAGAATCTTGGAGAATATCATGATTTGTATCTTAAAACTGATGAATTGTTTTTGGCTGATGTGTTTGAAACTTTTAGAACAGTATATAAAATAATAAAAAATTCTTATGGATTGGACCCCGTTCACTATTACACAGCCCCGGGTTTGGCATGGAGTGCTGTGTTAAAAATGACAAAACAAAATTTGGAATTAATCAGTGATATAGAAATGCTTTTAATGACAGAGAAGGCTAAAAGAGGAGGAATATCTCAAGTATGTTCCAAGAGATATGCTAAAGCAAATAAAAAATATCTTCCTGATTATAATAAGAATGAGGACAACTCTTACCTGATGTATTATGATGCTAACAATTTGTATGGGTGAGCTATGTCTCAACCCTTACCTTATGGAAAACTTAAATGGGTTAAAGAAAAACATTAGGAAAAAGGTTTACAAGACATTGTTGTCTCCTCTCATAAAGAATTGGATGAAGCTGAAGTTGGATATTATTTTGAGGTCGATTTAAAATATCCAGAAGAACTTCATCACAAACATAAAGACCTACCTTATGCAGTCACATCTGGCACTTGGTATTTGTGGTCTTTACTGTGACATACTTTAGCAAAATGTCCACTTTTGCCACATCGCCTGCAATGTACATCTTTTGCAGGGTATCTGGGGTAATTGGCTAAGTGCATTGCAGATCCACAATGATAACAAGTACTCTCTTGGCATACCTGTCGAGCTTGTGAAAATTTTGGGTTTGCAGGTTCATTTGATGTGTCCCTTTGGATGGGGTCGCGTCTGCATTGGCCCCCGTTGGTACGTGCTGGTATTGTATTTACCTCCTGAAAGGACGTCGACGTGTTGCATGCAATCGCTTTTGCTTCCGCCACGGCTGATTCGGTTTGTCCCGCCATTATCAAGGCTTTCTGCAGTGTAAGCTCCGGTTCCAAAAGCAACCGTTCACGTATACGAGCTGTAAGGGTTTTCCCCATGTGCTGATCTTGAATCGCTTCTGCAAGTTGCTGGTAAATATGAAATGGTGTGCTGAGAGAGGTCACTAAACTCGCAATTAACTGCAATCTCACGTAAAGCAGCAAAGAACTGAGCAGTCGATTCACCCGGCCTCTGTGCTCATTGATGGAACTTATATCATTCAAAAACATTCACCTTTGGCATGAAAAAGGTTGTTAATGCACCGAGAGCAGCAGAGTACGTGTCCCCATCAACTGGGAAGGTATAGAATAAACGCTGCCCTTCAGTTCCAAGGCAGTGTATAAGCAATGTGTGCTTCCTCGCATCAGAAACGGCGTCATCATTTACCGCCAGCATGAAGTTCTCAAACATGCGCATCTATGAGGTAAAAGGTATCGAAGGCTCGCCTGGACTTGGTAAAAATGCAGCAGGTGGTGTAAGAGCAAGGTGAGGCATCCTCGTCGCCAATATGTTGTGTAGCAAAGTCAGCCCACAAGAAGGATCTTTAGCTGAACCGTTTTTAATGGTGCCTCCTGCTCCACTCACTCGACAGCCCGCTCACATCACTCTCGGTTCTGCCTCATCAGTTGCGGTTCATCATGCATTCATTAATATTCATGTAACTCCCAATACCACACTGACCAAGGTCCTTCTTGCCCAGTTGCTCAGTTTGGTTGGACAGCCAGCTCTTGGAAGAGTCTGGGTCGTTCCACATTCTTTCCATTTCCTAATTATGGAGCTCACTGTGCTCTTGGGAACTTTCAACACTGTAGAAATTGTTTTATACCCTTCCCCAGATCTCTTCCTCCTCGCAGTTCTATCTACTGAGTTATACGGACAGCTCCTTGGATTTCATGGTTGAGTTTCTGCTCTGACAAGCACTATCAACTGTGTAAACAAATATAGAAAGGTGTGTTTCTTTCTAAATTATGTCTGATCAATTGAATTGTCCACAGGTGGACTCCATTCAGGTTGTAGAAACATCTCAAGGACAATAAAAGGAAAATGGATGCACCTGAGCTCAATTTGGAGTGTCATATCAAAAGGGATGCATAATTATTGACCCAAAATATTTCAGATTCTCAATTTTAATTGATTTGTAAAAATTTCTAAAACATGATTTCACTTTGTCATTTTGGGGTATTTTGTGTAGATCAGTGAAAAAAAAAACTTTAATCAATTTTAAATTCAGGCTGTAACACAACAAAATGCAAAACACGTTAAGAGGTGTGAATACTTTCTGATGGCACTGTACGTGTGTGTGTGTGTGTGTGTGTGTGTGTGTGTGTGTGTGTGTGTGTGTGTGTGTGTGTGTGTGTGTGTGTGTGTGTGTGTGTGTGTGTGTGTGTGTGTGTGTGTGTGTGTGTGTGTGTGTGTGTGTGTATATATATATAACATCCTGTGAAGTCACCTTTGCAGCACACCGTTTTCATATTTACGAGCAACTTGCAGAAGCTACTGAGCACTGGAAGTAATTGGCAGACTAAAATTCTTGGAGTGGAGATGGCTTGAAGGATAATTGGAGTAAGTTTATTGATGTTCAACTCAGGAATACTCAATTGACAGATGAACATTTGATATTCCACCTCTGTGCTGTTTCACCTTCTTGTACAAATTTTTTCACTGACCCCAGTTGCCAATCTTATTATACCAGTCATTCTCCATCTGCATCAATAAGTTAAAAGCTCAGAATAGCCCACAGGTAGCATATTTATCGATCTTGGTGAAAATATGTTGACAGAAGTCAATTTAACTCCAATTATGCCAAGAGAACATGCCACCTACCTTGTTGGCTGTAAGTTTATTTTTCTTGTCAAGAACATAAGCAGCTTTGTCCACGGCTCCCACAGCCACCCAAGAATCTGATTCTCCAGACAAATCAAAGTTTACATTATCTCTTGGTGAAAAAAGCCTCTTTCCTCCTGCGACATCCAGTGAGAGCTGCAGAGGCAAAGTATGACATAAATGACTGATAAAGAAGATGACAACATTGCACATCATGTGTGAAAATATATTCTTAAATTATTTGATATGCAGTTAATGTTTTAGTTTTTAGGAACAACAATTTCAGTTTATTTTCAGAAAAGCTAATGAATGTTCACGATAATTAGGTCTGATAATGGCACAATATGAACAAATAAAGAAAGATGTCATGAGATTGGGTCTTGGCAGAGTGTCAGAGGTCAAAATGACTGTCCTGAAGCAATGATGTGCCATCGCCCCAAGGTTATAAATGACCTTCTCGTTGTCATACAATCACAAGTTTAAGCCGAGCGATATAGCCCTTGCAATGTATATATTACCAAAACTCTCATCTTGTATGTATGTATGTTCCGAAAAATACAGCCAAAACGGTACACGATAGCGCAAAAAAATTTAGGGCCACCTTACTCACCATTCGCGTACGATGTGCAGTATGAAGTTTTGTTCAAATGGGGCAACAAAAAATTATTAAAAAATCAATTCCCGATTCAGTCAAGTACTCTTCGAGAGTATTTGATCAATGCAAGCAACCTCAGTGGTATAGTTTGCTGGAGCTAACTTTTTTTTCTTGAAATGATGTTTTTTCATCAACCGCTGTCACAACGGTAACCCAACGGGTTCACGGGTCATCGAGTTGACAATAAATATACTTTACATGAGTTCAAACTTACACCATGGATACCAACAGAAGAAAGAATTGAGCAAGCACATTTTCAAGAGTAAACAAAATCTATTCAACTTCTGCTCACACATTGATAATTACTAGCGCATTATTATCTGTCGGGTGATTGCTTCACCTCTCCTCCCCCACAGTTACACACACACACACACACACACACACACACACACACACACACACACACACACACACACACACACACACACACACACACACACACACACACACACACACACACCACTCTTACCGTGAGTAAACTCACACATGCAATTCTGACAACTCAACAAAAGACCTCAGCCTCCCATTCCCAACTATGTCCCATCTTTGCTCTCCCCCAGCCCCCTCAACCCCAAGTCCTCACCCTTACCCTCACACCCCTAAGGTATCGATCCACTCCCCGCACACAAGCTTTTGAAAAAACCCCCATGCCCTTCCCTCACACCGAAAGCCCTCAAAACCTCCCCATCATGCTATCACTGACTTCACAGAAACCTGTCAGGGTCCATTCAAAAATTATGTACCATATTTTTTGCCCAAATATGACACTCGCCCTCCCCACCCCCTCCTTTAACACTCTGTAACGCTTCAACAGACACCCCCTAAAATATTATTTAACGTTCCATGAAGACACCACCCTCCCCCTATTTCATACCCTAATCACAGGATGCTATTTATCCTGTTGTTTTTTCAGTTACTACAAACTATATTTGAATAAGGAAAGGTGGTACATTGTACCGTCAATAAGACCAGGTAGCAGTCGGAATCTCTGTTATAACGTCATTGAACTAATCACTCGGAGTGATGTAATCATTACCTCTACCACCGAAGGTGAAGGATGTTATGTTTTCACCCCTTCTGTCTGTCTGTGTGTTTGTTTGTTTGTTTGTTTGTGAGCACGATATCGCAAAAAGTTGTGGACGGATTCAGATGAAATTTTGTGGACAGGTTGGGTTTGTGACAAAGACGAAGTGGTTAGATTTTGGTGAAGATCCGGATCTGACTGCTTGAATTTTTTTAAGCGATTCTTCACTTTTGAGAGAGAGGGCCAAAAACGATTTATGGCACGATGTCTCAGAAATGCATTGGGCCCGATATGTTCTCATAGATCAGGCATTGCATGGTGGAGGTATGAGCTCTACCAAGTGCCCTTCTAGTTTCTAAATATGTTTAAATGCTTTCATTTGCAAATCCGATTAACTGTCTGCGGAAAAAGCAATAATGGAAAAAGCAATGATGGAATTTAAATGAAGCGATTTGCTTTTATAATTATTTATTGAATACGTTCATCATTAAATACTTCTATCATGAAATAAAGGGTGCCTGGAACAAAGTTGTCATAGATTGATTTAGCATTACGTAATGGCACTGGAAACACAAACCCACTCCGCCTCTGCAGAACTCCGTCAAACTTGGACACATGCCCCTCCCCCCAATTCCCCCCCCCCAGCCCCATGCGTTTCGTAATTTTTGAATGGTCCCTCAATCGCCTGTTCAACTCGTAGTATAGAAAATGTGGGTTGAATCAGATGAACTGTCCAATCAATGGGTGGAACTCGCACGCACGGACGGATGCACACACGGACGGATGCACGCACGGACGGCTCCTTTTATAGTATAGATAATTCCCTTTATTTCTCTAAACTTCGAACTCAATTAAGTTATCTTTTACAAGGAGCATAAACTTTATGATTATACCGGCATGCGCAGATTATATACTAGTCCACTCCAATGTAATAGTGAAGGATGAAGGGAACTTTGCTCATTTTGGTCTCTGCACAAATAAATATTGGATGATATTACAATTATTTACTCAAAAAGGTTTACATCCTTGTGTAGTAAGAACTTACTGGCAGTTGTCATTATTTTACCTTTGCATGGCAGGAATCCTTTACATCAATAATAATGGAATCTGCGACAAGCTCGCCAGAGGGTAGAATGAAGAAGGCAACCAAACGAAATTGTGGGACAAGTTCAGGCGTCAATAACAGGGAAACTGAAGTGGTGTCGCCTTTGCGACCCTCCTGCAGAAAGTTGTGTATCTTTCCATTGCTGATCATCTGGAATACGAAACGGTATGAATGTTTGTTGTGATGAAAGAATTAGACAATAGGTGAAAAGTCAAAATCAAATTGTGCACATCAAGAAAAGAAGATGACAACATCCAATACGACTGACCAAGTAGTTAAAGTGTAAAACATGGTCTTTGGCGGCGCTCTTGATGAATACGTCGAAAACGATGTGTTCACCAGGAGATTTTACTTCACGATGGGCATTCAGGTGAATAAAACTTCCACTTGGGGAGGAATATGATGCGATAGTAAATGATGCCTCCGCCTGTTGGGACTGTTCAAGCCGTTCATCTTCAGTCTGGACCTAGTGTGAACAGACAGTACGAAAACCACAAGTCAACAGTATAAGAGAAAGCAAGTCCAGCTTTTAAGGAGAATATCGCTCTTCCACAAGCTTCAACCATGCATACAAAAAGTGAAACTTCTACCTGCTTGACACATGAGATAAAATTAATTTCAAAATACATTAAAAAAGGCAGGAGGATAGTTCGTTGCAATAGCTACTGCTGCTTGCTGGTCATTGCAGACCTTTTAATCTTACGAGCACGGCAGCGGAAAAAACATGTCATTCATCCACAAATATGGTTCCATGAAGGTAGTCTTCAAAAGCTATACCATCGATCCTATATGTAACCTTGATTTTGCTCCAACGGAATCTTCAAATATCCTGTCTCGCGGCAGAATTGTCGACAAGGAATGTTAGACACATATTGTGAATAAATGGTCCAAAACAGGGAAATATATAGTGGGAGGTCTGAGGAATTTTATTTCTCACGATATGGTTCAATGTAAGGCTTCCTTTGTGTTAAAAGAGACTGCAGTAAAAAAAAACAACTAAATAACAGGTCAATGTGGATTTGTCTAACTTTGGTCTCAAAACTTTATCACATTTACATCACGGCATGAAAATCTGGGTATTATACTCTTTCTAGTTTCTTCTGTCCTGTGTTAGCTTCCCTCTCACACATTGTGTTCAAACACAGACACAAACAATGAGGTTCAAAATCACCCCTTTCCCCCCCGTTTGTTTCACACGAGCCTAGACGACGACAGTAAAATTATCATGAAGGAACTTACTTTGATGTTCAGTTTTTTGCTGTTTCTAGCTGTGTTGATAGTTTGCATGGCTATGCCATTGTCCATAGTTTTCCTCTTTTGTGTGATCCAATTGCCACTTGAATCAAATGAGAATGACACCTTTATAGGGACTCCAGAAGCAGGGGAGCCATCAGGGTTCAACACGAGAACCTGCACACAGTCACATAACAAAGCATGACCATAAAATAAACAATCGCTCATTAACAAGCCTCGTCAATCTCGGGGTGAACAATCTCACAAAAGCTTTCAGTTAGCTCACGATAAATATATGCAGTAAATATTATTCCAAGCTATGGTGCTGCATTATGGAGTGTACAGAGTTTGCCGAGGTTGAATGTTATAGCATTTTATTTACACTGATATACAAACTTCCACGGGAGTGGTAGGAAAGGTCATGTTATTATCTTCTCTGGGGTAGATAAGAGTACAGTAGATCTAGGCTCGGGCCTCAAGAACGTCGGGTTTCCTCCCTATAAGTTTAGTGTCAAACAGCAGTAGCAACTCTTTTAAAAGGTAGTTATACGTGTTTGTGGTTTATCATATTTTTTTACTTCTGGAGTGTGTTCAGTCAGTAATTTTTTGTGGAGCGCACTCACCCAGTGGCTTAAGCACTCAACCAAGCACTCCATTTAAAATTGTTGATAAGGAACAGCTGGCTTGGCAAGCGCTAACTAACTGCTTGGTAACTGAACACACCACTGGTAGGGCACTCCAAGAAACACCACGATAGGCTATTTATTACACATGTTAACACGGCGCTTGGCTCAGGAGGAAAAACCCCTTGGGAAAAGGGGATATTATTCCAATTAATATTGTTTTGTTACAACATTAATATTATGCTATTATCATTAATGTTGTGAATACTTTTGTTGAAGATGCGGCATTGGATAAACGCGACGACAAGCTATCTCAACACAGACATACACGTTAACCAACTTCACAGGATTTATGAATTTTATATTTAAATCCAAACTTTTAGTTGCTTAAGTGGATCTGGACAATATGAGATCATGAACGTCATTCAAAGCCTTCATGATCTGTGATCACCTCATTGCTGCCATCAGTGAAATGATCCATGGATGACTTACTAAAACACCCCAAAAACAATCCAAGTTTACGTGTGTGTGGGATATATCGAAAAATAGGAAATAATATATACGAGTGAGGTGTGTGTGTGTGTGTGTGTGTGTGTGTGTGTGTGTGTGTGTGTGTGTGTGTGTGTGTGTGTGTGTGTGTGTGTGTGTGTGTGTGTGTGTGTGTGTGTGTGTGTGTGTGTGTGTGTGTGTGTGTGTGTGTGTGTGTGTGTGTGTGTGTGTGTGTGTTTTGAAGCCTTTTGATTTCTATACAATTCCACACACTTGGACCAATCCCCACCAAAACTGAATACGTGCTGGTGACGAGCACAAACACCAACCTCCCTCCTCCCCCCCCCCCCCCGCCCCTTCCCAAACAAGGAAATTATTTGTATGTATGTTTGCGTACAGGAAAAGGTAATGACAGGAAAATAATGGCTAAGCCAATCTCCATCAAATATTGCAAACGTGCTGGGGTCCCCAGGGTCAGATCATGGGCACACAAAAATATCCCCCCACAAGGCAATTATCTGTATCTATGTGTGTGCAGGTCTAAAAATAAATATATATATATAACTACATACATACATATACATATATATATTTTAGACCTATGCCTGGTGTTAGCTTTGCGGTTATGGTGGCTGACTTGGTATCCTTGGGTCCTGAGTTTGAGCCTCGATGGCTGCTGAATTAATACCAGGTGGGGTTGACTCAACCTGTCATCCTTCCGAGGTCAGCAAAATGAGTACCAGTGTACTGGCAATAGGAACACTGCATCAGCAGCATAGCCACGTCCCTAACCAATGATGCAACCAGCAGCCATAAGGCTGCACTCGAAAGAAAGAAAGAACAGATATCCTGTTGTCGTTGTTTCCCACTATTTTGTGCTTCCCTCTCCTGCTCCTCTTGTATCCTGCCTTGTTATACGTTCCTATGTATTAGCTCTTCCACGATACTTGACTTGGTATACAAATACGTATATGTATGTTTTTAGCGGGGTATGCAGACACATTGTAAGCATTAACGAACCGTGCTTCCACATTGTCTCGGGTCGCTCACCTGCATTTATTTATTTTCATTTATTTATATTTTCATTTATGGACGCTTTCCAATGGTTCTGCGATTTTTTTCCCCCAGTGTATTGGCTTTGATGTCCGTCTGCTCGCAAAATTAACATGCTTCCCCATTGTCTCAGGTCACTCACCTGTTTTTTTTATTTATTTTCATTGATGATCGCTTTCTGGCGGTTCTGTGATTTTTTTTTTCCCGGTGTATCGGCTTTGATGTCCTGCAAGCGAAATTTCAGCTTTCTACGTCACAAGGAAGGTACCGATCATTAATAAAAATTAGGAAAAAGTGATTTCTTTCTAACCCAATATTATTAAATAATACGCTCACAGGAGGTGAGCTCAAATGGCTCGAAAGTGCATTTTTTTTCACTCTTTTAAAGGTAATTATTGTACGTCTCGTTTTATTTTCCACTGTCCAGGGACATCAGTCGCGATCTTTTTGGATTCAGATTCTACTTTTGTTGTACAGTGTGCATTTTCAAAGTATTGTTATGGATCTGGAAACAATTTGCATTCAACATACAGATGTCCCAAAAGTCAGTTATGTCGTTAAGTATGTGTGTAGTCAGATCCCTTTCCTTTTGTCTAGTGGGAGAATCAAAGGTGTGCGTTGGGATTTCTTTTTAGTTAGGTTATTAAATCTTTACATCCAACGAACAACCAACAACCATTCCATTCCCCCATCACGATCCACCACCCACCCGCTGTCTACAAGCACTCTGACTTGCCAAGGCAGGGTCTTGCAACCGTTCCTTGCCGCTTTCACCAACGTTCCTTCCACAAACGTTGTAACTCTTGCACGATGGCCTGTGCAACATCGATACTGTTACTCGTCAAGTATGAACCCGCGTGGAAGACTGGCTGGGTTTTTCCGGCAGGGGACGTTGCAGCGTTGATACTGTTACTCGTTGAGTGTGGGCCCACGTGGAGGAGTGGCTGGGGTTTCCCGGCAGGGGCCAAGGCCCGCCCTGGAAAGGTGGGCCGTAGGATCCTGTCCAATCAAAGACGGACAGCAAGGTGTGTTGACCAAGGCCCCTCCCCACTGAGGAGGTCCATAAATTCCCGAAAACTCTCTGAGGTTGGTTGGTCTTTTGGAGAGTTGAGAGAGTTCTGAGATGTTCTTAAGGGTTTTTGCTGTTATGAAGGGGTGGTTACGCGGGGCGATTATGAGGAGTGGTCACAGGAGGTCTACGTTGCTGTTACGAAGGGGTTTTTGCTGTCACGAGGGTTGAGCAGAGGGCCATCGAGGCGGCGAACGTGTCTCTGCTGGCCCTCTACAAGGAAGGACAGAGCGACCCTGACCCCCCCCTCCCTGGACCCCGATTATTCGCCACCCGAACTCCGCCACGAGCCTCGAGTCCCCCACGTGCGACTGGGGACTGGACCAACGACCTTTGTCAGGTGCCACATCACGGAGCACACCCTCCCTCCGACGGTCAGGTACCCACCGAACTCTGACCCCCAGATTGTCTCTCTCCACGGCTGCGAGGGTCCAATAAAGACTCTGGGTTTCTTTTCATTTTGTGTGTGTCTGCATGTGGGCCTGTCTTATAAGTATAAACTGTTTAAGTGTTTGAATGATTGTAAATCTCTCCTTGCTTGCATATTCACGTTAAGTCTTGCTTTGCGTCTTCATTTACTGTAAATAAATCTTCACAGAAATGTTCCCAGTCCATTTCCGTCCCTTCTTGAATTGGTCCAGTATGGTTCGGATCTGAGGTTAGGCGGGGTTTTATCCCCGATAATCCGTTCATTCCAGCCTGCACGGCTTTGGCAGTTTCCGCTCGGCTGCACCCGAATCGGAGTTGGTACCCGGTCGTTGGAACTCTACCGCAGTCGGTAGAGTGACCCGGTTCGAGCAAGACATGCCGAGGGCGTGGTTTCCCTGGGAGTCAAAATCACGTAGTTAATTAGGTAAATTGGTTATAGACAAATAGACCCTATGCTACGTGGTTGAGATATTGGCATCCACGGTCGATTAAACGACCCGCCGGCTCGCGGAGTTATCCGAGCGACGGCCTACAATTCCGGGGAGTTTGATGGGAGACGACGAAAGCTTTCCCCACCTAGTGGTCGTTCTCGCCACCGACCCCCGGCCCACAACAGTATACATACAAGGGATCGCAGTTTTTTTGTTAACAGTGTGTTGCAACCTCGTCCGACAGGACGACCTTGAGCCTTGAGGTACCCACACTCGCCTCTAAGCTGTCTCACCTGGGTGTGAAGCTCGACGAAGCTATAAAATGTCATCTCGGTGTTTCACAGGCTGGGTGAATCATCAATGTGTGTGGCGTTCCTACGTGTTAAACTGGGCGTCCTGCCTTCCAACATCAGCTGATGGATGTTAAGATCCCCACGGTGTCCTTCATGAAGAGTGGGCGAGTTATCGCTGGCACCATGGCCAAATTACAAATTCCTGCCTGAACTACTTTTGGGAATCAATGACAAACTACCCAGTCTGAGTGGGGGAGAGAGGGAAAGGGGATTTAGGGAGAGAGGAGGGGTTTGGGGTAGAGAGGAGGGGATTGGGGAGAGAGGAGGGAATTGGGGGAGAGAGGAGGGAATTGGGGGAGAGAGGAGGGAATTGGGGGAGAGAGGAGGGAATTGGAGGAGAGAAGAGTGGATTTGGGGAGAGACAGGGTTGGGGGGGGGGGGTAGGATGAAAGATGAAAGAGAGAAGGGAAAGGGGGGAGAGGGGAGAAAAGCAAGGAGACAAGGGAGTGGAGCTAGAGATAGAGGGGAGGGAGAGAGAGAGAGGAGTGGAAAGAGGGGGGTGGAAGGTTTGGAGGGAGAGAGGAGGGGTTTAGGGAGGATTGCTATGGAGGGGGAGTTTCCTTCTGTGTTTATCCTGTCCACCCCGTTCCTCCCTACCCCATTGTTTGTCCAATTTTCCCTGTATATTGTCCTCCAACTCCACTGTATGCCTGGTATTGGCTTCATGGTTATGGTGGTGGGCTTGGGATCCAAGGGTCCTGAGTTCAAATCCAGCTTGGCCTTGATTACCAGATGGGGTTGATTCAGCCTGTCACCCTTCTGAGGTCGGTGAAATGAGTACTGGCTTTCTGGGATGATTGAACCATTTGAGTATCCTGTGTTGGAGAATATGTCTGGTGTTGGCTTAATGGTTAAGGTGGTAGGCTTGAGATTCCAGGATCCTGAGTTCAAATCCCACTCAGCTGTTAAATTAATACCAGGTGGGGTTGACTCTGCCTGTCATCCTTCCGAGGTCGGTAAAATGAGAACTGGCTTTCTGGGATGATTGAGCCATTTGAGTATCATGCGTTGGAGTGGTGACCCATCTCGGATGGTGCCCAATAGCCCAGCAGACTGTTTCGGCAGCACCGACGCTCTGTGCAGTCTGGGCCCAATGGATGGATGGATGGAACTCCACTGTTCATTCCCCCCCTCCCCCACCACCCTTGCTGCTGTTCATTTTGTCCTGTTGCATCCTCATCTGTTTCGTGTTCTCGCTCTTCCACAAGCATGAACTCTGCATAGAAAAAGTCATAGGTTGGCAACCATTGTAGGTTGGCAACTTCATCGGTCGAATGGTCTCTTTCTGTGTTGAAGTAACTTTAGACGGAAGTCATTCATTAGATAGTGTGAACCGTGATGTCTGTCCATGCGTTCGTCTGTCTCCCATTCACGGCAGCCACTTCTCACGCTGCGTTTGAAAAGCTCAACATTCACTTTTGAAATGACGTGAGAACAGGCCGAAGTAATGTTGATGCCAAATTTTATTTCGCAACAAGGATATTTTGCGCTCTTTTGAGATAAATCCAACCTCCGTCGCCTGATGCTGCACCACCATCTTGTATGCAGTATTTCAGAGCTTTGGTTTTGCAGAAAACCAAGAGTGCAACACAATTGAACCCTTTAAAGTCCATGAATATTACTTTACTATCTTTTATTTTTAATAATTCTATTATCAACTAATCATCAGGGTGACCATTGATCAATAAGTTAACGAGAATCGCTTTTTCCTTCATGTACATTTCGTTGCTTTTACCTTGTAAATGTAAGGAACACCAGGCTTGAAAAATGGCACAGTCCATTTTGATTTGATACTGTATGGAGAAGCCACAATTGGAATGTCATCGAGAATAGAGTTTTCAATTTCCCCGGCTGCAAGATCAGAAAACACCACAATGTCATGAACATTCTCATAACCATCAGACTTTCATAAAGATAGTCAGCTTTTATGTTTTATGTCACCGATTCTTCGCCTCTTCCCTCTATAAGGGGTGAGGTCCAATGGCACCACACTTCTGCCCTGGCTTGATCATGGTACTCCTCTAAGCCGCTCTGCCCTCAGCCAACTCTCTCCACTCTCAAACCACCCCTACCCTTAAGGATATCCCTCCTCACACAATCCTCCCATTTCAAGCATGGTTTACCTCTTGTCCTCCTACCTTGCTCCCCCTAAACCTATCCGCTCTCTTTGCCATTCTCTCTCCCCCCCATCCACACCAAGTATCCATTCCATCTCAGCCGGCGCTTCACCAATCTCCCCGTCAAACTCATCTGCACACTAATCTCCTACCTCAGGTCTTCCATCCTCCTTTTATCCACCCTTTTCACTCACAATCCTTCTGACTCAGTTGTTCTCACAAACCTGCAACCTCTGTTGTTGTCTCTCTGTCAGAGCCACCATCTTCAGACCAGAAAGGTAGGCCGGCGTTACACACATCAGAAGCTTCCCATTCAATTTTCTTGATGTCTTTCTGTCTGCCATTACTCATTCAACCCTCCTCCACACATTCGCACCCACCTGATTCCTCCTCCACACCTCTACCTCAGACATACCATCCCCTGTCATTGTTCCTCCCAGATACTCAAACCTATTTCTCTGCTTGATCTCCTTCCCCTATAACCTGATATTAATTTATTTTCTCTGCTGCCCGACTCACATCAACTCAGTCTCCTCCATACTCATCTTCAGCCAGTGCTTCGCAAATGCTTCCTTACTCTCCCACAGTACTTCCTGTATCTCCTGCCCACTCTCCACCACAACAGCCTTATTGTCCACATACAAAATCCTCCCCATACTACCCCTCAAACTCACCTTCCTGCTTATACCAGCTCCATCACCATGATAAACATTAGTGGGCTGAGAGCACTTCCCTGCCTCAAGCCAGTGTTCATGCTGAACGCCTCAGACATCCCAAGACCAACAAAGACTCTTCCCTTTGTTCCCTTCCACCAACCTAACTACTGCTTCTGGCACTCCCATCAATCTCAGTGTCGCCATCACCATCTCTCTCGGGACAGTGTTGCAGGTCTTCTCCAGGTCCACAAACCCCAATGGCATCTCACCTTGCACCTTCAACCTCTTCTCCACCAGCTGCCTCAGTGTGAACATCCCATCCGTCGTCCCCCTACCCTTTCTAAACACCTGCTGCTCTTCTCCGATCTCCATATCCACTCTCTTCCCTATCCTCCCATCCAGAATCCTCTCCAGCACCTTCATTATATGACTGAGGAACATAACGTCCCTGTACTTCCCCAGATCTTGAACATCGTCCACCCCCTTCCATAGCAGCACAATTAATCCTAATCTCCACTCCTCCGGAATTGAACTCTGTCTCATACATATGTTGAACACTTGAACAGCCTCTTTGTCCAACTGAGTTCGACTTCTTCCACGGCAATTATCATTTCCGTACACACCTCATCAATGCCTGACACTCTTCTCTTCTTCATTCTCTTCAATGCCATCCACACTTTCACCTCTGAGATCTCCATTAATTAACTCCACTTTCCCCTCCACATAACATGGTAGTTCCATCTCACCATTGCTTCATTCTCAGTTCAACAACTTTTTGAAATACCCTTCCCACACCTTCAATGCTGCCCCTCTCTCTGTCACTATCCTCCCACCACCATTCTTCATCACCGCCCCTTCATGTCCTTGCCATCTTCATCGTCGTCACGAGCCAATTTTATGTCATCTTCCTCCCAACTTGTTGCACACCTCCTCTTCCATATTATTGTTCGTCTTAGCCACAGCTCTCTTTGCTGCTTTCTTCTGCTCATACAGGTGGAGTAACCCAAATCCAGTTGCCTCCCCCTATTATTGATCTCTCGAGCCTCTTCCAAAACTCCTTCTCTTCACCAACTGCCAATGCCACCTCTTCTGTCCGCCAAACCCAATTTTTTATCAATCAACGATGCACCCTTTCCTGACATCCTTCCACACAAAATTCTACAATTCCCCTAAACACCTCTCTGTACTTCATCCACTCCTCCAAACCTTCTGCTTCTTCGCTAAGTTTCTCATACCTAGTTCTCATCCTCCCCTTGTACTCAATGATGACGTTTCTCCAACACTTCCCCCACCTAATAATCTTCTGACCCCAACTATTAATCTGGTCACAATCTAATCTCCTGCACACACAACACTCCCAACCTCCTTCTCTGCATCGTCTCCACCACCTCGACTTCTCTGCCCCCCAATGATCCTACATTCAAACGACCTAAACGAACCTCACTTCTGAAGCGCTGCCCACCTGGCAGAATTAGTACCATCTTGATCAGTTTGGGATGCTGTTCATCAATCAGCAGCGCTGCCCGGGCTGACCCGCTAGACCCACTACCCTAGCCTGTTATCACAATCTTGTGTGTCTGCACACACATACACCGCTCTCTTTCCACTCACTCCCGACCTCCCCCTCCCCCCCAACATCTCGGCTATTCCTCCACACTTGACTCCTCACCCCTACTCTCGCGGCACTCGTTCCTACCCCGACCCCACTCATTCCCTTTTCTCTTCCTCCCCCCACCCCACTCACTCACTCTCCTCTTCCTCCCCCAACCCCTCCCTTTCCTTATGTTCTGCTCTCCTGCTCTCCTGAGCACATTAAATTTGTGCTTACTCAGCTTACACCAAATAAATGCTTTTCACAAAACTCAATCAATTCTCTCATAAAATCTCAAAAAAAAACATCACGAAAAAATAAAAAAATCAAAGTTCAAGTCATTCAGTATCTCCGTTCAACCTTCACCATGCTCGCAGAGTCCAAAATCACAAATAGCATCAGCAACACCAACTGATACCATTGTTAAAATTTAGACACCCCAGCTGTGGAAAATAATAATGATGATAAAGTTGTTTGAAGGCATATACAATGATGTAATTGTTTGCACACCATCAATGCTCTCTCTTCAATATTTAACTTGTTTCTCCATGCAGTGCCTTCAGAAAGTATTCACACCCCTTGACTTTTTCACATTTTGTTGTGGTCCAGCCTGGATTTTTAAATGGATTAAATTAAAAAAAAATTGTCACCGATCTACACAAAATACCCCATAATGACAAAGTGAAAACATGTTTTTAGAAATCTTTACAAATTAATTAAAGATGAAAAACTGCTTGCGTCAACAAGTATTCAACCCCTGAGTAACACCTTTGTCGAAGCGCCTTTGATAGCAATGACAGCTTCGAGTATTCTTGGGTACGTCTGTATCAGCTTTACACGTCTGGATTTGGGGATTTCCCCCCTATTCTTCCTTGCAGATTTGCTCAAGCTCTGTCAAGTTAGGTGGAGAGTGTCAGTGAACAGCGATCTTCAAGTCTTTCCACAGATTCTCAATGGGATTTTGAGTGTGGGCTTTGGCTGGGCCACTCGAGGACTTTCACATTCTTGTTCTGAAGCCATTCCAGCGTTACATTGACTGTATGCTTGGGGTCATTGTCCTGTTGGAATGTAAATCGTTACCGCAGTCTCATGTGTTTTGCACTCTGAAGCAGGTTCTCCTCAAGGATTTTCTGTATTTGGCTCCATTCATTGTTCCCTCTGTCCTAACAAGTCTCCCAGTCCCTATTGCTGAAAACCATCCCCATGCCATGATTCTGCCACCACCATGCTTCACGGTAGGGATGGTGTTAGATGGGTGATGAGATGTGCTCGGTTTCTGCCAAACGTAGCTCTTTGCATTCAGGCCAAAGAGTTCAATTTTCGTCTCATCAGACCACAGACTCTTTTGACTCATGCTCTCAGAGTCTTTCACGTGCCTTTTTACAAACTCCAGGTGTGCCGTCATGTGCCTTTTTCTCAGGAGTGGTGTCCATCTGGCCACTCTCTCATAAAGCCTGGATTTGTGAAGTGCTGTAGAGACTTGTCCTTCCAGCGGATTCTTCCATCTCAGCTAAGGAACTCTGTAGTTCTGTCAGAGTAGTCATTGGGTTCTTGATCACCTCCCCCACCAAGGTCATTCTTTCCCAGTTGCACAGTTTGGTCATACTGCCAGCTCTAGGAAGAGTCTGGGTTGTTCCATATTCTTTCCATTTCCGAATGATGGAGCTCACTGTGCTCTTGGGAACTTTTCACACTCCAAAAATTGCTTTATCCCCTTCCCCAAATTCATGTCTCCTCAAAATTATATCTCTGAGTTCTGCGGACAGTTCCTTGGACTTCATGGTGGAGTTTCTGCTCTGACATGCACCGTCAACTGTGGTACCTGAAATAGAAAGGTGTGTTTCTTTCTAAATCATGTCCAATCAATTGAATTGGCTACAGGTGGACTCCAATCAAGTTGTAGAGACATCTCCACGATGATCAAAGGAAATTGGATGCACCTGAGCTCAATTTGGAGTGTCACAGCAAAGGGGTTGAATACTTATTGACATAACATATTTCAGCTTTTCATTTTTAATGGATTTGTAAAAAATTCTGAAAAAAATTTCCACTTTGACATTATGGGGTATTAAGTGTTGATCAGTGACAAAAAAAAAATCTCCATGCAATCCATTTTAAATCCAGGCTGTAACAACAAAATGTGACAAAGTCAAGGGGTGTGAATACTTTCTGAAGGCACTGTACGATGCAAAGTGTGTTTTCATGATAATTTGTTGTTGGTGAACGAAGAATAAGTTGTGCAAATACTGACCGTCAGAAGAAATGACAGAAGCCTCAACATAAAGCGACTGTCCGAGCAGCAATTTGGGATCGGGATATTGCTCCAGGATATGTTTCTGCCTTAAGGTGTGCATGGCTTCACCTTGTTCAAACTGTGTGGATAAGAAGTTGACAGGTTTCAAAGCAAAACTGAGAATTAAATATATGTTACATGCACAATATCAAATGGAACTTATCAGGAATAGATTTATTTTTGATGGAAATAACATCAGTTGAGGCACTGTTGGGGCTCTGTCTGCATCTCAAATGCACCCAAAGTTAATGTGAACAAATCCACCAATACAATTCCACATCTTATCTTACCGACAATATCTGCAATGAAAAAATACGTTTTTACTCAAGAAAAGGGCATTGTTGCAGTCGGATAAGAATAGGATAGAATCTGATTTCAGTTGTGCCTTGTTTAGTCATTCTGCAACAATATTTTTGAATCAATATATATATATATATATATATATATATATATATATATATATATATATATATATATATTTTTTTTTTAATCTTCTTGTGGGCAGAGGTTATGTTTTCACCCCATCTGTCTGCTACTTGCAAGTGCCACGTGGCAAAGAAGGAAGTCCCTCGTGGCAAAGAGAAAATGGTGTCCATTACAACGATTTCACCCCATTGTGGTTAAATTGAATTTTTTGTGATTTTATTATTGACATTGGGAAGACTCATATGCCTGGTGTTGACTTAATGGTTAGGGTGGTATGCTTGGGATCCTTGGATCCTGAGTTCAAATCCTACTCCGCTGTTGAATTAATACCAGGTGGGGTTGACTCTGCCTGTTATCCTTCTGAGGTCAGCAAAATGAGTGCCAGCTTGCTGGTATCCTGTGTCGGAGTGGCGACCCCTATCCAGGATTGTACCCAATAGCCAAGGAGACTGCTTCGGCAGCACCAACGCTCTGCACAGAGTATGGTCCCAGTCGATGGATGGATGGATGGAAGACTCCTCTGCCATTGTGGATCGATTTATGGACCATCACATCTCATGATAAAGTTATTGAGGACAAATTGACAGTCTGGTCAAACAGCGGCACCATTAGCAGATGAAACTAGAACGGCACTCAGGAGAGTACATATACCTCCGCCAGGCCAACCTCTATCCAACTTCAGTGGCAGAGGTTAAAAAAACAAACAAACAAAAAAAAAACAGTCGAATCAAAAGTGTGAGCCCAAGAAACAGGATCGACATAAACAGAATGACCATGAAAAAAATGCACAGGATTTAGTACACACGACAAAGAACAATCGACACAAACAGAGAACAAAATCGACAGCAACACAGACGAATACAGAGCGACTACTTCGATTTTTGAAGCAAACAACTCGAAGATGAAGAGAAGTAACCAAAATCAAGAAATCAGATTGCACCACAATTCGGCCCACAGAGTGATTAAATTATAGCTTCGTCGAATGTGGTATTTCACAGCATTCGATGTCAACGAATGTCGTCTACCTAATACAATATAATTCCAGATTTTCCTTCACTGCTGCCACCCACTCCCATTTTGGTGATTTATTCATTTATTTATATATTTTGTCTTGGCTCAACATCCGATGGTTAACATATAGCCCTGCACATG
The DNA here is from genome assembly GCF_056783735.1 of Eptatretus burgeri. Classification (NCBI taxonomy): domain Eukaryota; kingdom Metazoa; phylum Chordata; class Myxini; order Myxiniformes; family Myxinidae; genus Eptatretus; species Eptatretus burgeri. Next base: position 30,532,739 of record NC_140969.1, on the reverse strand, counting down.
TATGCACTCACTCGAACCAAAGCTGAAGAGGTTGATAAAAGTGTCCTCTTCGATTGATGTTTCACTCCATAGCGAACATATGCACGTCCCATTACTGGCTTGCCATATATATGCCTAAAACAGGCAACAGCAGAAATGAGGAGAGCACATTGAGGTAGAATAAGGCAGAAGAATGCCTGTTAAGGTAGAAGAATGTGACTGACATCAATTGTGGGAAGCACACAAAGTATATGTGCAAATAATAAATAATTTCAACAGAGAGATGAATATGATAAATATACAGGGCATTTCAAAAGTCTGGAATCATAGGGATATTTATTTTACAATATTATTATAATAATCTCTCAAATAGTGAGCTGATGACGTCCATACACATATCAATTCTTATATGTAGGTTTATTTGAATATTTCTTAACATTGACACATCGATTTCAGCACATTCTTTTCCGATTTCATTCTTTACAACATCAATAGTAAGTGGTCTCGTGGTATAATCCACTGATTTCAGGTGTCCTCAAAGAAAAGATCACGCGGCGTTAAATCTGGACAATGTGGGGGGCCTTCCTATTGGTCCATGACATCCGATCCACCTCAAAGGCATCATCTCAAAAAAAATTTTTAAATAAATAAATCTATCTCCTATGATTCTGGACTTTTAAACAACCTGCACAATGCAATATTACGGAAGATGTACAAACAAGAAATTAACACATTGTATAATGCATTAGTAAAGGGTATTTGAGCTCTTTTCATTATTTTGAGCATAACACCTCGTGTTCATGATTCCATGCAGTCCATCAAGGCATGATTGGAAAATGTTGTTCTAAATATCCGACAGCATGTTCCACAATTCATCCATTTGATCCATCAAATCATCAAAACAAAACAAACAAACAAACAAAAAAAAATGGTGTGGCAGCCATGTTGGAAAAAAGGAAAAACTTTAAACCTCTGCATCTCCGAAACTGCACCAAGGGAAAAATTGAAACTTGGCACATGACACGTACTTCACATGGAGAATAAGTGGGAATTTTTTTAATGATGTCATAGGTGCCTTCATTGTGATATCATAATTGTATATGTAGAATGCTAGATCTGATCAGTGTGACAATTTTTGAGAGCGATCTGGGGATAAATTGGTTGACAGAAAAAAAAATTGATGACGTCATTGGTCATGTGGTTTGGCAGCCACATTAAAAAAAAAAATAAAATAAAAACTTCAAGAATCTACATCTCTGAAACGGCTAAACAGATTGAGGCGAAACTTTGTAGGCCTATCCATGAAAAACAAAAAACAAAACCATATGATGCTATATGTCCCATGGTTTGGCAGCCATATTGGATTGAAAATAAAAACTTTCAAAAATCTTCTCCAGAACAGGTGGACAGATCAAGGGGAAACTTCACGCACAATTTCCCAAGCCATGGAGATACCAGGGTATTCATGAATAATTGATAGGTCACATGGGCTGGAAGCCATATTAGATTGGAAGAAAATCTTTAAAATATTCTTTGTCTTGAACTGCTTCATTGATCGACGTGAAACTTCACAAATATGATCTAGTGGTGATGGGGAATATATACAGTAGTTTAAATTTCAACCTGATTGGATGCATGGCCTAGCAGCCAGAAATCATAAATTTTTTGATATCAGTGTTTTTGATTTTTTGGGGTTTTTTTATATTTTTTATATGGCTCACTTGGCTGCACTTGGATAAGTTTGAGGGTGGAGGAGTCGCAGCTGAAATGCGAATCCTATACAGGTTCCTCCTGATGACTTCATCTTTGCTTTTTGCTTGTTCAGGTTCCCTCTGACGACTCCATTGCAGTATTGTATTTAATTGGTTTTCCATTTGATTGGAATTGAATTTATTTTAATCCCATTCTGAATTCAATTGAATAATAATGAATGTCTTGGGTCAGGTGTCCAAACAAAGTGGGATTGTATCAAAGAGAAACGTCTTGGTACCCAGTCATCACTGCCAGCAGTTATAAAGTGGCAGTTCTAGTTATGCCTGTTATTACGTAATACACCAGAACACAAACACCACACAAAACAAGTCCCAGCGAAGGTTTGTAATCTCCGATTGCTCCTTCTTGTTTATGTAATGCGGTGATGTTGGCTCATTCCCATTCAGATGAAAGATGACCGAGTGCAATCTATAGGGTTTAAAGGGCAGAAAGAGGATGTGTAAGATCAGCAGAGGAGGTTTTTAGGACACAAGAGTTGATGCCATCTGGTCCAGTTTCAGAATAAGAGTCGTGGATTACAAGAACCTTCTCTACCTTTTCAGGTGCAAAAGAAACAGAATTCAGGAGCTTTGGGTACGAGAGGTAAGGGTGGGTACAGAGAGTGAGGGGTTAGTGACACAAGACTTGGAAGCAAACACCAAATTGAGCATTCAGCCTTCTCATGAGCGGAGTCGGCTGTGGTGCCATTTGAAGTGAGGGTAGGGATGAAGGAAAGTATGCAGGGGGAGCATATACCAGATGCAGACTTAACAAGGCATTTTAGAGGAGGGAGACAAGTTTGAAAGTTCAATCTTACAGTTGGACAGATGTTGTTTTCTGGCTCTCGTAAGAGTAGACACAAATCATGTCATGTATAATCTTATTATATGTTATTGTATATCTTTAGATGATAGTTTTGTAATCATAATTGTTGGTAATATCTCTGCTGAGAAAGTGCACATTGATTGTACTTACATTGCCTTTATATGAATCGTAAAGGCCTTGTCATAGACGTGCAGGTATGGTTGTTCACTTGTAATGGACACGTCAAATGTGGGTAGGACTACAAAAGCAGGAAATGCATCAAAATACTTTAAAACTTTAACTGTGACCTTTAAAAAACATACTGTATTTATCCTCACCAGAGGAGAGGGTATTGCATTTGGGTCCATTTGTTTGTTTGTCCACACAGAACGTGAGTATGTGCATGAATTACAGTTGACTCTTAAGAACTCTAAGACCCTTTAATACCCCGAAAATCCTTTGACCCTTTAAAACCCTTTAAAACAGCAACCCATGAAGACAATGAAGACCCAAAAGAGAACTAATGCCCATTAAAATTCTGAAGACCCAGAAGACCCCTTTAGAGCCGTGAGAAAGCAACGACACTTTGAGACCCCGAAGACCCTTTAGACCCTTTCTAACCCTAAGACCATTTAAGACCTGCAAGACGCTTTATACCCCAAAGACCTTTGAGACTCAAATGACCCCTAACACCCTATAAGACCCTTTAGATGCCTAATACCCTGAAGACACTTTAGAACTGTAAGACCCTTTAAGACCTTCAAGATCCTTTAGACCCCTAAGACACATTGGAACCCATAGACCCCGTTGCACCCTTCAGAACCCTTAGAACCCCAAATACCCTTGGAATCCTTTGTACTCTTTAGTCCTTCACACCTTTTTACATACATACCCTGTAGACCCATTTACATGTGTGAGGACCCTTTAGACACTTTAAACCATTGGTTCCCAACCTATGGCCTGGGAACCACTTGTTGTCTGCAAGTTAGTTCCAAATTTTTGCTTTTTTAAGGAACATGTTTACTCAATAAACGTAGGTCGTTCAATTTACCTCCTCGTTGTATGATATCATACATTATATATATATATATATCATATATATATATATATATATATATATATATATATATATATATATATATATATATATCATACATTGCTCCCTCGCTATATCGCGGTTCACTTTTCGTGGCTTCACTACATCTGGATCTTCTCCAAAATCGAAACAATTCTTCCTTGTCACACACCCAACCTGTCCACCAAGTTTCATCCAAACCCATCAACAACTTTTTGAGATATTGTGCTATACTGTATATCCGTTTCGCACTATCTCTCAATGGTGAAGAATCACGAAAAAAAATTATCAGATCCGGATCCACACCAAAATTGAATCAATTTTTCCTTATCACACACCCAACATGTCCACCAAGATTCATCCGAATCTGTCCACAACTTTTTGAGATATTATATTGTGCTGTATATAGTTTTTGGCCAGATGTATCAATAGTGAAGAATCACTTGAAAAATTATAGTAGTCGGATCCGGGTCTTCACCAAAATCTAATCAGTTCGGCAATGCCACACACCGAAGTTGAACTCAAAATTTCATCCGGATCCGTCTACAACTTTTTTGAGATATCCTGTACACAAACAGACAAACAGAGAGAAAGGGTGAAAACATAACCTCTTCACCTTTGGTGGTGGAGGTAATAAATAAATATTTAATAAAATAAATAAATAAAAACTTACATCCGTTCCAATCTATATGAAAAAATGTCAATGTGTGTCAGTGTGTCAGTGTGTCTCCTCCATAACTCCAAAACCATAAAACCTAACAGCCTGAAACTTTGCATGTGCACAAAGAAAACTCGAAGGACATGCAAGATTGAAAATTGGGTGTTTGGCTTAATTAAAACAACCCTTTTAAAGATAATTAACGGCTTTATTTAATTATATCCTTCATCAGGTCATACTCGGACACCTCGCTCTCTGGCTCTTTAGTCGTTTCCTTTGTAACCTCGTTGGGGTCTGAAGCCACCATGTTTTTGCCCTGTTCAACCATTCCTTGACTTTGAACAGGCCGCAATGATTTCTTAATGATAAAGTTTTTTTCCCCACTTTCCTCACTCACATTATCGAATGCCTGTTCATCATAGTTATGAATCGCTGTATACATCGCTTTTGTAAGTGCTGTAGTTTTCAAATTAGGAGCTTGGAGCAATATTATGCATTATACGATACGATTTTCAAAGATCTTCTCTCAACGTGATAATTAAAATGTATAATCGAAATATTATTTCAGTTTTGAGGATCGGATATCATCCGGACTAAATTAGTGTCGGAATCCGTTGTGTAATTTGATAATTTAAAGAAATAACGAGTCTTATAACTAAGCCGATAAATCTATTTACCTTAGGCAAGCAAGGCTATGTTCTATCCTCCTCCATAGATACGCAAGAAAATGTGAAATTTCCAAATCATTAAACTTATCTTTTTCTATCGTTTGAAGAATTATATAGAGTGAACAAAAAATTTAGGAATGTGCCAAAATTAACCAGCTCCATTTAGCAACATGATTGAATGCATTCACTTCTTGACCTCACGCTCTGTCCCCCGAGGGACTGCCTATCCATAACGTCTGCCAGATCTCTGTCTGCATTTTCGGAGGTTTCTCGAGGTGCTCTACAGTGAATCAAAGCAAATCTGTTGAAAAAGGACGTTTTAAAATAAAAGTAACAACGTTTGCACGGACCCCGAACCGATGTACCACGTGATGTGTGCACAGACGAGCAGACAAGATGGCGGATTATCTAGAATGTTGATTTCATGGGCGATTGAACTTTGCGATGTCTCCAGGGTTGTTCTACATTAAACAGCAACTCTTTTGGGGATGAGGTCATGATTTAAACAAATTCATTACATTTCGTAAACTGCTATGTGCACGGTGAAGACCGGCTTTACAGTTAATGGGAACCTATATGATATGCAGCGACAGCCTGGCCAAACGTTCCTAATCAACCATTTAATTGGAGTGCTTGCATGAGTGCTTAAGCCACTTGCCGAATGCCTTACTGTCAATAGCGGCACTGTGCTATGTTCTTCTGAGCAAATCTTTTACTCACTGCGGAAGTTTTTACCCACCACGTCAACCAAGAGGGATTGGTTCATGCTCCACCACCCCAAGTGAGTGATTCGTGCTCCACCGCCGCGAGCGAGTGGTTTGTGCTCTGCCGCCCCGAGCGATTGGTTCGTTCTCCGCCGCCCGAGCGAGTGATTCGTGCTCCATCACCCCGAGCGGGTGGTTGTGAAATAACACCCGATTTCTGATCCGTTTTCTGTATTAACCTATTTTCTGCCAAAACTTTTTTCCCCACCCATTACATGCATCTATTTATAAAGAACAATGTTTGTGAACATATCCCTGAAATGTCTGTATAAATGCAGTGTTGTTTTTCATTGAAAGCTTCTCATGGTGTTTCGGGTTGTTGCCGATATCAGCCGGGCGTGTGTGTGTGTGTGTGTGTGTGTGTGTGTGTGTGTGTGTGTGTGTGTGTGTGTGTGTGTGTGTGTGTGTGTGTGTGTGTGTGTGTGTGTGTGTGTGTGTGTGTGTGTGTGTGTGTGTGTGTGTGTTGTTCATAGAGCATATATATCTCTATCTCTATCTCTCTCTCTCTCTCTATCTCTCTCTCTCTCTCTCTCTCTCTCTCTCTCTCTCTCTCTCTCTCTCTCTCTCTCTCTCTCTCTCTCTCTCTCTCTCATCCTTGCTCTACCCCCTCCCAATACAGTGAAGCACCCTCCTCCCACACCTCTCTCACTCTCCGTTTTCTTTCTTCCACACCCACTCTTCGTTTTCTTTCTTCCTCTCTCACTCTTCGGTCTCTCTTTCTTCCTCTCTCACTCATCAGTCTCTCTCTCTCTCTCTCCCTCCCTCCATCTCTGAAAATATCCGGCTGGATGGTGTTTGTCTCCAGACATTTCCGGGCAGGGTTTGTCTCCAGCCAGCTTGGCTCTGGGCACATCCGGATGATGTTATCTCATCTCTGGATGCGTCCGGGCGGTGTTCGTGTATGGACGCGCTGGGCGGTGCTCGTCTCCGGATTCGTCCGGGCGATAATCAACGCTCCACTGCACATCTGCCTTTCCTTCCTCTCACCTCACACTGTCTTCCCTTCTCCCACTTCCTCCTCAATCCTCCATCCCTCCTCACTCCCCATCCCTCCTCTCTCCTCTCTCCTCTCTCTCCCCACTCTCTTTCCCCCACCTCTCTCTCTCTCTCTCTCTCCCTCTTTTTCTCCCTCTCCCTTTAGTATCCCCCTCAGCAAAGCAACGGGTGGTATTTGCTAATTTCAAAGAATATAGTTTGTCGTTACATTCAGGACATGTCACTCGATACAGAAGAGCAACTTGTTCAATGTCTTTGAAGTAAAATATTCGCCATTCAACTTGATGAATCCACAGATGTTGCTGGTTTCACTTAATTACTTTTATTCACTCTTTTTTTTTTTAGTATTAAAATGTTGTGAAAAAGGGTGTAAGTGCTCCACAGGAAAAAAAATATAGACAACCAAGGTAGTCCTCATATTGAAAAAGGTTGGGAAGCACTGCTTGAGACAATTTGGACTTTTTTAGACCTTTTCAGAATTTGACCTTTTCCACCTTAAGAACTTCAGACCACTTCACCTTGACAACTTTACAGACTGCTGACCTCTACAAATTTACAAATGGACCGATGAAGTGCAAAGTAAGCCTGGATGAGTCAACATTATGATGCCTGAAATTAATAAGCGGAGCATATTTACTGGTCTTGGCTGGTCTACTGAACATAAATGGGCTTCCAGAGGAGATTCTCACGATTCTTTCCATATCTGAATTGCAGGGTCGACTAAGTGTGCTTGTTTGTTCCTGAATGGGGGGGGGTGTATGTGTGCATGATTGTATCCATATGCGGGTTTCAGAAGATGGAACAATGTTCTCCCAAGTCTTGAAGTATCCACCTCCGCTTTGGGAAGGGGGTCATGATTCATGGACCAAGCTGTGAAGTTTTCTTGTTCTCAAAGTTTTCTTCCGAGGGCTCTTTTCAGGATCAACGCTGAGCCCTGGACAACCTCCAACTACAGTTAATTTGTCGCAATATTCCCAGGGATATTTTTTTTAAAGATCTCTGTAGGGTTCTTCTTTATCATTCCCATTGCTCCAATTATCACTGGTACAATTTCAGATCTCTTCAGTATCCACAATATTTTCATTAATTTTTGAAATCTTGGTATTTGGTCATTTTCTTGATTTCTGCATTGTTTGGACCAACATTGTTGGGTAATTACACCTCATTTAGCAATACTGCCTTTTATTTTTGGACCTAAGTGCTATATGTGGTCATAATGCTTTGGTGTGTGTGTGTGTGTGTGTGTGTGTGTGTGTGTGTGTGTGTGTGTGTGTGTGTGTGTGTGTGTGTGTGTGTGTGTGTGTGTGTGTGTGTGTGTGTGTGTGTGTGTGTTGTCATACGTCATGTCACTGATGACGTCATTTGTGATGAATTAAGTAATGACAATAAACTAATTTCAAAGCTAAGATTGCTTCACCCATTTTTTTGGAAATTTAATGTTGTCCATACTTTACTGAGCAATCGATTTACAGTTGATACTTTTCATCCAATCGATAACAACACATTTAACTCAGGGTGCCTGAAGCTCCCCGATACACCTTGTATTCCAACTGCGTCTTCATGTCCTTATTACCGGATGAGTTTTCTGGCTGGAAACGATTTCAGGAGATGACCGAAACTGACATAAAATACATCCTCAATTTATTCAACTGATTCCTCATTATTCGTCAAGAGGCACAATTTAATGGACGAGACCAATGTGATAAACAACAACTTCACACTGCAGAGCCAATAAATACCTGGAAATGATCATATATCTTCAAGGATCTGCAACTTCCCAGATACATACATCTCTCAAAAAGGAAAGAAAACAACAATTAAAAGAAGAAGAAAAAAACTAACATTTTGTAAAGTTAAAACCACAAGTTGCACGTGACTGCTTATGTCCTTACCATATTCCTCGACCTTGAACCCCGATGTATAATTGAACTGTGGCTTGTCTTTCATCCAAGATACAATCTTCCAATCCCCAAGACTGCATGACAAACACAAAAACCATTCATGCATGATGTCATTTTTGCTGTTTGTAGCAAGCTCAGTGGCAAATGGTTAGAGCATCTGCTCCAATTCTGGTAGGTCAACAGTTCAAATCCGATCCTGGCTGGGTCATTCCAAAGCTGAGTCATTCACAAATGGTACATGCTGCTTCCTCGCTTGATGCTCAGATTTTAAATGAAAGAGCATGGGCAAACCCCACAGGGGGATAGCAAATCGATAATAACACATTCAACTGAGAGTGACCAAGCAACTGCGGGGAGGAGCAAATTCCTCCTTAATTGCCTCACTGAGTATGGAGAGAAAAGCGATGTCATAAAGATAGTATCGCTGGTACACAGAATAACCTGTGAAGTTATGTTACTTCTCCTAAAGTTGGCATCTGTTTGTCTGAAGTCAAGTCCAATGTTGTCTCATGTAGGTGTAGGTGTAGGTGTAGGTGTAGGTGTAGGTGTAGGTGTGTGTGTGTGTGTGTGTGTGTGTGTGTGTGTGTGTGTGTGTGTGTGTGTGTGTGTGTGTGTGTGTGTGTGTGTGTGTGTGTGTGTGTGTGTGTGTTGCAGCTCCTCTAAGAGCCTTTGTAGACCCTGCATAAAAAAGTAAGCGAGCAATGTGTATATTTGTGCACCATTTCCCAATTAAAACGTATTTTTAAATTATCACATTTTCATTTTGTTCCTTTTCGAAAGTTCACTGTTGGCATAACAACTTCATTGTCTATTATATAATGTGAACTGTGGTGTCTGTCCGTGCGTTCGTCTGTCTCCCGTTTTCAGTGGCCGCTTCTCATGGTGCATTTGAAAACCTCAGCACGCAGGCAAAGCTTAACATTCAACCAGACGAAGAGCACGATACCAAAGGAGATACATTTTAAACATATAAAGACAACATGGAATTGCAGTTTGTTTAACAGCGAGTTAAGACACAACATTAGGTTTATCACAAAGTTGAACAAACTATGTGAGCGTTGTTAATAATAGTAGCCCATACTGAATGTCTTTGAACAAAGGTTGCAGTGCAAGTCAATCTTTTAATTAAAGAAAAACCTCCATTTAGTATTGTGACTTTAAAAGAACGATTCATAAATGAAACTGCATAGGCTTCAGGCCACAGATCTCAGCTGATGGCCCAGTGCAATTGGAATTATCCCAGGTATATAAACATGATATATTATCAATGCACATAAGCAGGTGGCATGTTTTTACACAGGTACATCTCCAACTTCTGAGCATGCACGTCGAACATCTGAGATGGATTACGTCATTTTGAAAGTCGTGCGTTGAGAAAGTAAATAAGTGTAGGCATATAATTTCACTCACAACAATTTATTTGATTTTTAGTAGAGTTTCACTCTCAACAACAGTTTGTACCAGGTTTGATGGATATCAAGTGTAGCCATTCCTTCAGATAAAGTAAAGTGGAGGATAGTCTGTCTGTCCATAGGCAGCATTCCAAAATGCCCCAGAGTGATTATGTTGTGTGTATAAGTCAGAGCTCTTGACTTGGGTTTTTAAAAGTCCTAAAACAAATTTGTATTATAAAAATGCAGTTCGGCAACGTGAACGTTGTCTTGCTGGTAAATATAAGGTGTGACCATATTACTGCATCAAAGGTGGTATTATGTTGTTCAAAATATAAACCGGGTATAAAATGCATAGAAAGGCCCTGTCACACCTTGACGTTTTCGCCAGCGTATGGCAAGGTCTCAAAATGTATGTAAAACGCTGGCGTAAGCTGAACTATTGATGTTTTTTTTAAGTTTAGGGCATATAATAACGTGATGGACGTATGCATAACGTATTAGTAACGTACACAGAACGTTTTAATCACATATGGATAACTTATACCAACGAATGCTGAGCGTGTTGTCGGCGTTCACAACCTATGCCCAACGATAGTCTAACTTATGCATAGCGCGCGGCAGCGTTTCGCCGACGATCACGTGGCGTAGGCTATTCATAGGCTGCGGCTCGACGATTCAAATCATAACCGCACTAGACATCGAAGTGTGAAGCCGCTGTCACACCTTGACGTTTTAGCCAGCGTATGCCGACGTATGAAAAATTTGCCGAACCAAGCTGGCACACGTAGAATAAGTTATGGGTAAGTTTTGTATACGTTAATAGCACGCTGGCATAACGTCGTAGTACGCTGGCATACGTCGTAGTACGCTGGCATATGTCGTCATACGCCGAGTACGTCGAGAAATTTTCAGCATGTTGAAAATTTCTCGACGTACTCGGCGTGTGACACATGTTCCACATACGCTGGCATAAGTTGTAGGCACGCTACGCGATCGTTGACACACTTTGGCATACGTTACTTGTACATTACACATGATTTAAATTATTTAAATCGTTGAGCGGCAGCTTATTAATTATATTATATTATAACCGCACCAGAAATCGAAGTGTTAACATCACCGTCATACCGAAGAAAAAAAACCAAAAAAAACCAAAAAAAACAGGGAGTCTGGAACACTGAACTAACCATTACATTGACGTGTTTCGACTTATGAGTAACGTACAAGTAACGTGTGTCGACGTGTGTCAACGATCGCTAACGTGCCTACAACTTATGGCCAGCATTATGTGGAACGTGCGAGTCATACGCTGGCATACGTCGAAAAATTTCAAGCATGGAAAATTTGTCTTACACCTCGGCGTACGACAACGTAAAACAGCATACAAAGACGTATGCCAGCGTACTACGACCTATGCCAGCGTACGACGTATGCCAGCGTGCTCTTAACGATTACAAACTTACCCATAACGTATTCGACGTGTGCCAGCGTTTTAGCCAAATTTTGCATACGTCGGGCATACACTGGCTAAATCGTCAAGGTGTGACAGGGCCTTAAGATGTGCACAGCGGTCAGGTAAGAAACTTTGTTAAAAAGTAACTGTTTTCAGTGTAGTTAAATAATACCTGGTAATAGCTGGGACATGAAAAGGCCTGAGTTCCATCACTTTCTCGACTTCAAAAGCATTTTTCTCAATTCTGTCCACGACAACACCATCTGGGTTCTACACAAATGATAGTCACTTTTGAGTCAACTTTGAAAAGCCATAATTACAATTATTGGCTTTTTGGAGAAAGGGTTGAAATTGCATCTCGCTATATTATTATTATTGCATTTCCTTTGATGTTTCTGAACAAAAACGATTTTCTCTCACCATGATATCCACTACCAGCGAAGATAAAATGGGGTTGAGTTGTCGGGTCACGGGAAACAACCGGATATTCACTGCAGGCAAGAAAATCATGATAAATAACTGTGATAAAAGTATGTACTGAAACTATAAGAGTCTCATCATGTCAAGTTATGCTTCCAACAATGAGCTCGAAGAAATCTTTATCTTCTTAACACGCCCAAAATATTTCTGATATCATTGCAGAAAATATGAGAAATAGCGACCGAGTATTTGAAAGATTTAATGTGGAGTTGGAAATGTTACTTCCCTCGACTTTCATATTCTTATATCTTTGTGGAAATAAAAATGACTGTTTTTACAGCCATTTTTCCCTGCTGTGCAGGGGTTAGGCTTTTTCTTGAGGCAATGTTTTATGGCCGGATGCCCTTCCTGACGCCAACCCTGGTTGCCTCTTACGACACACAGGGATATGGTACACCTATTCTAACCGGGGCATACACCGGGACCAGTACACTGGTACTCACTTCGCCAACCTCAGATGGATGACAGGCTGAGTCAACCCCCTGGTGTTAATTCAGCAGCCAACGGGGCTTGAACTCAGGACCCTGGGATCCCAAGCCGCCACCCTAACCACTAAGCCAACACCAGGCTTGCTTTGTGGAAATAAAACAGATTGTATTCAATGAGTTCCACTGCTTATCAAAAATAACTGCAACAGTTTCTGGTCGCACACCACTACCTTTGTTTTAACCAATGCTTAATAGGTCTGCTATCGCAGATCCGTCGCACCGGAGCAATGTGCTTCACGAATGGCCGAATCAAAAGGATTTTTCTTCCTCTCTTCCATGAATTACATTGATCTTCAATTACAAGTCTGGAGACGGCGATGGTTCACGAGCAATGTACACGGTTCACCTTTTTTATTTTTTGACCTTCGAGGGGACGCCACGGGCAAAATGGCGGGAAGCGGGAAAAATGTAAATGATGAAAGTTGTAGTACTCGAAGAGCACTATTTGCATAACAACTTTCAATCGAAACAGTTGAAAACCCTAGGAGCTTGATGCCCAATTCATTGATTTTTTTTTAACATTTTCTAAGTTCATGACCTTGTGACCTTGACCTTGGGATGAAAATGAAAAATCGAGCTCTGTGGGGCTATGCAGGTGCTATTGGGCTAACCAAATACCGAAAACCCCTGCCAGATTCGACAAACCCCCTCGGAGAAAATGTAACTTGAAATCAGCTTCCCCCCAAAAACACATGTTTTTTGGGCATGGCTCCACCCATAATGGGTGCAGCACGCCCATTCTCAGGTAAACACAACCAGATCATGATATAAACATCCCACCCAAATTTTATCAGGATCGCATCAAAACCCACGGAGCTATGCTCGGGACAGACAGACAGACAGACAGACAGACAGACAGACAGACAGACAGACAGACACACCCATAACGAATATAGTGGTCACTTACTGACTCGTGAACCAAAAACAGCCTGTGATGAGGCTGCGGGTAGTAGAGTCGATTCTCCCACGAGAATCCTGTTTTTTTTTCCCCTCCCCACTGTTTTGTGCTTCCCTCTCCTACCAACCGTGTCTTCTGCTCCCCTTGTTGTACATTCTGTGTGTTAGTTCTTATACGAGCCTCCACATTGTATGCAAAAAAACCTGCTGTCTTTTTCTGCAACGTACATCCTGCTTGTAAAGGACTGAAAAAAGAACAAGCTTTAAAAACATTACCATCATTGTTCGGCGTGTAGATTGGCTGATCTGTTTGTGCAAATACAAGACCCCGTCGGGATGTCAGAGGGATATCAATCTCCATGTGTTGACCGCCATCCCACTTCACCATCAAACGTACAAAGTCCTCCTTCCATTTCTCCACCTCTTTTGGTGTAACCTGATATTGTACAACAGGGTATGCGTGTGTGTATATGTGTATTTAGTTAGATACAGTCAGTCAGTTAGTCCTCAAAGCTACAAAAGGTGTTTATCTGGCAGGATGAAACAAACAGAAATGGGAAATGCAATAAACTGAAGGTGCTGTTTTATTGAGTAAATGATGTATGAAAACCTTGTTAGTTGTCCTCAATGGTATTGTACGTCTGAAAGCTATAAAGGGTTGGATACAACTGAAACTAAGCATTTGCATTAAACCATGCTGATGCTCTGTGAGCAAAGATACTTTCAAATATATATGTCACTTGGAATTTGTACCCACATGTTGTACTTCATAAACATTCCACCTTATTCACCCTATCATTTGCCTGAGGACACCTTCCATCTACTTGGAAATTAACTAACATCACCTTCATCAGCCAACTTCTTAATGGCCACAATTATTCCCACATTATTGCGGGGTTGGCCAGGGGGGAGTTTGGCTCAAGTCTTTCATCAATTGGCAGGCCAGGCATGACGTTCCAATTAGTTTAGGGTAGGAATTTGGAATTTGGCCAGCTTGCCAGCATTAGCTTGCCGACTCCACAAAGGATACCATGGGATTTTTAGCATTCACCAACGAATGCTGGCAGATGGGACTCCAAGTTTAACATCCATCCGAGGGACAGCACGCACATTGACACCTCACCTGCACGTAAATCATTGAGACAACAGTTTATAGCTGGGCCAAGATTTGAACCCAGATTAGACAGCTTGGAGGCGAGTGTGCATTCCTCGAGACCATCCTAACAGCCCCAATAACAATGTTAATAAGCCTTCATATGATAAGTTGTACGACTTGGCACAATTCACCATTCCTAATATCTGCCAATTTACACAAAATTTGAGGGAAGTTCTCAGAATGGATAAATTGTCATTTCACAGAATTTTTGTTTAACATTTGTTGAACAGAATTGGTGAACCACAAAAGGAACTGAGTCTGCAGAAAATGCTGTCTCATGTTAACACGTTTCTGTCTGTCCATCTCACCTGACATCTCCGACTCTTCTGTATTATTATTTCGTATGTAACCTGTAGCTGCTCGTTGCATCAGTGTCGGGAGCTCGGCTGTGCTGCTGATGCAGTGAGCCCTATTTCCAGTCAGCTGGTACTCATTTTGCTAACCTCAGAAGGATGTCAGGCTGAGTCAACCCACTTGGTGTTACGTAACGGCCACGTAGGGGCTCAAACCCATGACCCGAAGATCTTAAGCCAGCCTCCTTTAACCATTAAGCCAACACCAGGCTTGACTCCTCTGTGGCTTCCCTGGATATTCTCTCTTTAGTTTTCACAGGCCCCTCCCCTTTTCCAGAGATGGTGTTGCTGTCTTTTTCAAGAACTCCATTCCTCACTCTCCACTGGCAAAGAAGGCTGCCTTCATTCCTGGATTGTGACTTGTTCCACTGACGCAGTCAATGTCTTTCGATCAATGGAACATTCTCCTTCTCCCCCTCCTCCTCCTCCTCCTTCATATGCAGCACAAGGCTGCGGGTTGCATCATCGGCTGAGGGTGCGGCTGTGCCGCTGATGCAATGCCCCTATTACCAGTACACTGGTACTTATTTCGCCAACCTCGGAAGGATGACAAGCTGAGTCAACCCCACCTGGTGTTAATTCACAGGGTGACAGGGGCTAGAACTTCGGACCCTAAGATCCCAAGCCAGCCACTCTAACCACCAAGCCAACACCAGGCTTGAACCTTCTCTCCTTCCCATGAAGGATGCGAGGGTGCCCCAAGGCAGTGTAATGGGTCCCAATCTTGTTGCTCATCTGCAGAAAGGACCTCTCCGATGCTTTGCTAACGAATCCACACTGTGTTGTATAGTGTTACGAATTTGGAATTCAATTGCACACAACATACAGGTTCCCTTAGACAGCTATGTCGATAAGTGCATGTTCCCAAGATAGCTCACCTTCCATTGTTTAAACGTTTTGAAATCGATTAGATGCGCTGCAGATCGATTTAATAGTTAGGGAGCGAACAATGGAGACGTCCCTCCCCCTCTTCTGCGAAGAGGAAGAAGAACCCTGCCATCCCATGTCGTCAACAACTCCTTCCCACCCGTGGTTGAGCGGGGGGTGGATCACGAGGGCATGAGTCACGCCGGGTGCGGGGGAGGGGGTGGGAAGGATAAAGGGGAGATCCTTTCTTTGTTCGTGTGGGAGTCCAGTGGTAGGGCTGAGTTTGTGGGAGTCCCGTGGTAGGGCTGAGTTCGTGGGCTGAGTTCGTGGGAGTCCCGTGGTAGGGCTGAGTTCGTGGGCTGAGTTCGTGGGAGTCCCGTGGCAGAGTTCGTGAAGAGTCCCGTTCTGAGTCCCGTGTGCAGAGTTCGTGTGCTGAGTCCCGTGGGAGGAGTAAGCTTTTTGCTTCAGAGAGAGCAGTCGTTCAGCAGGCCATCGGGTCCTGCTTGGCTTGCTTGGCTTGAGGCCTTCGGAAGCTTTTTTCTTCGGCTGGCTCAGTGAGCTTCGGCTGCTGCTTTGTTTTGGAAGGAACTTGAGCCGGTTGTTCGGCTCGAGCTGCGAGTGGAGGCTTCTTCCTCTTCTTCTTGGTTCATGGAACTTTTCGTTCTCCATTTTGTTTCCCGGCTTGGTGCGATGCATCGGCCTCTTCTTGGAGTTGGTTCCTCGGGGAAGCGACAATCGACAGGAAGGATCGGCACCTCGTCTCACCGGCACATGTTGAGAAGCGCGGGAGGATTCGCGGGAGCTCGGGAAGGATCGCAGCGATTGGATCCAGCTCGCTCTCGCTGGAGCCTGGGTCCGGACAAGTTGAAGACCACACGAGGTGGAAAGGTTTGAGTCAAGCTCTGAGTTTCAGCTAACCTGTCCTCCGAGCTGGAGCTCGTGATTAAAGGCCTCAGCCACCGTTTCGTGTGTGTGTGTGTGTGTGTGTGTGTGTGTGTGTGTGTGTGTGTGTGTGTGTGTGTGTGTGTGTGTGTGTGTGTGTGTGTGTGTGTGTGTGTGTGTCCGTAGGCCCGTCTAATATGTAGGAACTGCTGTTAAGTGTGAATGACTGTACATAATAAGTAGAAGGTTGTAGTTCTTTTGTCGTGCTTTTGTTGCTTGTATAATTGCATACGTGTTTTGCCTTATTTAATTGCATACGTGTTTTATTATAATAAATGTCCTTGTGTGAATGTAAACCTGCTCGTTGCATCCATTCCCTCATTGACTGAACATTTCGTGTGTTGGGAGTAAGAAAGCCATTGGTTTGCCGTAATAGGGGGACATTTGGACCGACGGTTCTTGGCGATTACGCCGCTCGGAATCGCGCATGAACAAGCTCGCCTCGGCGGTTTGTTCCGTACGAGTTCCGTTGAGGGTGGAATACCTCGGTTGTTGGATCACGTGGGTATTTAGGTACATTGAAGATTGGCAATCGACCCTACCCCACGTGATTTGCCGATTGGCGTATTTCGGTTCTTGTACAAGGACCCGTCACTCGGAGTTATCCGGGTGGCGATCTATATTCCGGGCGATCGGTCAGGCCGACTCGACTTGCGGTTCCGTTCAGAGCGGTCGGTTGGCGGCCGACACCCGGCCTGTAACAATAGTATAACATCCCACTGATAGGTAGACAGCAGCTGCATCACTTTCTTCTGTTCTGGAATGAGTGGATGCTCGTATGAAAAATGGAACATGTCCTTCAATTCAGTAAAATCCATAATATCACCCTGTTGCACCAGAAGGATCGTCAAATGAATCCAACTTGTCTATTTCCCATTGTCAGCCACTGGAAGTGGTTACTCTCTTCAACTTCCAGGCCTCACCATCAACCATGACATTTCCTGGATCACCCACATAATAAAGCTGTCCTCCAAAACCAGCTACAAGCTGGATATCTTCTGGCATTCCAAGTCTTTCCTTGAAAAATGAAAACTACTCACAATCTATAAGGCTTGGATCCAGAGCTCAATTGGGTACTCCTCTCTCCTATAATCTGGGGGCCCAGCATCACAGCCATCTCTCCTGGCTTCTGTGAAATATAGAACTCTTAACAGTATTCAAATCTTCTGTGTTGAGGCCGAAGCACAAGGTCTGTTGCTTTCACATCACAGACAAGTCTGTGGCCACTCTGTTTTTTTTTCCTGCCTCTCCTCTCGTATAAGTCCTTCTGCTTTCCCAGTCCTCTGACCCTCCTCGGGAATTCCAGAATGCACCTCGAATAACCATCTCCTGACTGAACCTTCAAAATCCCGACTGACAGCAAACCTCAACTATTTTGTTCTGATGTGGAATAGCCTTCAAGAGGCTGTGCTATCACACTATTCCCTCCAGAGCATAAAGCAGGCAGTGCACCACCATCTCACATCATCCCCCTCCTTACCCACACTTTTTTCATCTCAAGTGATCCTGTCTAACCCTACCCTCGTACTTGTAGGTTGTAGTGTTTCTTCTTCTTCTTCTTCCTCTTCCTCTTCCTCTTCCTCTTCCTCTTCCTCTTCCTCTTCCTCTTCCTCTTCCTCTTCCTCTCTCTCTCTCTCTCTCTCTCTCTCTCTCTCTCTCTCTCTCTCTCTCTATCCCTCTATCCCTCTATCCCTCTATCCCTCTATCCCTCTATCCCTCTATCCCTCTATCCCTCTATCCCTCTATCCCTATCTCTATCTCTATCTCTATCTCTATCTCTATCTCTCTCTCTCTCTCTCTCTCTCTTTCTCTCTCTCTCTCTCTCTCTCTCTCTCTCTCTTCTTATACTGTATGGTCATTCTCTTGTTTATTGTGCTCATAAATCAACCTACTGTCTTAGCGTCAGTTAATACCTTCCATCACCTTTCTCTTCCATGAACTTCAAACTGGAAGAAGAGAAGAAAGAAGTATGCTGTTGAATGAAGGATATCTTGCAGATCAAGTTGCTTCACGTCATGCCTTTAAGTTTAAAGCATGCCAAAACAAGAAACTTCAAACCCAGTTTATTGGGTATGGCACATTATGTCTCATTAACTTCACAAACCCACGTGTATGATTCTCACATTTATATTAATTCAACCAATTACTGTATAACCTTATAAGTTTTGCCACAAAATTACTATAAATTGCTGAAACAAACTACTTACCTGAAGCTTAGTGAAGGCAATGAATTTGTTATCCCATTGCAATTTCACTTTTTTCTCATCCAGAGTAGCGCCAGTGTGTGGGTTCACCAAAAGAACATGTACTTCGGTGATTTTTTTCTGATCCACCATTAAAATTGCAACTGCGAGGTCATCGTACGAAGAGGTTGCAGCCGGCGCAATCACAAGCACCCTAGTGGGGGGTTCATCAGGGTAGACATAGCAAACAAAATGGTGATATTTATCATCATCTTATCATGAGCAAAAGTATTAAATTCACCATGCACATCTGTTGTATTTGCTGGCATAATTTGTCCGGCTTTGCAGGAAAGGCGTATTGATGTAATTTGTTTCATTTTGGTAGCTGCTTCAAATTAAACTAAAGAAGGAAAGCAGGTTAATAATATAAGCAGGAGTAACTACAACAGCACTCGGTAGTGCGCATACCTCCGCCAGGCTGAACAGTTCACATTTTGTATTCCACAGATAGGCCGAATGTAGATCCAGACCTGAACCAAAATCTAATCGGTTTGTTCTCATCACTGAACCAACTCATCCACCTGGTTTTGTCATAACTCGTCAACAACTTTTTGAGATATCATGCTCTAATATCGTTTTTGCCCCATCTCTCAATGGTGAAGAATCACTAAGAAAATTAAAAATTTCTGGTATCCGGATCCAGATCTTCATTGCAAACAAATCAATTTGGCCTTGTCAAACCCAAACTGTACACCAAGTTACGTCTGAATCTGTCCATAACGTTTTAAGATATCATGCTATACAGTATATACTTTTTGGCCCCATCTCTCAATGGTGAAGAATCACCTAAAATATTGTAATCTTCAGATCTTCACCAAAATGTAATCATTTCGTCCTTGTCACACACCCTACATCTCCACGACATTTCATCAGAATCCATCCACAACATTTTGAGATATCCTGTTCACAGACAGACAGACAAACAGACAGACAGACAGAAGTGAAAACATTACCTCCATCCACCTTCGGTGGCAGAGGCAATAACAACTAGGTGTGCACTTATGTAACTGCGAGCAGTTACAGGTATGCTGGGGCCCAAGCCTCCCCACATTGGTCAGTGTGAAGTGTTCAGAGAATAATTTTATCGGTTTTAGCTTTCATCCAATTTGAATATCAAACCATGTGACATACGACCTTGTTTTTTTTCTATCCAATATGGCTGCTCACACCATTGAAATATGATGTCATACTAATCAAACATTACTCCTCGTGGTGAGTCGATCAGATATTTGTAGTTTCACATCGATCGATAAAGGGGTTCAAGAGAAGGAATATTTTTTCAGGTTTTCACTAAATCCAACATGGCTGCCAGACCACATGACCAATGACGTTTTAGTTATCAAACTTTTATCCCCATGGGTAGTCAATGGATATGGTGTGAGAAATGGAGAAGGTGAAAGGATCTTGGAGTTTGCTGATGGAGCTGATTTGTTGCTCTGTAATACTCAATTCCAGAAAGCGAATAATAAGCTTATTACATACACGTCAGGTGGGTTGACGACAACCATTGACTACCTGATGGTGCGTCGGCGAGATAGGGGAAACCTCCGGGACACAAAGGTGATCCCAGGGGAGGAGACTGTCTCGCAGCACCACCTGGTTGTCTGCGATATAAGGGTGAAAGGTGCGCGGAGAATTTGGCGGGTGAAGTACCAACCGAGGATGAAGGTGTGGAGGTTGAAAGAGGCAACAGTGAAGGAAGCATTAAGAGAGAGGCTGAGTATGGTTGAAGATGATGTGGTTGAGCTTGAAATTGGTTGGATGTCAATGAAAGATAGTCTATTGGGAGCCGTTGGTGAGGTATGTGGATGGACAAAAGGACCACCGAGGCACTCGGAAACATGGTGGTGGGATGATGAAGTTGGAAAGATGATTGAAGAGAAGAGGAAGAAGTTCAAGGAATGGCAAAAGGCAAAGGATACGGTGGAAGAAAAGGCTGCACATGAAAGTTATAAGGAAGCCAAGAAGGCTGTAAAGAAAGAGGTTGCAAAGGCGCAGGAGGCCCATAGGAAAATGTTCGGAGAACGCTTGGATTCGGAGGAGTGTAAGAGAGCGATATTCAGGATTGCAAAGCAGATAGCGAGAGAGAGATTTGATGTGACGGGGGTGAGTTGCTTGAAGGATGAAGTGGGACAAATCGTTGTGGACTCAGATGGAATTAAAGGAAGATGGAAGAGATATATGGAAAGGCTGTTGAATGTAGAAAATGAATGGGATAGAAACATCGAGAGTAACCCGGTTTTAGGACCAGCAGAGAAGATAACTGAGAAGGAAGTTGAGGAAGCTATAAGAGCAATGAAGAGTAGAAAAGCAGGAGGGCCAACGGGAGTTGTGGGAGATATGTTGAAGGCAGCGGGAAGTTGGGGTGTGAAGAGAATGACAGAGATCTGTAATCTGGTGGTGAAAGAAGGCCGCATTCCAGTGGATTGGGAACCGAGTACCCTCGTCCCTCTGTACAAGGGGAAAGGTGACCCTCTGGACTGTGGCTCCTATAGAGCAATAAAGTTATTGGAGCATGGAATGAAGGTATTGGAAAGGGTGTTGGAGAAGAGGATAAGGAAGAAGGTAAAGATTGACGAAATGCAGTTTGGATTTATGCCAGGAAGAGGAGTGACAGATGCAATTTTTATTGTAAGGCAATTGCAGGAGAAGTACATGGAGAAGAGGAAGAAGTTGTTTTTTGGGTTTGTTGATCTGGAGAAAGCATTTGATAGGGTCCCACGCAAAGTAATGGCATGGGCATTGAGGAAGTTAGGAGTGGAGGAATGGTTGATCAGAGTAGTGATGGCCATGTAGGACGATTTGCCAGGACGCTCAGCTGTAAGGACGAAGGATGGGAACAGTGGTGAGTTTGAGGTGAGGGTGGGAGTGCACCAGGGGTCGGTACTAAGTCCACTTCTATTTGTAGTTGTGATGGAGGTGCTGGCTCAGAGGGTAAAGGAGGGTTTACCGTGGGAGCTGCTGTATGCAGATGATCTGGTGTTGATTGCAGAGTATGGATGGACTGAAGGAGAAGATGAACAAGTGGAAGGAATGTATGGAGGCAAAAGGTTTGAAGGTGAATATCGGAAAGACGAAGGTGATGGCAAGTGGTAAAGCATGTGGTGAGGTGGAAAGGACTGGGAAGTGGCCGTGTGCTGTGTGCAGGAAGGGTGTCGGAGTAAACTCCATTCAGTGTACAATGTGTGCTGAATGGGTTCATCGAAAATGTAGTGGGGTGAGAGGGTCATTAACCAGTGTGGCAGCTGCATTCAAGTGTAAGGTGTGCATCGAGGGAGCAGCAGATGAAGGAATTGTTGAGTTGGATCTTGGAGATGGTGTGAAGCTGGAAGGGGTGAAAACATTTTGCTATCTCGGAGACATGCTGAATGGAGAAGGTGGATCAGACTCTTCAACGGTTGCTAGAGTGAGATGTGCATGGAAGAAGTTTCGGGAACTGAGTGGCGTTCTGACGAAGAGGGGAGTGTCGTTGAAGCTGAAGGGAAAGGTGTATGCTTCATGTGTGAGGAGTACGATGATTTATGGGAGTGAGACATGGGTACTGAACATGGAGCAGCAACAAAGGCTGGAAAGGGTGGAAATGCGAATGGTTCGGTGGATGTGAGGAGTATCGTTGAGAGAGAGGAAGACAAATGATGACTTGTGGAAGATGATGGGAATAGAGTCTGTGATGGAGGTTGTGAAGAGAAACAGGTTGAGATGGTTGGGTCATGTGTTGAGCAAGGATGAAAGTGACTGGGTGAGAGGAGTGTTGGAAATGAGTGTAGTCGGAAGTAGAGGACGGGGAAGACCGAGAAAAACTTGGCTAAATGTGGTGGAAGAGGAAATGTGGGCAAGGGGATTAAGAAGGGGAGATGCAGCAAACAGGGTAAAGTGGAGAAGATTGTCATGGGGCCAGCAAGGCTAACCCCCGCTTTAGCGGGGAAAATGGCCTTTAAATGCTTGTGTGTGTGTGTGTGTGTGTGTGTGTGTGGTAGTCAATAACAAACATACTTAAAGTTTCAAATCAATTGGTTGAGCGGTTTGAGAGGGGGTGATTTTTAAAGGTTTCAGCTCTGATCCAACATGGCTGCCAAACCACATGACTGATGATGTTTTAATTTTAAAACTATATTCCCCATGGGTAGTCAATCAGAGGCTATATATGAAGTTTTGTATCGATCTGTTAAGCGGTCTGGAGAAGAAAAAATTCTTTCTAATATATGACTGCCAGACTGTCACGTCATAATTTTAATCACGTCATCAATCGATCACGTCATATATTTAAAACTGAACTCAAATTGGACAGCAAATCACATATATAAAGTTTCAAATTTTTCGGACAAGGATTTTGATTCGTTCAATTATGGCTTCCGCACCACTTCACCGATGAAGTCATCGTTGTCGACCATTATTCCATTCCCCATGGGGAGTTAATGACCCATATCATGTTTCAATTTTCCCATTCAGCGGTTTCAGAGAAGAAGATTGTCAAAAGTTTTTCCTTAAAAGTTCCACGGAATCAGAATTATTTTTTATGCGGTTATATTGATTTTCAAGTAATAAACAAAGCACTGAACGTGGTGTTTAATTCTAATAATTTTTTGAGGTTTTGCAGATATAAAAGCAAACCCAGTGTGGGTACCGCCCCCAAAAAGAGGGGGAGAGAGGGGGAGAGAGGGGAGGAGGGAGAGAGGGGAGGAGGGAGAGAGGGAGGAGAGAGAGAGAGACGGGGAAGAGAGAGAGACGGGGAAGAGAGAGAGAGACGGGGAAGAGAGAGAGAGACGGGGAAGAGAGAGAGAGACGGGGAAGAGAGAGAGAGACGGGGAAGAGAGAGAGACGGGGAAGAGAGAGAGACGGGGAAGAGAGAGAGACGGGGAAGAGAGGGAGGGAGAGAGAGAGACGGGGAAGAGAGGGAGGGAGAGAGAGAGAGAGAGAGAGAGAGAGAGAGAGAGAGAGAGAGAGAGAGAGAGAGAGAGAGACGGGAGGGAGAGAGAGAGAGAGGGAGAGACGGGAGGGAGAGAGAGAGAGAGAGAGAGAGAGAGGGAGAGAGGGAGAGAGGGAGAGAGGGAGAGAGGGAGAGAGGGAGAGAGGGAGAGAGGGAGAGAGGGAGAGAGGGAGAGAGGGAGAGAGGGAGAGAGGGAGAGAGGGAGAGAGGGAGAGAGGGAGAGAGGGAGAGAGGGAGAGAGGGAGAGAGGGAGAGAGAGAGAGAGAGAGAGAGAGAGAGAGAGAGAGAGAGAGAGAGAGAGAGAGAGAGAGAGAGAGAGAGAGAGAGAGAGAGAGAGAGAGAGAGAGAGAGAGAGAGAGAGAGACGGGAGAGAGAGACGGGAGAGAGAGACGGGAGAGAGAGACGGGAGAGAGAGACGGGAGAGAGAGACGGGAGAGAGAGACGGGAGAGAGAGACGGGAGAGAGAGACGGGAGAGAGAGACGGGAGAGAGAGACGGGAGAGAGAGACGGGAGAGAGAGACGGGAGAGAGAGACGGGAGAGAGACGGGGGAGAGAGACGGGGGAGAGAGACGGGGAGAGAGACGGGGAGAGAGACGGGAGAGAGAGACGGGAGAGAGAGACGGGAGAGAGAGAGACGGGAGAGAGGGAGGGAGAGGGAGGGAGGAGGGAGGGGAGAAAGGGAGGGAGGGGAGAAAGGGAGGGAGGGAGCGAGGAGGAATGGAGGGAGGAGGAAGGGGGAGGGAGGGAGGAGGAAGGGGAGGGAGGGAGGAGGAAGGGGAAGGGAGGGAGGGGAGGGAGGAGGAAGGGGGAGGGAGGGAGGAGGAAGGGGAAGGGAGGGAGGGGAGGGAGGAGGAAGGGGGAGGGAGGGAGGTGGAGGGAGTCGGAGGGAGAGAGGGGACGGAGGGGCAGGGAGGAGGAGGGAGGGAGAGAGGGAGGGAGGGGGGAGAAAAAGGGGGGCAGAGAGGGGAAGAGGGAGAAGGGAGAGAGGGAGGGGAGGAAGGGGGAAGGAGGAGTGACGGGAGGGAGGAGGGAGAGAGGGAGGGGAGGAAGGGGGAAGGACGAGTGACGGGAGGGAGGAGGGAGAGAGGGAGGAGAGGGAGGGAGAGAGAGGGGAGGGAGAGAGAGGGAGGGAGAGAGAGAGGGAGGGAGAGAGAGGGGAGGGAGAGAGAGGGAGAGGGAGGGAAGGGAGGGAGAGAGGGAGAGAGGGAGGGAGGGAGAGAGGGGGAGAGGATGAGAGGATGCGAGGGTGAGAGGGTGAGAGGGTGAGAGGGTGAGAGGATGAGAGGCTGAGAGGATGAGAGGGTGAGAGGGTGAGAGGGTGAGAGGGTGAGAGGGTGAGAGGATGAGAGGGTGAGAGGGTGAGAGGGTGAGACGGTGCGAGGGTGAGAGGGTGAGAGGGTGAGAGGGTGAGAGGATGCGAGGGTGAGAGGGTGAGAGGGTGAGAGGGTGAGAGGGTGAGAGGGTGAGAGGGTGAGAGGGTGAGAGGTTGAGAGGATGCGAGGGTGAGAGGGTGAGAGGGTGAGAGGGTGAGAGGGTGAGAGGGTGAGAGGGTGAGAGGATGCGAGGATGCGAGGTTGCGAGGTTGAGAGGGTGAGAGGGTGAGGGTGAGGGTGAGAGGGTGAGAGGGTGAGAGGGTGAGAGGGTGAGAAGGTGAGAAGGTGAGAGGGTGAGAGGGTGAGAGGGTGAGAAGGTGAGAAGGTGAGAAGGTGAGAAGGTGAGAGGATGAGAAGGTGAGAGGGTGAGAGGGTGAGAGGGTGAGAGGGTGAGAGGATGTCATCCTCAAGTGTTGCAATAAAATTTATGGGGAATCTGTTGAAACGGACACCTGATCAGCACTCTCTCCTACCAATTCTTCGAAGTTCCTCCGACCATTTTCGTTGTGTTCTTTCATCCATTTTTCTGTCCCAAAAGCTGTGTCCTGCTGTCTTGAATCGTTTGGTTTGTCTCTCGAGTTCAGTCAGGATTACCTGTGTTTGGTGAGCCACTCCCTCCCCCCACCCCCCCCCCATTTCCTACCTTGTTTAAGCTCCATTTACTTCATTGACTGTTACTACTGAACCCTTTGCTCAATCCTTTTCCCCTTCACTTTCAACAATTAAAACCAAATATATCTCCTTCTTTACCCTGAAAAGAAACAAGAATAAACTCTTGAGGAAAAAAAAAACCCACAAAAACCCACAATAAACAACAACAACAACAACGGTAAGAAAAAAATATAAATTGAAACTCCACTTTTATTTTCCTATCCCATCTTTGAAATATCCACAAACTCAATGAAACATTTCTCTTCCATAAAACCTTCACAACATCAAATAATTTTTTTTTTAATGTTTCCAGAATGTATCTTAAAGTTTCTAACTCCACTTGTTACTCCATCAGAAACAACCCATTCATTCATTCTTCTTCTTCTTCAATATCTTCCTTTTCTCTTTTATATTGAAATAAATTTTCCAAAACCTCTTCACTCCGAAACACTAAGTTCATCTAACCTCCTCTTTCACTTTACAGCCAAATTTTCACACCAACTAAAAATATTCTCACCACCACCTCACCCAGTAAGTCTGTCGCAGGTTATCCAGTCTGGGAATCCTGAGGCCTCAAATTTACAAAGGCTGTGTGCACAAGACAAAAAATTTCCACTTCACCTCCATTCATGGTGTCAAACCCTCCATGTCAGTAACATCCCCCCCCCCTTTCTGCTTCCTCTCATCCTGCCCCCTCTCAGCTTCCCCCCACCCTACTCGTCCATCTCCCAGTTTCACGACTGCACCTCCTCACGGCTTTGCCCCCACCCCACACCTCCCGGCTTCATTCGCTCCGCACCCTCTCCTTGCTCCTTTCCACATCACCTATCTACTATCAGAGGCTTATATCCCCCTGTCCCTAAATGGGTCGACCTCAAATATCCGGTGCCTCCATTCCAACCTGATAGATCTCGCAGTCCAGGCTGCTGCCCACAAACTGGACATCATCTACTTAACTGAATCCTTCTTCACACAGGACATCCCTGACTCCTTTATGTCTCTCCCTGGCTATAAAACCAAACCTGGTCTGGTTTGATCAAACCGAACCTGGTCTTAGCGTCACAGTCGCATTTCACATCAAAAACTCCATCTACTGCTCTTACATCTCCCAAACCCTAGGAGTACCTCTGGCTATGAATGTCCCTCTGCTCCCACCTCATGTTTTCTGTGTTGTACCGTCCTCTGAACAGTGATGATTCCATCTACATATCTCTCCAAGATGACATGGACCAACTTTTAATCACTCATCCCAACTCTCTCGTCCTCATATGTGGTGACTTCAAATGTCACCATGCTGATTGGCTGGGTGTTGGTACCTCTCTCACCAGACATGGCACTTCTTCAAGGACTTCTGTGATCCATGGGTCTGACTCATTCTGTGAACTTTCTCACCCAGATTTGTACCAAGGGCAAATCTTCCCTCCTGGATTGGGTGATGACAAACTTTCCCACCAATGTATCTTGCTCAACCTCTGCCCCAATTTCCTCATCTGATTATGCGCTTATGAAGGTCAACATCTCTCTGACCTTTCTCAGAGAACAGCCTCTATGCCGACGGGTCTGGCAGTGCATTTAAGCAAACTGGCAAGGACTGCAAGGGGCCATCAAACTTCAGGACTGGTCTCCGACATCTACCTCCCCTGATATTAACTCAGCCTTCGAATACTTCCACAAAAACCTGCTCTCCCTTATGCATAGATTCATTCCATCCCATCTTCAGTTGTCCTACCCTTCCTCCCACCCTTGGTACACTGAAGCTTATGGCAAGGAGTTGTCCTAAATAAACTTTCCTTTGCTTCATTGAAGGCAAATCTGACTGAAGGCAATCTCATTTCCTTCCACAAAGCTCAGAACAAATGTGTGTCTACCCTCAGGAGAGCCAGGAAACAACATATTTCTCATCTCAAGTCTGAAATCTCAGACCTGTCTCCCTCCTCCAAATCCTCGGGGCATCTAGTTAAGTCTGTTTCTGGTGTATGTTACCCCTCCATCCCTTCCTTTACCTCAAATGGCCACACAGCTGACACTGCACATGAAAAGGCTGAATGCCTAAACTCCGTGTTTGCTTCTAAATCTTGTGCCCCAAACCCATCGCATTCTGTGCCCACCTTACCCAGTGGCACCCAACTGTCCCTGGACTCTGTGTCCTTTTCTCCTGACAAAGTGGAGAGTTTGCTGTCAAACCTCGACTCAGATTCAGCAACCGGTCCAGACGGCATCAGCCCACATGTCTGAACAACCTGCTCTGTTGCTCTTGCTCACCCTCTTTCTGTTCTATTCACCCTCTCATTTGCTCAAGGTCATCTGCCATCTGCTTGGAAATCAGCAAACATTACCGCTCTGCATAAAAAAGGTGCAAAAACAGATCCCTGCAACGACAGACCAATCAAACTTTCCCAATCATCAGCAAGGTTATGGAATCCATCATCGCTTCAGACATAAATTCTTCCTCTTTTTCAATGGCTTGATTTCCGATCATCCACTTAGATTCAGATGAGGTCACCCTACCCTGGACATGCTGCTTCTGCTTCAACAACAAAGGATGGAGATCCTCAATGCCAGACATGAGATCAGAGCCATCTCTCCCTAGACATATTGTGTTCTTTCGATATGGTCTGGCACCCCGGCATGCTCACAAAACTCTATTCCTATGGTATCCATGGCCATCTCCACTCATGACTCGCATACTTCCTCTCCTGTTGCAGCAAATGTGCGGCCCTTAATGGAGTTCTCTCATACTCTCTTCCTGCCATGGCTGTAGTTCCTCAAGTCAGTGTTCTGGGCCCTGTGCTTTTTCAGGTTTTCATCAATGATATCTACGACACTCTGGAAAATATTCTTTATCTCTTTGTTGATGACTCCACCCACTGCCATACCATCTGTCATCCCTCAGATCGGCGTGCAGCAGCCTCTTCACTCTCTCCAGATCTGGATAAAATCACAAGCAGATCCCTGCAACGACACACCAATCTTTCAATCCTGACAAATCTTACATTATCATGATGTCTCTCCGAAAGGATTCTGGAACCACTCCCCCCCCCCCAATCTACTTTCTCAACAATTGTGTTGAAGAAGTCCATTTCATTTGCGTCTCACTATCTGCCATGATCTTACCTGCGAAAGCCATATTTCCAAACCAGCCTCCAAACCCAGTCACCGATTGGGCATCCTCCCTCGTGCAAAGTCCTTCCTTAACACACCTGAGCTGCTGACCACATACAATGCTATCATCCACAGTCTGATGGAGTAGTGCTCTCCTCTCTGGGATGGGCCTCCCGCCTCACACCTATCTCAGCTTCACGCTGTGGAATTCAAGGCATCGAGGATCATTGGTATCTCCCGCGATGAAGCTGAGTCTTTGGGTCTCTCACTCTCTCACAGAGGGTAGGTCGGTGGTCTTTCTGTCCTCAACTGTCTCCTTTCTGGTCTCACCCTCACCCCCTTGCTCTGTCTGTGATCTGTTTCCCCCCCCCCCCCCAATATTTCCACAGTGAGCTCAAGGTCCGCCAGCAACCCCTTTCTGGTGAAACTACCAAAATCAAGAATCACTGCTCACCTTCACTCTTTCTTTCCTCTTTTTCCCCACCTCTGGAACAAACTCCCACCTTCTCTTCAATCCCACTCTTCCCTCCAGGTCTTCAAAACAGATGTTTACTATGATATTCTCTACCCCAATTAATCCACCACAAACCCACCACCTTCAAATTTCCTGGAGTGTCCATCGTGTTTACCCCATGTACCCCACCCTATCCCTCTCTCTTCCACATATCTCCTAATGTCTCTGTTCCCCACTATTTTGTAATTCCCTCTCCTGCTCCTCTTGTCTCCTGCTCCCTCTGATATACGTTCTGTTAGCTCTGAAACGAGTCTCGATGTTGTATTCAACAACAACAAAATATCAGACATGATATCAGGGCCATCTCCTTGGACATGTTTGTTGATAGAGTCTGACATCCTGTTTTGCTCTACAAATTGAATCCAAGGCCGACTCCACCAATGGATTACCAACTTCCTCCACTCTCGTAAACAACGTGTTACTCTCAATGGAACCCTTTCATCTCCTCTCCCTGTCAAGACTGAAGTACCTCAAGGCAGTGGTCGAGGCCACATCTTATTCCTAATCTTCATCAATGATCTATCTCATTGACTGGAAAATCCTCTTTATCTTTGCTGATGACTCCACTCTGCTGTGACATCTCTAATCTTTCTGACAGACAGACAGCAGCCTCTTCCCTCTTCTTCGACCTTGAGAAAATCACAAACTGGTCAAATACTTGAAATATGTCCTTTAATCCTGAGGAATTCCTCTTCTCTATCTCTATCTCTATCTCTATCTCTATCTCTATCTCTATCTCTATCTCTATCTCTATCTCTATCTCTATCTCTATCTCTATCTCTATCTCTATCTCTATCTCTATCTCTCTCTCTCTCTCTCTCTCTCTCTCTCTCTCTCTCTCTCTCTCTCTCTCCCTCTCTCTCTCTCTCTCTCCCTCTCTCCCTCTCTCCCTCTCTCAACTTTTGTATGCTTTTATTATAAAAGTATCAAAACACACCAGAAAAAGCACACTCCATAAAAACAAATCCAAACAATTTTACAGCAAAAATAAATTTAACAAAAGCAATACAAACAAGGGTGTCTGTTCATGTCAAAAACCACCACAGAATAATACATATATGCAAAAAGTAAGTGCAAGTACCTTACACTTTTACAAACAGATTCCATCACGAAAAGAGACTCAAAACCTCATCAGTGTACCACTGATAGCCCACAATATCCAGGCTCAAAAGATAAGCCTGCTCCATTTTTACTCGTGCCAAAACCATACCTTTAAAGCACAAAAGCACATTTGCATTTTTCCCTTTCAATTTTGCTTTTCTGGTTTTATAAATTGCCAGTTTAGCAATGCCCAACAGAAAAGACAAAAACGAGAGGACTGGTTTACTTTTATATATTTTATATAATATTATATATATTTTATAATCCCCCCCCCCCTCGATTCCATAAATAAAGACTGTAAAGGAAAAAACAAAATTAAATTTATAGAAAAAGCTGTTGAAGGAAGAGAAAGAGGGGTACCAATCTCTTACATTCAATAAAAATGTCGGCAACATTTTCAATCAAATCACAAAAAGGACAAGAAATTATAACAGAAGAATTAAACTTATGGAGTAATGTCTGTGTGACCAGGGCTTGATGTGCTCGTCTCCAATTCAGGTCTCCAGTTCACCCAAGAGTTGGAGAACTATACATTTTGTTCCACACTGGAGTTAAAAAAGCTCCAGCAGGTAAGGTCTCATTCCACCGATTATTCAACAGTTTTGTAAAACCAGGGATACATGCTTCCAGACATATGTTGTGGATAGCCGTTTTCCCCATGACGTGAAACACACCAATTTCCTCTAAGTTTGAGGAGAACACACCCTCTTGTTTTTTTGAGGCAATTTGAAGTTCAGGGAAATAGAGACGCGAGTCTACTACTTCATCCACCCCAGTCCACCCGATGTTTAGTCTATGAAAGGTTTGAATTACTGCTTTCAAGACATTTTCCACAATACGAGCAGAACGAACACCAGATTTTGATGAAAGTGAGCTTACAGGAAGCCAGGCATTCAAGGATGGCTGCAACAGGTCTCGCACTCTGTTTATTCCAACACTGGTGAAACAATGCATAAACGACCTGGAGGTTGAAATTCTAGAGAATAAAGGATTCCGAACTAATGGCTCATGTACAAACTTTTGGGCATCACATGATACCTCTAAACGTTGCACTCCGAGGACTTGCCAAGCATTCAAAAGGCTCTGATGAAAACTGGGGAGCTAAGACATGTGAACGTGTTGCAGGTCGATGAGGAAAAGTTCACGGTCATATTTCAGACCTTCCACTTTCTGCAAACAGGCGTTTGTGAGAGGTCGCCAAGGAACACACTCACTGTACAGTAGGCGCTTAATCGTGGAAATCCGGAATGCCATTATCCGACTTGGGATATGCATCAGATTTTGACCACCCGCATTTCGGGGTCTGCAGACCACGTCTGAGCCCAGCCAATGGTGGCCACCACAGAAAAAATCAGTCAGAACCCTCTGAATGCCTGTGACTTAGTATCTCGGAGGTTCAAGTGGGATAACTTTATGCCAAATAAATGGAACCACCAAGTTGTTTATGATTGACACCCATGTCTTAAGCGAGAGAAGTTGGTACAATCTTCTCCACCTTGCCAGTTTCAATTTAATTTTTTCCAGGAAGTTCTCCCATTTTTTTTGTTCATACGCTTCAATTCCTAGAAATAAGCCTAAATATTTAAACCCCTCACGACTCCACTGTATTCCTCCTGGTAAAACAGGCAGGGACGAGGAAGGCGATCTGGGGCCCACCCACAAAGCTACACTTTTTTTTCCAATTTACTCTTGCAGTAGAAGCAAGCTCAAACTGGGTAAGGCAACGAGAGACCTCCGAAACATCTTTTTGATTTGCAATAGCAACACAAATATCATCAGCATAAGCTGAAACAGCGACTTTGGAGTTTTGTGAAAGAGAGACTCCTTACAATGAGTCCTGAAGTAAAACTAATAAAGATTCAACGGATAGATTGTAGAGCATGCCTGATAGTGCACAGCCCTGACGGATGCCTCGCTGAAAGGGGAAGGGGTAACAAAGACTATTATTAACCTTCAGCAGACAAGATGCATTTTTGTACAATAACTTAACATAAGAAATAAATTTTTTCCCAAACCCTGTTCTCCTTAATACATCAAACAAAAAAGAATGGTCAACACTAACAAAAGCTTTTTCTTGATCTAAAAGTAATAAACCAAAACCAGGAGATGTAGTTCGACCGAGACTGATCAAGTCTCTCACCAAAAAAATATTATCGTATATGGAACGTCCTGGAACACAGTATGATTGATCAGTGCCAATCAAGAAGGAGATGACTTCCTTTAGACGGGTTGCAAGTGCTTTTGACAATATTTTATAGTCCGTGTCGAGGAGTGACACAGGCCGCCAATTTGTGGTCTCATGCAGGTTTCCTTTCTTCGGAAGGAGACACAAAACTGCCCTCCGGCAGCTCAATGGCAATTCACCTTGTTCAACACTCTCCTGAAAGACCTCAAGAAGAGTAGGGCCTAGAGTGTCCCAGAAAGCCTTATAAAATTCAGCCGCAAGGCCGTCTAGTCCAGGGGCTTTCCCATCCTTGCTATCCTTGCTATCCTTGAGCGCAGCAGTAAGTTCTCCAAGAGAAATGCCAGGCTCAAGCAATTGTTGTTGGTCTTCAGACAGAGAAGGGAGCTGTTCAAGCATCGCATTCCTGTTCTCCTCATTCACAGTTCTTTTTGCGAAGAGTTTCGAAAAATAGTCCTGATAGTCCTGAAAAATAGTCCTGCAGTTCATGCTTGATATCACTCTGGGAGGACAGGTCAACAAATCACCACTAGAAGAGTGCAAAGCATGGATTTGTTGAGAGGTCTTGACCGTTTTTTCCAAATTGAAGAACCCTTTGTTTGGTGTGTCAAGTTGGATTTTTTCGTTCCGCAGTCGGACGAATGCACCGGCCGCCCGCTCTATCACCATTTCAGCCAGAAGGGTCCTTTTCTCTGACAACTGCTGGACATTCACGCTAGACAATCCAGCTTTCTGCTCACAGATAAGTATATCGTTTTTTAAAGCAGATATCACACCAAAGGCGTTGTATGTGCTGTATGAGCAGTATTGTTGGCAAAAACATTTGATTTAGGACTTTGTGCAGTCTCACCATTGTCTTAAATTCAAATATGAACCCTTTTGTGACTCGCATTTTCCCCATACCATTTTAAAAGCTTCTATAAAATGTGCACTTTGTGAAAGTTTCAAATTAAAAGTCCAATATGCACTTCCACAGACATGATGAGGAAAGCCACACACCATAACAATCATGTGATGGTCGGAAAAAACACGGTCTAATATACGAGTTCTTAGCAATGTTTACCATTTCATGATTAACATAAAATCTGTCGAGGCGAGCCATCGTCAAAACATTTCTTGATGCACACACCCATGTATACTGATGGATATTTCGGTTCTGTACCCGCCACACATCCACCAGTTTAAACTTTTTTGACTACCTGTGCCAAAGGCCTTGCACTGGGTGGATGAGGCTCACAAGTGCTCCGATCAAGTTGTGGGTTGAGGGTGCAGTTGTAGTCACCCCCCAGACACAACAACATGGTTAAGTCAATGGTGCTTACAAACTCTGCCAACTTGTACAGAAAGGCACCTCTTTCAGAGTTAGCACGAGGACAGTAAACATTTGTCATGCAAATCTTTAGGTTACTACTGACAAATTGCACAGACAGTAAGTAACCTTTGCAAATTTCCTTACAAGTTATCTCCGAAGGCTGGAGTCGAGGATGCAACACTATTGCCACACCAGCCTTGGCCTCAACGAGCGCACTCGAGAAAAAAAGACAACCTTTAAAGATTTTATCACTCATCCTCAGAAGACTAATTTGCATGAGTCTCCTGTAGCATTAGCACATCAATTTTTTCATTTTGGAAGAGCTGAAATACCTGGAGACGACGCACACAACTGGAGCCTCCATTGATGTTCAGGGATGCTACTTTTATCTCCATTCTGTTAGTTATTCTTGAAGCTCTTTACCAGCCCAAGCAACACACTTCCTTAACCTTTGGAATTGAGGATCTGACATGTGAACCTGATAAGGATCACGAATCATACTCCTTGCAGTTTAAATGAAATCGTGTACATTCGGGAAGTAATCTTTGATTTTTACGTATCTTTTCCTGAATGTATCATCCAGGAATGTAATCACATTTTCTTGAGACACTAAGGTTGTGTCGTTTCCCCCTTCATCCTCTTGAGAGCTTAAAGCACTAAAATGTGGGGTAGAAGAGGTTTCATCTGAATCAAGTGCTTCATCTATGGCATCTCCTATTACTTGTGGAACACTTACTTTTGGTTCAACAGAAAGTTCTGCTCTGTTTACAGACCCCACTGAATTTGCCTTGTCAATGTCCTTCCTTACAACCCTTACATCATGTCCTTCCTTACAACCCTTTCATCATCTGTGAGGGAGGGGTTGACATTTAACACACAGGGATTTTCCCCTTTATCTATTTCTTCATCACTGTCAGACATAGCTATTAACTTGTCTGAATAAGTTTGGCTAACAGGACAAACACTTAAAACATCCTGAGATACCTCACCGTTCTCTGTGTCCCACTCAGAGTCGGCCAGTGGAACAAGCGAAGTTTCTACATCCGAACACGACTCCGGTACTACCATCAGGCCCCCCTAACAAACGGACGCCAACGTTGTCAGACGGAATGAAAACCCGTCATTCTTGTTACAAAAACAGCTAAAATTGATGAAAAAGCGGCCGAAATTGAAACGAACACAGTAATTACGGTCGCAATAGCAGATATAATGGAAACCAACACGCTTATTCTACACACAAGAACGGTCGTGACGGACACAAGAACGGACAATCCCGAGATAGAACGGTGGGGAACGGAAGCAAGGTTGGTTATTTCCGTCGTGAAACGTCCGAGAGCGAAACAAAAGCGGTTCATTCCGGTTACTGTAGTGCGAACAAGATGGCGGATGCAGTAGAACGACCTGTTACGGGATGTAAATTTTTAGTGCTTGTGTCTCGAACATAAATGTAATATAGATAATATATAGTGGGTAGTACCTGATGTAGTTTTAACAATTTATTAAACCGAATTTTGTTGTGATGATAATGTTTGGTTTGCCTTTATTTTGAGCCCCCGAGTGAAGGATCGCTAGTTGTGTCGGCCCAGTTCAACATAGGGGATCGTGTATGGGATCTTTTTACAGTTTTTACTTCATATTAACTTTGTTATTTTATTGGAATTTGCAATTTATTATTACTATCAAATTTTACCTCTTGCAAATATAAACGATCAATCGTCACTGATCGCTGCAGCACAGTACGGGGGGCACGAATTTCACGAAATGTCAGCCACACATTGAGTCAAGAGGGCGCATTTATCACTGCTTGTATAACATCCCGAACCACAAACGGGTTTTCATTAACAGACATGATATAGTCAAGGCAGACTACGTTAAAGTTAACTTACCATAACTTCAAGATCTTTTTAAGCCGCCATGTTTTCCACGTTATGGTAACCGGAATTAATCGCTTTCGCTTCGGTCGCTTCCGTTCCCCACCGTTCTATCTCGGGATTGTCCGTTCTTGTGTCCGTCACGACCGTTCTTGTGTGTAGAATAAAAGTGTTGGTTTCGGTTATATTTGCTATTGCGACCGTAATTACCGTGTTGGTTTCAATTTCGGCCGCTTTTTCATCAATTTTAGCTGTTTTTGTAACAAGAATGACGGGTTTTCATTCCGTCTGACAACGTTGGCGTCCGTTTGTTAGGGGGGCCTGACCAAGGGGTTTCCAATGACAGACGTACCTTGATTATTGAAGGTCCAAGACGTACCGAGACGTCCCTTGGTGCTCCACCGAGCCTGACACGATCTGGACCTCATTCTGCTCCTTGGCATCAAAGGCATCAACATTTAACCGTTTTTGGCCTTTTTTCCTGGTATCCGTAACAGATACGTCCATATCGTCCACACTGTCCTGTACAGTGGATGGTAAAGGAGAGGAAGCAACCACTTTCACTTCCTCGTTTGGTGGGGGTGTATTAATTACGTCACGATTACACACCCTCTCTCCAACGCGGTCGGGGTGGACGAGTCCATTTCGTCGAACACCTCAGCCGGTAGGGAGGGGGGCGGAGCTGGGCTCCCGATTCACCTTCTCCCCCATTAGTTTGTGGTGAGGAAGAATCGTTCCTCACCGAACCTTCACTTTCTTGCGGTGTAACTGCATTCGGACAAACACTCTTCACGTGCCCGTGAGCTCCACACCCAAAACACGTCATGACCTCTGA
The DNA here is from genome assembly GCF_056783735.1 of Eptatretus burgeri. Taxonomy (NCBI): domain Eukaryota; kingdom Metazoa; phylum Chordata; class Myxini; order Myxiniformes; family Myxinidae; genus Eptatretus; species Eptatretus burgeri. Next base: position 30,496,001 of record NC_140969.1, on the reverse strand, counting down.
GGAGGCAAACATTTTATATTCAAACCCGTCGATTTTTACACTGAGTACAACATTCAGTGTTTTTCCATTTCCAGGTAGTATCATATAAACCACTCTTTTAAAGGACATGACGTGGTTAAATTTATCACTAACATGACGCATCGGCACCATCGAGATCCTCGACACAACCTTACCGAACTTGTTTAACTGGTTACACAAGTCCTGGTTCCTTATAAATGGTGGAATATTATTAATATTAACTTTAACTGTTGGGGCCTGTAAAGCGAACACAGAGAGGTAAGTGTTCGGTTCGATGAACAAGCCATGCTCAACCACCGTGGTGACCAAGTGTTCCTCTGACACAAACACCACAAACTTCTTATTCATGCGAGAAGCAGCACGAACATTATGTAAACCAACGATGTTACCAATGGAGGAAAGCACATCGTTAAGTTCCACCTCACTGGGAGAGAAGCAAAAAAACAGCGTTTTTACGAGTTAGTGATTCGAACATCTCCACACAGAAACGTTCACCCGCCATTCTAACTCAGGAAAACAAGTTAGTAAACTTTATCGAGAGAAATAAGGCGTTTTCACAAACACCAAGAAAACAACCATTAAAGTTGAGAATTAACAAAGAACATGGTCTCAGTGAACGAGAAAAACCTCCCCCGGCGGCCATGACAGGCCTTCGGCCTACGATTTTTCTCGACACGAGATCGTGGTCTCTCTCATATCTCTCTCTCTCTCATATCTCTCTCTCTCATATCTCTCTCTCTCTCTCTCTCATATCTCTCTCTCTCTCTCTCTCTCTCTCTCTCTCTCATATCTCTCTCTCTCTCTCTCTCTGTCTCTCTCTCTCTCTCTCTCTCTCTCTCTCTCTCTCTCTCTCTCTCTCTCTCTCTCTCTCTCTCTCTCTCTCTCTCTCTCTCTCTCTCTCTCTCTCTCTCTCTCTCTCTCTCTCTCTCTCTCTCTCTCTCTCTCTCTCTCTCTCTCTCTCTCTCTCTCTCTCTCTCTCTCTCTCTCTCTCTCTCTCTCATATCTCTCTCTCTCTCATATCTCTCTCTCTCTCATATCTCTCTCATATCTCTCTCTCTCTCATATCTCTCTCATATCTCTCTCTCTCTCTCATATCTCTCTCATATCTCTCTCTCTCTCTCATATCTCTCTCTAGACAGGAAGGAAAAAAAAAACACGGGAAAAGTCCACAAGTAGAAAACGAACACATGGGGAAAGTGAAAACGCCAAACAGCACAGCAGGGGTACTCACGACACGAAGCAAGGAGCGACCATGACAGTACACAACGTACCAACAGCCAGCAGGGGGCGAGAGAGAGAGAGAGAGAGAGAGAGAGAGAGAGAGAGAGAGAGAGAGAGAGAGAGAGAGAGAGAGAGAGAGAGAGAGAGAGAGAGAGAGAGAGAGAGACGGGAGAGAGACAGAGAGAGGGGAGAGAGACAGAGAGAGGAGAGAGGGGAGAGAGACGAGAGACGGGAGAGAGACAGAGAGACAGAGAGAGAAGAGAGAGAGAGGAGAGAGAGGGGAGAGAGAGACAGAGAGACAGAGACATTTCTCAGGATTGAACATATTCCAAGTATTCGGCCAGTTTGTGATTTTATCAAGTTCTGAGAAGAGGCTGCTGATTGTCTGTCAAAAGGATGAGAGATGTCACAACAGAGTGGAGTCATCAGCAAAGAGATAAAGAGGATTTTCCAGTCAGCCAGATGATTGATGAAGATGAGGAATAAGATGTGGCCTCAACCACTGCCTTGAGGTACTCCATTTCATTCCTCATGGGGAATGAGTTATATTTTTTATGACATCATAATTGCATATGTAGAATGCCACATCCATTCAGTATGAAAAATTTTGAGGGTCATCTATGGACAAAATGGTCCACAGAAAAAAAAATCATTACATCTTCGGTCACGTGATTCGGCAGCCATCGTGTTGTTGTTTTTTTAAAAAAAACAAAACCTTCAAAAATCTTCTCTGAAGTGGCTGAACAAATCGAGGCAAAACTTTACACATATGACCGCCTGTCCATGATATCATAGGTCATGTGGTTGGCAACCATTTTCGATTTACCCTAAAATCTATAAAAAATACACCACTCAAAAGTAGTCGTCGCGAGGGTCTGCAATCTCCGATTGCTCTTTTTCTTGTTCCTCTGTTTTTTTCCTGCCTGTGGAACCACCTTCCATACTCACTTCAATCTCATTTTTCCCTCCTGGTGTTCAAGACAACTATTCATCATCTTAAATCAACCTCCATCCAAAATCATGATCTTTTCTACATCCATTAAACTACCCCACCCCTCCCAAAATTTGGCTTATGTATCCATATTGTCCACCCTTTGCATTCCCCTTGTCTCTCCTAGTTACCTGCATCCCTTGTTTGTCCATCTCTGTCTAATTCTCCTTCCACCCTGCTGTTGATATATCCCCTTTCTCCACCTGTTCCCTTTGTTATGTTGTGTCTTGATTTGTTCTGTGTCCTAGCTCTTCCGCAAGCCTGGACCTTGTAAGTAAATTATATTTAATAAGTGTTACAGGGGCTTGGGGAGGGGGGGTGTCAGATTTTGGCAAAAATACCTGAAATAATATTTGAATGCCCCCCCCCCGACGGGTTTATTTGAAGTTAGTGATATCATGATAGCGCAGCATAAAACGTTACATACTCCGTTGTTTTGACGTGGGAATACCCGTTTGCTTTGATGAGTGGGAGGAGGGTTAGGCCAAAAAAAAAAAAATGTTGCATTGGCGTAACCCGCCCGACCCTAAAAATTCCGCCGACCCTACGTTTTTTTTTGTTTTTTTGCTATCGATTTCAAGTATCTTGTTGATTGCGATCGCGATCGCAAAAACCCGGAAGTGTTTCGGACAGAACCCGCCGACAAAAAGGGTGGTACTCGAGCCGGGGGAGATTTTGGGAGGGATTTATTAGGATTTATTAAATTTTTGGATTTATTATCCAAAAATTTTGGGATTTATTAGGAAAAAAAAAAAAAAAAAAAAAAAGATCCCGACCGACCTTCCCTATTTTTCAGTGACCCGTTACGCCAATGCAACATTTTTTTTTTTGGCCTTAGAGTAAAGATGGGACACTTTTGGAAGGGAGGTGGGGGGTGGAGGGTTGAGGACTTTCGTTTGGAGAGGGACATGAGCGTGTGAATGTTTGAATGCAGGGAGGGGATCGAAAACTTAGGGTTGGGAGGGGAAGGTGAGGACTTGGGGTTGAAGGGGAGGGGTGAAGGAGAGCAAAGATGGGACAGAATTGGGAGGGGAAGGGTGAGGTTTTTTGATGATGACTTGTCAGAAGTGTGTGTGTGTGTGTGTGTGTGTGTGTGTGTGTGTGTGTGTGTGTGTGTGTGTGTGTGTGTGTGTGTGTGTGTGTGTGTCACTGTGGGGCAGTGGGGGATTGGGGGGGGGCTGGTGATGTAATCACTCTATGGTAATGTGCTGGTAAATCCCAAGTGACAAAACTCAGAAGTAGAAATCACACAATAATTATTGCAGTTTCTAACTGGTAGACCTTTCGTACATGCATCGTCATACATTGCCCAGTGCTTCTCCAGCCCTGAACGTTCGGATACCCGCCAGACCTGCATGCCCAGCCTACACCAGCCCAGTGGAGCACACATCCACAAATAACAGGCATTAAAATGTGAAAGTTGTATGTTTGTGGGCTTGGTTGCCGGGTTACTCGTCCAACAGTTGTGGCACAATTACATCCAGACTTGCTACAGAGGATCCACATAACCACAATGATCAATGTATCGGGGTGTTTTTCTCTTTGCCTGTGATCTTGGGGGACCGCAAATTCTCCAGGTGAATGTGTATCGTGTAGCGCCGCCTTCATGAGGGTGACGGTATTACAAGTCTCCATCATGTACAGTATTTCTGTCCCCACGTTTTCCAGTGTAATGAGGTATTTTGAATTCTAAGCAATAGATATGTTTTTGCTTCATCCACCTAACCTAGGTTATTTATTTTTCCTACACAGAGCTGTCATTTTCATGGACACCACCCAAGTAAAGGTATGTGTCAGAAGAACGTGTTGCATGCTTGGAACAAGATCACCCATAGGGCAGGGACTGTGAGTTCATATCAAATTTACATCAATGATTTCGATAATGGGGTAAAGAGTAAACTTTCTAAATTGGCAGATGACACAAAGCTTGGAGGTAAGATGGGTATCAGAGTGGGTGGTGATCAGATACTGGAAAGTATTGATACTTGCATAGATTGGGTAAAAGATTTGCAGAAGGAATTTAACCTGAGCAAGTGGAAGGTGTTGGGATGGGAAAGAACAATGAAAAATAGAGATTACAGAATGGAAGGGGTAATTTTGGAGCGTGTCACACAGGAGAAGGATCGGGGGGGGGGGTAATAGATATGGGAGGTAAGCAGGTGGCACAGTGCTAGGCAGCTACAGGTAAAACAAAGAGGGTTTTAGGTTGTATTCGGAGGGGGATCAATCATAAATCAAAAGAGGTGGTGTTAACATTGTACAGGAATTTAGTGATGGACACATCCAGAATATTGTGTGCAGTTTTGGTCACCACAACTCAGGAAGGACATAGATGCCACAGAGAGGGTTCAGGGCAGGGTTACTAGATTGATTCCGGGCCGAGCTCGACTCAGCTATGAGGAGCGGCTGAAGGAGACAGGGCTTTATACACTAGAAAGGAGGCGGTTACAAGGAGATATGATAGAGATGTTTAACATAATGAAAGGTATAGATGAAATACATACAGAAGAATTATTCAGCAGAGTAGACAGTGATCAGACCAGGAGTCATCGCCTGAGAGTAAAGAGGTAGTAAGGCAGGGGTCTTTTACTCAGACAATAGTTAATGCATGGAATGGTCTCCCTGGAAAGGTGGTGGCAGCAGAAACAGAAGATAAGTTTAAATTGGAATTAGAGAGGGACCTGGAAGTTATGGAGATAGAGGGGAATGGGGATGTTAACAGGACCTGTAAGTTGCTTGAGTAGGGTGGGTGATTGTGCACATGTTTACGGAGTGTTTTGTGTGGGGGTCTCATCAATGGGTGGTGTGTGGGTGATGTTGTTTCTCATCCAAGAACCGCCTTCATCCACCTCTCTGGAAATAAAAAAAACTGCAGTAAAAGATGACAAAAAAAACAACATTTTGCATTTTCATGTCGATTGGTCTGGTGTTGATGTGCAGCAAGCACGATGGGCGGAATTGGCAGCCTCCTGTATTTCGATTCCTCGTTATTCCTTGTGATGTGGGATCCTCGGGCAAGGCCTCAAACCCAAGGTGTGTCCAATCACGAAGGTGTGCCACGTCAGGCGTTCCTTACCAACGGTTTTGAAAGGAGTGCTTGCTTGAGTGCTAAAGCCACTGGGTGAGTGATCTACAAGAAACTCGCTAACTGAACACACTGCTACAGTACAACACGAACAGTCAGAATGAATAGTGACAAGAAGTATTTGCATATGTATTGTTTAAATTAACACATCACTGCATATCATCAGCCTGCAGAAAGTTTCACAATGGCTGTTATGGTCACCCCCAGACTTGGAAAAGTTCCCCCCCCCTAGACTTGAAAAAGTTCCCCCTCCCCCCCAGACTTGGTAAATTTCCCCCCAGACTTGGAAAAGTCCCCCAGACCTGGAAAAGTCCCCCCAGACTTGGAAAAGTTCACCCCCCCAGTCTTGAAAAAGTTCCCCCTCCCCCAGACTTGGAAAAGCTCCCCCCCCCCCAGACTTGAAAAAGTCCCCCTCCCCCAGACTTGGAAAAGTCCCCGCCCCCAGACTTGGAAAGTTCCCCCCCAGACTTGAAAAGTCCCCTCCCCCAGACTTGAAAAAGTTCCCCCTCCCCCAGACTTGGAAAAGTTCCCCCCCCAGACTTGGAAAAGTCCCCCCCCAGACTTGAAAAAGTTTCCCCTCCCCAGACTTGGAAAAGTCCCCGCCCCCAGACTTGGAAAAGTTCCCCCCAGACTTGAAAAAGTCCCCCTCCCCCAGACTTGGAAAAGTCCCCGCCCCCAGACTTGGAAGGTTCCCCCCCCCAGACTTGAAAAAGTCCCCTCCCCCAGACTTGAAAAAGTTCCCCCTCCCCCAGACTTGGAAAAGTTCCCCCCCAGACTTGGAAAAGTCCCCCCCAAGACTTGGAAAAGTTCACCCCCCAGACTTGAAAAGTTTCCCTCCCCCAGACTTGGAAAAGTCCCCGCCCCCAGACTTGGAAAAGTTCCCCCCCCCCAGACTTGAAAAGTTCCCCCCCCAGACTTGAAAAAGTTTCCCCTCCCCAGACTTGGAAAAGTTCCCCCCCCCCCAGACTTGAAAAAGTCCCCTCCCCCCCACCTGCATTATATGGTTCACAACAGATTCTAATGTAAAGTTGCGTTCGTCCAAGTGAAACTGCTCGTCTCCTGCTCTGTATTTTGGGTGTTCAAACTGGAATGAGAGGAGGACAGATCATCCTTTCGTTTCCCGACAATAATCACCCACTTGGGTTCTCAGATGAAGGGATTGTGTCGAGGATGGACATCACACATTTGCACATTTCCACGCTCCGACCTTCTTGCCAGATCAAAATGGCGAAGTGAAATTTTTCCCAAGCTGTCCTCGTTGAAACCAAGAAAGACACTTGGGTTTGTAACGATCACCTGGTCAACTGTTAGCATCGTTTGAGTTAATTGATTGAAAATCACGATTTAACTCTTCTCATTTTTACGAGGTCGTTTATATAATTGGCTAATTCCTCTGTAATCATTTTTTTTTTGTATGTAATGTCGAGGCTCACATAAGGGCTAAAACACAGAACGTACAACGAGGGGAGCAGGAGATAAGAGGGGAGGGAGAGGGAAGGACAAACAGTGCGGGACAGAGACATGAGGAGATCTGTGGAAGGGAGAGGGATGGGCGGGGAACATGAGGAATACAACATGGACACCACAGGGATTTTCAGGAAGGAAAGCAGGGAATTTGAAGGACGTGGGTTTGGAGTGGATTAACGGGGGTAGAAAAGATCGTGGTTGGGGAAAGATAAGAAATGGTGGTGAACGGCTGTTTTGAAGACCTGGAGGGAAGAGTGGGATTGAAAAGTGTGGGAGTTTCTTCCAAAGGTGGGAAAAAAGAGGAATGAAAGAGTGAAGGTGAGCAGTGATTCGTGATTTTGGTATTTTTACCAGAAGGGGGTTGCTGGTGGACCTTGAGCGACTGGCGTAAATAGGGGGGGACAGAGAGTAGATGGTGGAAGACAGAAAGACCACCGACCTGCCTACGGTAAGAGAGTGAGAGACCCAAAGACTCAGCCTCATCGTGGGAAATACCAATGATTGCAAATGCCTTGATTTCCACAGCGTGAAGGCGAGAAAGGTGAGAGGCAGGAGCACCAGCCCAGAGGGGAGAGCAGTACTCCATCAGGCTATGGACGAAAGCTTTGTATGTGGTCAGGAGCTCAGGTGTGCCAAGGAAGGACTTTGCGCGACTCCTTGTGTGAATTTTTTTTTTTTAAGTATTTGAATGGTATTCTGTACACGCATTCATTTTTATCAGGCATCTCAGTTTATGGATGCAGTACTTCAATTAGAAGCACTCTCGGTAGAAGGCATACCTCTGCCATGCAACACCTGATCCAAAAGAGCATATAAGTACCAATAAATGTTTGAGATATGCGATACGTATGTCGTTTTTATTCCCATCTCTCAATGGTGAGGAATCGCTTTAATTCTCGGATCCGGATCCGGGTTTTCACCAAAAATCTAATCAGTTCGCCCTTGTCACACACCCAACCTGCCCACAAAATTTCATCCGAATCCGTCCCCAACTTTATGAGATATCCTGTACACAAACAAACAAACAAACAAACAAACAAATGAAAAATCTCTCATCGAATGAGAACTTGGCGAAATGGAACAGCATTCAGAAAACAACATAACTCTGCCAGTCTGAACAGTTTACATTTTGTATCCCACCAATAGGTCTGAACTGAATCCAGACTTTTACCAGAATCTAATCGCCTGTTATCGTCACTTATCCAACTCATCCACCTAGTTTTGTCATAACTCATTCCACAACTTTTTGAGATATCATGCCATACATAGCTTTTGGCCCAATCTCTCAAAGTTGACGAATCACTTAAAAAAAATTCTCGCATCCAGATGAAGATTCGGATCTTCAAAATTGAATCAATTCTTCCTCGTCATACACCCAACATGTCCACCAAGTTTCATCCGAATCCGTCCACAACGTCCATGCAATATCGTTTTTAGTCCCATTACATCTCTCAATGGTGAGGAATCAGTTTTAAAAAATTAAATAATTCTCGCATCTAGATCTGCATTTGGATCTTCACCAAAATCGATTCAATTCGTCTTTGTCACACACTCAACCTGTCCACTAAGTTTTGTCTGAATCCATCTATAATCTTTTGAGATATTGTGGGATATATCGGTTTAGCCTCATCTCTCAATGGTGAAGAATCACTTAAAAAATTCAGATCCGCATCCGGATTCGGATCTTTACCAAAATTAAGCGTTGCCATCCTTGGCCGGTCACCTACACACGCAAAAAAATTCAGAACAATTGATGGAAAACTGTGACCAAACGTGTGAAAGACAGACAGACAGACAAACAGACAAACGCTACAGAGTAACATACTTTGTCCAAAATTTTTTTTGCCAAGTAACAAACAGATTGAAGTGAAAACACAACCTCCTTCCACCTTCGGTAACAAGCTTTTTCGGTAACACCTTCGGTAACAAGCTTCGGTAACAACGTGAATTCGTTGAATTGTGCAGTAAACAGGTTGTTGTAACCCAATAAATAAACCGGCTCTATTCATCATCACCGGCCAGTCCTGCCGCTCGACCAAGTAATTAGGGCATCGGCAGGACACCCAGCTTAACGTCCATCCAAAAGGGACACATTGAAGAATCATCCTGCCTGCGAATTACCAGGGTGACAGTTTCGAGCTGGGTCGGGATTCAAACCCGGGCTAGACTTCTTAAAAGGAGAGTGTGAATACCTATCAACAATTTGACAGAGCATTGCAATGAAATGTTCAGTGCTTTCATCAATAATACTCCCATCCCACTTTTTTTTTTTATATATTTGAACATATTTTCTAAATCTTCTTCTGCACAACCATTGATCCAAGAACATTTTGATCCCACTGAAACTTTCATGTGATTGATTGGTCGGCGAAGTAACTTACTTTGAGCTGTGTCCAGGTTGAAGAGTGCACGCAATAACCAACACACAGAGGGCCAGCAACTTCATTGTGCCACGACCTCGTCGAAGAGACACGATGTATAAATACAGCTGCGGTCACTAATTTACCAGCAATTGGTACATATTGGATACATGCTGACTGTGTAGGAATCCAGAAATACAGATGGAATGCTGTGTTCTGCAATCCCAAAGGATGCAATGTTTGGCTCTTTGTTAATCAATGATTTTTGTTCACCTCTCCCCTCGCGTTTGGTGTAATCGGTTTGTTTTTGTACCAAAGGCGAAATTCTAAGATGAGGGTAGCTCAAATTTGACTGTTCTTAAATCGCAGAGTAATGCATGTACTGTAGACTCCAGCTACAGCACTTTCTGTTCTCCATCTTTCTCAGTCCCGCCGGCAATCGAGTAAACGGGGTTCTGGTGGAAGAGACAGAACGGGGTTTTGCATGTAGGTTTCGTAATAGGAGAGATACAATACTTGGCCAAAAGTATGTGGACACCTGACCTGCTCGTCCAACCTCTCATTCCAAAATCATGGGCATTAATGTGGAGTTGGTCCCCCCCCCCTTTGCTGCGATAACAGGCTCCACTCTTCTGGGAAGGCATTCCACCAGATGTTGGAACATTGGCGCGGAGATTTCCTTCCATTCAGCCACAAGAGCTTAGTGAGGTTGGGCGATTATGTCTGGCTCGCAGTCGGTGTTCCAATTCATCCCAAAGATGTTCAGTAGGGTTGAGGTCAGGTCTCTGTGCAGGCCAGTCAAGTTCTTCCACATCAATCTCAACAAACCATTTCTGTATGGACCTCACTTTGTGCATGGGGGCATTGTCATGCTGAAACAGGAAAGGGCCTTCCCCAAATTGTTGCCACAAAGTTGGAAGCACATAATCGTCTACACTCTAAAATGTCATTGTATGCTGTAGCGTTAAGATTTCCCTTCACTAGAACTAAGGGACCCAGCCCGAATCATGAAAAACAGCACAAGACCATTATTCCTACTCCACCAAACTTCACAGTTGGCACTATGCATTTAGGCAGGTAGCATTCGCCTGGCATCTGCCAAACTCAGATCCATCTGACTACCAGATGGTGAAGCATGATTCATCACTCCAGAGAACACGTTTCCACTGCTCCAGAGTCCAATGGCGGTGAGCTTTACACCACTCCAGACGTCTCTTGGCATTGCGCACGGTTATCTTAGGCTTGTGTGTGGCTGTTCGACCTTGGAAACCCATTTCATGAAGCTCTCAACGAACAGTGCTTGTGCTGATGTTGCTTCCAGAATCAGTTTGGAACTCGGTCGTGAGTGTAGCAACCAACGACAGACGATTTTTCCACGCTACGCGCTTCAGCACCTGGTGGTCCCATTCTGTGAGTGGTGTGGCCGACCATTCACAGCAAGTGATGTGGCCTTCCACTTTGCAGCTGAGCTGTTGTTGCTCCAAGACATTTCCACTTCACAATAACAGCACTTACAGTTGACCGGTGCAGCTCCAGCAGGGCAGCAATTTGATGAACTGACTTTTTTTTGTATACCTTCTTGAAGCTCGTATGAAAGCTAACAGATGCCGCACATCAAGGTGGGAATGAGACAAGAGGGGTGGGAGTGGGAAGGACAAAACAGAGGGGAACAGAGACATTAGGAGATCTGTGGAAAGGAGAGGGATGGAGCGGGAACACGGGGTATACAAGATGGACATACAGGGACTTTCAGGAAAGAAAGCAGGGAATTTGAAGGAGGTGGGTTTGGGTGGATTATCGGGGGTAGAAAAGATTGAGGATTTGGATGGGGGACGATAAGAGGTGGTGGTGAACAGCTGTTTTGAAAGCCTGGAGAAAAGAATGGGATTGAATAGTGTGAGGGAGTTTATTTCGAAGGCAGGAAAAAAGGAGGAATGATAGAGTGAAGGTTTTTCGTGATAGAAGTGAAATCATGAATCAGTGATTCGTGATTTTTGTAGTTTACCAGAAGGGGGTTGTTGGCGGACCTTGAGTATCCTGTGGAAATATGGTGGGGACAAAATCGCAGACAGAGCAGGGGGGGGCAGACTGGAGAGGAGATGGTATAAAACAGAAAGACCACCAACCTGCCTGCAGTGAGAGAGTGAGAGGCCCAAAGACTCAGCCTCATCGCAGGAGATACCAATGATTCTAAATGCCTTGGTTTCCACAGCGTGAAGCTGAGAAAGGTGGGAGGCAGGAGCACCAGCCCAGATGTGATAGCAGTACTCCATCAGGCTGCAGACGAAAGCTTTGTATGTGGTCAGGAGCTCAGGTGGGCTGAGGAAGGACTTTGCATGACAGAGGATTCCCAGTCGGCGACTGGCTGTGGAGACCAGGTTGGAAAGGTGGAATCCTATGACGGTGCCACATTGAAAGTCATTGAACTCTTCAATGTGGCCTATTCTACTGCTAATGTTTGTCTATGGAGATTACGTAGCTGTGTGCTTGATTTTATACACCTGTCAGCAAAGGGTGTGACTGAAATAGCCGAATCCACAAATTAGAAGGGGTGTCCGCATACTTTTGGTCATGTAATGTGGCTAGAAAAGGGGGGGGGGGGAAAGGAAAAGACCCTTATGCTGCTTACATGCCGAATACATATCTATCACATGGGTACAATTTACTTAATTTCTAAACAGAATATGTGCTATGACATACGTACATCGATATTATTAAATGAGCCGTGTCTGTCCGTCTGCCATCTGTTGTGTTATAACTCGAGAGCGGATTAACGGATTTCAGTAAATCCCACAACAGTGGATTCAGGGAATTCCAGGGAAGGTTTGTGATGCAAAAAAAAAATTAAATGTAAAATAAAAAATAATAAAAGTCAGTTTGTGTGCACGGGTACGTGGGCACACGTGTCGAACCTGCAAACGCCAACTTGCGATGTGGTAATCCCTGCATGGAGAGCAGGTCCTTCCAGGAATCCATTTTTGTTCTTGCCTCAAAGGTGAGCAATCGCAGCAAAGATTGGTATTCCCGTCAGCGAAGCGACGGGTCTTATTTATATGCTAGTCTGCACGAGACAGAATATGTACCCGACGTCTTTTGTTCTTTGTTCCGTACACACTTTCCTTCTAATTTTTTCACAATTCTCTTTATTCATTCTAATTCTTGCTTTTTCTTCACTTTCATCTCTTTATTCTTTTCTTTCGTCATCTATCTGTCTTAGGATAAGTGAATGCTTGCAGAAATTTATTCTGTAAGGCTCACTTGGCTGTGCCTGGATGGGTTTGAGGGTTGTGGAGTAGCAGCTGAAATGTGAATCCTATCCAGGTTCCTCCTGATGACTCCATGTTTGCTCTTTACTTTTCGGGTTCCTTTTCGGTCTTACATTTGATAACTGCTCTACATCTATCTACGTGTGTGCTTTTATTCCCTCAGGGGGTGAGCACACATAGTCTTCCTCCGAGTCATAATATAATATATTGTGACGATTTTAGAAATGTACCCCTGAGGAGAGCATAGATGGGCACATAGGGGACCTAAGGTTGAGTTGTTTCATTAGTTTATGTGTAGGCAGACCTGTGCCCATTGTGAAAAAAAAAAAATTCGGGGGGGGGGGGGGAGGGGACGTGCGTTGAGGTTAGTTTGTGTATCCCTGGTGTGATGTCTTCACCACTCCCTTCCCCCTGCTACTTTCAATCCTTTTAATCCACCATTGCTCAATTTAACAACCCCTCTTTCATCCCATCGGTCTTTCTTTCAAAATCCAAGTTTATTCTCATCCTTCAGTGTGTCTGTTTTCCTCATCACACGAATCCACTCATTCTTGTATTATTTATCGCCGACCACCTGTCACTCAACGTAAACAATTGATCCTCCGGACAGGCACCAAATTACTTTCCCACATCATTCCTTCCCTATATTTCCTTCATTCTTGGCACAAAGCACGATGCTTGTAACATTTGTGGTGGGGCATGGCACTTCTCACAGGCATGTTCGTGGCACATGGTACAACTTATCTGGCATACACAATACATGTGCACACTGTAAAATGGAACATTTGTGCGCACGGGGAGGGGCCTTCGTGCTTGAGTGGTGGTGGTGGTGGTGGTGGGAGCTGCATCGAAGGCTCCCCTCAGGGACAGTGGGATTTTCCAAGTGCTGCATCATGGACCTGCCTCCATCGGATACTCACCATTGTGAGAGAGGCTTGCACAAGACGGGATTCAAAAATCAGATCCTGTAAGGAGAAAAAAAAGCCCAGAATGTAGATGGGATAGTAGTCACTTCAAAACTTGGCCTGTGCAGAAAAGAGTGCCAAGAGTCACCTAAAAGCTGGTTCTGCAAGCCCAGAGTACAGATGGGATGAGAAGTCGCCTCATAGCTTGTCCAGAGAGCAATATAAAAAGGCCAGAACACGGCTTGGTTCGTGGTGGAGCTGATTGTCCCATGTGCGCAGCATAAACGGAGCAGCTTGCCATTGACATACCGGGGACACCAGAGAGGATTTGCGTACTTGTGCTGGACTCCTCAGAAACATGTCTGCACGTCCCATCACCGTGCCACCGCCAATCTTTCCCATCCTTCCCACCCCTGTATATTTAGACCGGCACAGCCCCGTTGGGTTGTGCGAGGTGAGAGAAGGAATCGGCCCCACACTCCGTTCTTTTATTTCTCCTCGGTTCTTTGTGCGTCTTCTTCCCGGATTGAATGATTGATCTTTTGTCTAAGTAATTCTGCGTAAGGAGAATTCGTGTTCGGGTTTAAGTCTGTTCTTCTGTGCCTTTTGCCTGAAAATACTCGCTTGGTGAATAAGGAGCTGTAAATAATGTGCTCTTCACCATTTTGTGTGTGTGAGAGATAGAGAGACCCAATCAAATGTAAGACCAAGAAGGAACCCAAAGAAGTAAAGAGCAAAGATGGAGTCATCAGGAGGAACCTGGATAGGATTCGGGTTTCAGCCGCTACTCCACAACCATCAAACCCATCCAGGCACAGCCAAGTGAGCATCACAGAAAAATTTCTGCAATAATTCACTTCTCCTTAGACAGATAGATACCGGAAGAGAGAAATAGAGTAAAAGAGATGAAAGAGAAGAAAAAGCAAGAATTAGAATAAATTAGAAAGAAGTGTGAAAAGGAATAAAGAACAAAGATCCACACAGATAGATTTCAGCAGTTACTCTCCAGACTCAAACTTCGAGAGGTCTGTTTGGACCAGAAAATGAAAAAAAAAAACGAGATATGTGTGTGTGTGCTCAACCAATTTTACTGCATTTACAATTCAGTTATACAATAAAATTGATCCCCATTAATGGACATTTTGAAGCTGAACAACATGCACAGTTATTGAAATTTCGACTTGAACTTTTTCACAACTTAGTGAATCTTCTTCTTCTTTCGGCTGCTCCCGTTAGGGGTCGCCACAGCGGATCATCCGTATGATCCGCATAGTGATTTGGCACATGTTTTACGCCGGATGCCCTTCCTGACAACCCTGGTCACCTCTTACGACACAGGGATATGGTACACCTATTTTAACCGGGGTATACACCGGCCCAGTACACTGGTACTCATTTCGCCGACCTCGGAAGGATGACAGGCTGAGTCAACCCCCTGGTGTATTAATTCAGTGGCCCAACGGGGCTTGAACTCAGGACCTTTTGGATCCCAAGCCGCTGCCCTAACCACTGCGCCAACACCAGGCTCTCACAAACTTCTTGGTGAATAGCAATGCAAAATAGAAATCAATTTTGCAGGTTGAATGAAAGCAAAAGATTTGATTGAAGGCAGGTTTTATTTTGTCTTTGCAGCATTTTAATGTTTTTTTTTTTTAGCAAAAGTTGTGTGCGCACATATGGTCCAAGGGATTATGAAATGTGTTTCACCAGAGTGCACATTACATTTACAGGAAACGTACGGTGCTTTTACTGAAGCAAGCACAATCTATTTACTTGGGCATGTGTGTGTATTTGCAGCAAATAAAAGAGCCACTCGAATGAGAGAAGCAAACAGTGGAACTTGCACAGCAATTATTTTATCCATAACAACCAGTGATCTTTGCCCAACAGTGCAGTGGGTTAACACATACTGGATATTGCTCTTAAAATCAAAGTGCAGAGAAGTGAATTCAAATGTCATAAACTTCATTTGATACTCATTATAAAACCAGATCAAAAAGAAAACGACATGTCATCAATATTAATTTCAAAAAAAAATTAACTTTGCATATTGTATTGGTTAAAATTCCCAGCAACACACAACTTACTGGATTCCTCAGTAATTTCGGAAAAGTAAACCATGTCTTCCCCTCCGCACAAGTAACTCTGCAACAGAATCTGACAACGTTGCAGAAGTAGTCTGACAGAACGTTTGAGTTTCTACTCTGGGTTTGATTCCAAATCTGACCCTGAACCTCAACATTCAAACCCAAAACCTGACTCAAAACGAGACCCGAACCCGCACATTGAAGTCCATCCCCAAACCCGACCCGAACCCACACATTGAAACCCAACCCCAAACCAGACTCCAGCCATCACATTGAAAAATCAACCCCAAACCCTCACATTCAAACCCAAAACCGACCCTTGCCTTCACATTCAAACTTCAACCCACAATCCCCAAACCGAACTCTAATCACAAGATCATGAATAATTTTCGCACAAAAAGTACATTTTTTTTTTCAACAGATCAACAATTTTTTTTTTTTTTTTTTTTTTAGCATTTCAATTTGAACAATCCAAGTTTAATACAGTGTTTCAACTGAAGAATGTTTATTTTTCTATTTTCCGGTTCTGTCTTGAGAATTCAAAAGGCATTCTCACATCAAAATCCAACCCCAAACCCGACCCTATTCCTCAGATTCAAACCCAAAACCGACCCAAATTCTCACATTCAAACCCAAACCTAACCCTCACATTCAAACCAAAACCCAACCCTCACACATTCAAACCAAAACCCAACCCTGACCCTCACATTCAAACCAAAACCCAACCCTCACACATTCAAACCAAAACCAAACCCTAATCCTCACATTCAATCCCAAACCCGACCCGAACCCTCACATTCAAACCCAAAGCCGAACCAAACCCTCACATTCGAACACAAAACCGACCCTAACCCTCACAATGAAAGCCGACCCCAAACCCAAACCTAATACTCACAATGAAAGCCGGCCCCAAACCCGACCCTAACCCTCACAATGAAAGCCGACCGCAAACCCAAACCTAATACTCACAATGAAAGCAGACCCAAAACCTGACCGTAATCCCCACATTGAAAGCCAAGCCCAAAACCTGACCCGAACCCTCACATTGAAAGCCAACCCCAAACCCAATCCGAACCCTCACATTGAAAGCCAACCCCAAACCCGATCCGAACCCTCACATTGAAAGCCAACCCCAAACCCGATCCGAACCCTCACATTGAAAGCCAACCTCAAACCCGACCCTAACCTTCACATTGAAAGCCAATCCCAAACCCGACCTTAACATTGAAAGCCAACCCCAAACCCGACGCTAACCCTCATTGAAAGCCAACTCCAAACCTGACCCTAACATTGAAAGCCAACCCCAAACCAGACCCGAACCCTCACAGTGAAAAGCAACCCCAAACCGGACCACCACCGTCACAATGAAAGCCAATCCCAAACCCGACCCTAACCCTCACATTGAAAGCCAACCCGAAACCTAACCACAACCCTCACAATGAAAGCCGACTCCAAACCCGACCCTAACCCTCACATTGAAAGCCAACACCAAACCGGACCGTAACCCTCATGTTGAAAGCCAACCCCAAACCTAACCACAACCCGCACAATGAAAGCCAACTCCAAACCTGACCCGAACCCCCACATTGAAAGCCAACCCCAAACCTAACCACAACCCTCACAATGAAAGCCAACTCCAAACCTGACCCGAACCCTCACATTCAAAGCCAACCCAAAACCCAACCCGAACCCTCACATTCAAAGCCAACCCAAAACCCGACCCGAACCCTCACATTGAAAGCCAACCCAAAACCCGACCCTAACCCTCACATGGAAAGCCAACCCCAAACCGGACCCTAACCCTCACATTGAAAGCCAACCCCAAACCTGATCTAAACCCTCACATTGAAAGCCAACCCCAAATCCAACGTGAACCCTCACATTGAAAGCAGACTCCAAACCCGACCCCAACCCTCACATTGAAAGCCAACCTAACACCCGACCCTAACCCTCACATTGAAAGCGAACCCCAAACAGGACCCTAACCCTCACATTGAAAGCCAACCCCAAACCTGACCTCAACCATCACATTGAAAGCCAACCCAAAACCTGACCCCTCACATTGAAAGCCAACCCCAAACCCGACCTTAACCCTCACATTGAAAGCCAACCCCAAACCCGACCCGAACCCTCACATTGAAAGCCAATCCCAAACCTGACCTTAACCCTCACATTTAATGCCAACTCCAAACCCGACCCGAACCATAACATTGAAAGCCAACCCAACACCCGACCCGAACCCTCACATTGAAAGCCGACTCCAAACCCGACCCTAACCCTCACATTGAAAGCGAATCCCAAACCGGACCCTAACATTGAAAGCCAACACCAAACCTGACCTCAACCCTCACATTGAAAGCCATCCCAAAACCCGATCCTCACCCTCACATTGAAAGCCAACCCCAAACCCGACCCTAACCCTCATATTGAAAGCCAACCCCAAACCGGACTCTAACCCTCACATTGAAAGCCAACCCCAAACCCGACCCTAACCCTCACATTGAAAGCCAACCCCAAACCCGACCGGAACCCTCACATTGAAAGCAGACTCCAAACCCGACCCTAACTATCACATTGAAAGACAACCCAAAACCGACCCGAACCCTCACATTGAAAGCCAACTCCAAACCCGACCCAAACCCTCACATTGAACGCCATCCCAAAACCCGACCCTCACCCTCACATTGAAAGCAGACTCCAAACCCGACCCTAACCCTCATATTGAAACCCAACCACAAAGCGGAACCCAACCCTCACATTGAAAGCCAACCCAAAATCGACCCAAACCCTCACATTGAAAGCTGACTCCAAACCTGACCCAAACCCTCACATTGAAAACAAACACAAAACCGGACCCAAACCCTCACATTGAAAGCCAACTCCAAACACGACCCTAACCCTCACATTGAAAGCCAACCCAAAACCTAACCACAACCCTCACAATGAAAGCCGACTCCAAACCCGACCCTTATCCTCACATTGAAAGCCAACCCAAAACCCGACCCGAACCCTCACATTGAAAGCAGACTCCAAACCCGACCCTAACCCTCACATTGAAAGCCAACCCCAAACCTGATCTCAACCCTCACATTGAAAGCCAACCCCAAACCCGACCCGTATCCTCACATTGAAAGCCGACTCCAAACCCGACCCGAACCCTCACATTGAAATTCAACCCAAAACCCGACCCGAACCCTCACATTGAAAGCCAACCCTAAACCCGACCCTAACCCTCACATGGAAAGCCAACCCCAAACCCGACCCGAACCCTCACATTGAAAGCCAACCCTAAAACCGGACCCTAACCCTCACATTGAAAGCCAACCACAAACCAGACCCTAACCCTCACATTGAAAGCCAACCCCAAACCCGACCCTTACCCTCATATTGAAAGCCGACCCTAACCCTCACATTGAAAGCAAACCCCAAACCCGACCCGAACCCTCACATTGAAAGCCAACCCCAAACCGGACTCTTACCGTCACATTGAAAGCCAACCCCAAACCGGACCCTTACTGTCACATTGAAAGCCAACTCCAAACCGGACCCTAACCCTCACATTGAAAGCCAACCACAAACCGGACCCTAACCCTCACATTGAAAGCCAACCCCAAACCCGACCCTAACCCTCATATTGAAAGCCGACCCTAACCCTCACATTGAAAGCCAACCCCATACCCGACCCGAACCCTCACATTGAAAGCCAACCCCAAACCGGACCCTTACCGTCACTTGAAAGCCAACCCCAAACCGGACCCTTATCCTCACATTGAAAGCCAACCCAAAACCCGACCCGAACCCTCACATTGAAAGCAGACTCCAAACCCGACCCTAACCCTCACATTGAAAGCAGACTCCAAACCCGACCCTAACCCTCACATTGAAAGCCAACCCCAAACCCGACCCGTACCCTCACATTGAAAGCCGACTCCAAACCCTCACATTGAAATTCAACCCAAAACCCGACCCGAACCCTCACATTGAAAGCCAACCCTAAACCCGACCCTAACCCTCACATGGAAAGCCAACCCCAAACCCGATCCGAACCCTCACATTGAAAGCCAACCCCAAACCCAACCTCAACGCTCATATTGAAACCAACCCCAAACCCGACCCTAACCCTCACATTTAAAGCCAACCCCAAACCCGACCCTAACCCTCACATTTAAAGCCAACTGCAAACCCGACCCAAACCCTCACATTGAAAGCCAACCCCAAACCCGACCCCAACCCTCACATTGAAAGCCAACCCCAAACCAGACCCGAACCCTCACATTGAAAGCCAACCCCAAACCTGACCCTAACCCTCACATTGAAAGTCAACCCCAAACCCGACCCGAACCCTCACATTGAAAGCCAACCACAAACCGGACCCTAACCCTCACATTCAAAGCCAACCCCAAACCGGACCCTAACCCTCACATTGAAAGCCAACCCCAAACCTGACCCTAACCCTCATATTGAAAGCAGACCCGAACCCTCACATTGAAAGCCAACCCCAAACCGGACTCTTACCGTCACATTGAAAGCCAACCCCAAACCGGACCCTTACCGTCACATTGAAAGCCAACCCCAAACCGGACCTGCACCCTCACATTGAAAGCCAACCCCAAAACCGGACCCTAACCCTCACATTGAAAGCCAACCACAAACCAGACCCTAACCCTCACATTGAAAGCCAACCCCAAACCCGACCCTTACCCTCATATTGAAAGCCGACCCTAACCCTCACATTGAAAGCCAACCCCAAACCCGACCCGAACCCTCACATTGAAAGCCAACCCCAAACCGGACTCTTACCGTCACATTGAAAGCCAACCCCAAACCGGACCCTTACTGTCACATTGAAAGCCAACCCCAAACCGGACCCTAACCCTCACATTGAAAGCCAACCACAAACCGGACCCTAACCCTCACATTGAAAGCCAACCCCAAACCCGACCCTAACCCTCATATTGAAAGCCGACCCTAACCCTCACATTGAAAGCCAACCCCATACCCGACCCGAACCCTCACATTGAAAGCCAACCCCAAACCGGACCCTTACCGTCACTTGAAAGCCAACCCCAAACCGGACCCGCACTCTCACATTGAAAGCCAACCCCAAGCCTGACCCTAACCCTCATATTGAAAGCCGACCCTAACCCTCACATTGAAAGCCAACCTCAAACACGACCCAAACCCTCACATTGAAAGCAGACTCCAAACCCGACCCTCACCCTCACCCTCACATTCAAACCGAAACCCCACTCTAACCCAAACATTCAAACCCAAAACCGATCTCACCCTCACATTCAAACTGAATCCCTCATATCCTAAACCTGAACTCCAATCCCAAGATCATAAATCATTTTCATACAAAAAGTTATTTTATGTTCTTTAAACAGATTAACAATTTTTTTGTTTTTTTTAATTATTTCAATCATAAGTGTTGCCAGGCACAACAAATCCCACCCATTTAAGGCATAAAGTTATTTTGGGGATCAAATTTAAATTTGATACATCCTTAACCTGAATGTTGATTATAAGGAATAGAATAAGGAATATTTTAGTCTTAGTTTGAAGTCAATTAAACCATTTTTGACGAAGTTATGACCGTAAAATGATTTTCGTAACCATGTTTTAGTTTTTATTGGAAAATTCATAATTTTGACCGATGACCATGACCCCCAAAACTTCGGACCCTACCGATCTTCACAAATATGCATTTTTCACTCTTGGATTGTTGGGATTTTAAGTCACAAATAGAATAAGGTTCACTATAAGCTTAGTTTGAAGTAAATCAGATCATTTTTGACGAAGTTATGAGCGAAAAACGATTTTCACCTTTTTGTGACCTGACCTTTGACTTAATTGGACCCAAAAGTTAATGGGGTCGTCCGAGGGTAATTACCCACCTGTGGATACAATTTGACAGTGTTTGAGCCAACCGTTTCCCCGTAAAGTTGTATTTTCGTAACCATGTTTTAGTTTTAATGGAAAATTTGTAATTTTGACCGATGGCCATGACCCCGAAAACTTCCGACCCTCCCGATCTTCACAAATATGCATTTTTCACTACAGGAATGGGAAGGATTATAAGTGACAAATAGAATAAGGTTCACTATAAGCTTAGTTTCAAGTAAATCAGATCATTTTTGACGAAATTATGAGCGAAAAACGATTTTGATCTTTTCGTGACCTTGACCTTAACCTTTGATCGTGTTTAAATTTGATAGTGTTTGCTAAAGCTGTTTTGCGTAAAGTTGCTAACAGACAGACAAGCCGGAAGGCGACATGGCTGCTCGCTCTCGATGGAAAGCTGGCCGACGTGACTTGCCGATATTCATGTACATGCTATCATTCAATTTAGCACAATAAATATGATTATCACAGTCCTCTTAGTTTGCGCCCAGAAACCCGCCTTGTGAAATTTCAGGCATGTTTCCAAAGAGACTCTAACAAATGGCAGCCCTGGTAATTCCATTTATCTATTTGCTAAAGATTTTTTTTTTTTATATGATGCTGCAAGACATTCTCCTTGGGCACAAAAAAAAACAACAGGTCTCTCGTAGTCCAGTTTCGGAGGGATTGATTTTTTTTGTACAGTCCACAATAAGTGTACGATGTACGATAAAGTATTTTAGCTGTTGCTAAGCAACGGAGGTGTGCATAGTAACCATTCATTTTTGTGTACATGCTAGCCACATTGTACACATTTCACCCATGTTCCATCAAAATCAGACTCTTTCTCTTAGAGATATTCGCAATTAACCGTTTCTGAAATGTTCGACATGTACTCGCCCAAAACCTATCTCCTCCTACAAATATTTTTTGTTAGGGCTGCAAATTGGCATGAAGGGAGCGAGATAGATTGCGCACAGAACTCTAAGTTTCGATTTTTATTTTTTGACCACTTTAAAGGGCCATTGCTATGCCGTTGCTAGGGCCCGGGGTCCCATATTCGAAAGCACACGATTCCCAGAAATATTGGGCCTACCTGCCAAATTTCATTGGAATCGGTTGAGTGGTTTAGCCCCTAGGCTTGACCCAAGTTTCACGGACAGACAGACAGATGGAAATGTCCAGAATAAGGGTGCTCTAAGAGCAGCCAACAGACAAACAAACAAAGACAAACAAACCGGACGATTACAATATCCTACTCCCTCTCTCCGGGGGGGCAGGATAAGAATCCAAGATTAACACATTCTTTCAACCTAAGATAGTTTATTTTTTTTTCCAGTTCGGTGTTGACACTTCTGTTGGCGCACACACACACACACACACACACACACACACACACACACACACACACACACACACACACACACACACACACACACACACACACACACACACACACTTGTTTGCTGCCTGCCTTTGCTGCTTCTTTTGTTTTTTGAAAAAGACCTTTTTCCTTTTCTTTCTGCAGTCGTTCTTCCTGTTTCATTCTATTCACTATTCAATTGGCATCGTTTTGCACATTTTGTTCGTCCTTCACAACAGCACTTTCTTGTTTCTTGTTCTTGGTCTCATACAATTCCTGAAACGGATTGTTGAGTTCCTTATGAATTACCATCTGTTCGTCTTTTCTTTGACCCATCTCAACTTCCTCACTTTTCCTCTGCTCTTCATCTCTTTTGCTCTGCTTTTCTTCCACTCTTTGCATTTCCTTTGCCCTTCACTCTCCATTTATTTCTCTCTGCAAATGTTTTTTGAAGCATTTCTTCCAGGTTTCTTGCCTTAGCAAGCTTTCTTGGGTTTGATCTTTAGTCTCCCTTCCCACCACCTCCTGCTTCCTTTTCTGCACATTCTGCTCTCTTTCTCTCATGTCTTGTTCTCTTTTTCTTTAATTTTTTTTGAACACGTAATCGAGGCTCGTGAAAGAATATTAGTACACTGAACGGATCAAGACGCAAAAAGACAATAGGGTTCGAGGAGGGGGAGACAAACGGGGGGAAACACCAAAAACAGCAGAGTTTAAGCCCAGGATAGAGACAAACTTGGACAAACAACGGGTGTGGGGAGGAATCGGGGGAAGAAGAGTATACATCGGTTGGACAAGATGGATGTAGAAGGAAACTCTCAAGAGGGAAAACTGGAATTTGGAAAGAATAGGGCTTAGGGTGAGGTGTAGAGGGGTGTGGGGAAGGGGCACTTAACAGGGATAGAAGAGATCAAAGTTTTGGATTGGGGATGACTTGAAATGGTGGTGAACAGCTGTCTTGAAGACCCACTGGGAGGAATGACATTGAAGAGAATGTGAGGAAAAAAAAAAAGAGAGGAGTTGAGCAGTGGTTCTGGATTTAGGCAGTTTCACAAGAAGGGGGTTACTGGTGGATTGTGTGCGTCCTGCAGATACCTGGGGGCGGACAAATCATGGAGAGGGCAGAAGATGCAAGAGCAGAAAGGAGGCAGAGGAAGACGGAGAGAACACTGACCTATCGGTGATGGTGAAGTGATAGGCCTAGAAACTCAGCTTCATTGCAAGAAATAACAATGATCTTGAAGGCCTTGTTTCCCACTGTGTTAAGCTGAGCAAGGGGTGAGGCAGAGGTGCCAGCCCAGAGGGGAGAGCAGTATTCCATCAAGCTGCGGGTGAAAACAAAATACATGGATAAGAGCTCAGGTATGCCAAGGAAGGACTTTGCACAGTCGAGCATGCTCAATCGGCAACTAGCTTTGGAGGCCAATTTTGAAATGTGGCTTGGCCATGAGAGATCATGGCTGAGAGTGAGACCCAAGTATATGAGGGACTGAACCTCTTTGAGAGGATTGTTGAGAAAGTAGATGAAAGGGTGTGCAGTATGATCCTTTCAGAGAGAGAGAGGATGAGTGTGTGAGATTTCTCAGAGTTAAAAGACAAATTCCAAGTGTTTGACCAGTTTATGATTTTGTCAAGGTCTGAAGACAGGGAAGAAATGGCAGCATGCATACCTGAAGGATGAGGGATGTCATGGCAGAGGTTGGAGTCATCAGCTAATAGATAGAGGATTTTCCAGAGAGTCAGAGATCATTTATAAAGATCAGGAATAGGAATGGGCCCAGAACCCTGCCTTGGGACACCCAAGCCTTGACAGTGAGAGGAGATGAAAGGATTCCATCGAGAGCCACATGGTGGCTACAAGAGTAGAAGAAGTCAATATGCTATGTGTGAAGTTGGCCATGCATTCCAGAGACAGGGAGTTCGGAGAGCAAGGCAGGACTATGCAGGTAACAAATCTCATCTGTCAGCAACCGCTCATTGGACACAAACTGCACTGTATGAGCAGGAGGAGAGTTGATGGACCAAGCACCGAGCTGACAAACAGGTCTGAAAATAATCCTTGTCAAGACAAAGAAAATTCCAATGTCATGGTGGAGAAGAAATACACGTGTAGCATTTCTGAAGGAGATATAAGGGTTTAAATGCATTTTAAAATGATTATAAATGCTTTTAAAAGGAGGAAGAAGCATTTATATACAATTTTGATTCAGCTTGGAGATGAGGAGGGGGGGGGGATGTAGAAATGAGAATTGTTACGGAGTGAAAATAAAGGATTTTCTTTTCGTTTGTTTGATTTTGTTGAACTAAGAGGAAATAGGATAGTGTTGAGGATATCGAAGCAAGATGTCAGGGATATAATCAGCATAGCAAGATACACTTTACATCCAAGGAAAGGCCACGTCAGGCCTTGAACAACACAAACGTAACAAGAAAAAGAACAATCAGAGGTTTCAGACCCTTGCCAGGACTTCTTTTGTGTGGCATTTGTGTACTGGTGTGTAACATAATTAATGAGACATCATTGGAACTGCTACTTTATAACTGCTCACAGTGATGACTAGGTACCAAGATGTCCCGCTTTGATCGGACACCCGACCCTGACCTATGACTTTTTTTATTATTATTCAATTGAATTTAGAATGGGATTAAAATAAATGCAATTCAAATGGAAGACCAAATAGGAACAGTCCTGCATTGGAGTCATCAGAAGGAACCTCAACAAGTAAAAAGCAAAGATGAAGTCATCAGGAGGGAGCTGGATAGGATTTACATTTCAGCTGCTACTCCTCCACCCTCAAACCCATCCACCCAAGTGAGCCTTATTCAAAAATAAACAAATAAGAAGAACCCAAATCAAAACAATTAAATAATTCTGGCTGCCAGACCATGCATCCGATCAAGTAGAAATATTAAACCTTTATTCCCCATTACTAAATCATAATTTTGAAGTTTCACATCGCTTGATTAAGCGGTTGCAGAGGAAACAATATTTAATGCTTTTCTTCAATCCAATATGGCTGCCAAACCAAATGACCTTTCAATTATTCGTGAACATCCTGATATCCACAAGGCTTGGGGAATGTTTTTGTGAAGTTTCCCCTCAATCTGTCCAGCCATTCTGGAGAAGATTTTTTTTATAGGTTTTTGGGTAAATCCAATATGGTGGCCAAACCATATGCCCAATGATGTCAAATGTGTGGTCCTTTTGTTCCTCATGGATAAGCAGTCACACGTGTAAAGTTTCACCTCGATCTGTTCAGCTAATTCAGAAAAGATTTTCGAAGGTATTTTTTTTCCGAAAAATATAGAAGCCAAATCACGTGACCGATGATGTCATCATTTTCTTTTTGTGTGCACCATTTTATCCCTGGATGACCCTCAAAATCTTTCATACTGATCAGATGTAGCGTTCTATATATGCAATTATTACATCATAACGAAGGCACCTATGATGTCATTAAAAAGTAACGCGTATTCCCCATGAGGAGTACTCACCGTGTGCCAAGTTTCAATTTTTTTCCTTGGTGCAGTTTGAGACACAGAGGTCCAAAGTTTTTCCGTTTTTCCAACATGGCTGCCACACCACGTAACCTATGACGTCATAATTATCAATAAAATGCTAACTATCGTTTTTGGCCTCATCCCTCAAATTTGAAGAATCATTTTTTAAAAATTAAAAGTTTTCGTATCTTGATGCAAATCTCAACCAAAATCAAAACAATTCGGCCATTTGACATACCCCTACTATCCACATACACCACGGCTGCCCTTATACAGGTTAAATACACTTGCCTTGTCTGCCCTGGCACATACTTGTTCGTTGGGATACCTCCGAACTTTTCCATTTATCCCAAACTAATTATATCCTCGTACTTACAGGCATTTCTGCTCCTCCATAATACAAATGTTTCACCTTTTCATTTCCACTCCAAATCCCAGATTATCCTGTGATCGACCTGCGTGGTTCCTTTCAAACATTCCTTGTATCAAAACCTACCAGATGCCTGATTTAAACTACCATCCACTCCACCACATTTACTGTGGCACTACCTTTTCACAAAGAGCACTGAATCAAGTTTGCCAAAACACCTGTACCAAACAGAGCACCTGGCCACTCTCCACTTTCAGTATTTTGTTCACCACCAATGATGAACTGGGTCTTGGTTCCGATAATCGGGTCGTGTAAAACAAAAACAAGGAGATGCCTTTGTGAAGAGTTAAAATCATGGGAGAAGAAGTAAACCGAATCTGATCTCCTTTGAAACACTCAAACCTTATGGTGAGCAGTGACAGGTTTCACGAAAATTTTCATGTTTCCATGACAGGTGTGACCCGTCACTAATTGTCACCATCCAAGGAGAGCATGCTCCATGTTCTGATACTCCTGCTGTCACTGGACCAGACATTCATTTGTTTGACTTGGTTATTCGTAATAATGCAATATAACCTCGTTTCAAATCTCTGAGCTATGTTGTCTCCTTGGATGAAAGCATTATAATAGTGATGAAGAAGTCACTTGTGTAATTTACCAGTAAATGAAGCACTTTTTGTGAATCTTCCTCCTGAATCAACGTGATAGTTCAAATGAAATCACACCTACCAACAATAATAGGATGGCAATCACGACGAACACCACATCACGAACACTCTCCATCGGTCCCTGATCTGCAGAAACATCTCTGAAAGTCTGTGCACACGGACAAGGGCAGGGATGGGAGAAATGTTCATTACATTTGAAATAAAAAAAAATTTAACAAAACAGTTTTGTGATTGAAAATAAGATTCGATTTTCACACAAAATGTTCAAGTTTTTCATGATGTTTTAATTATAACACTGACCTGATACTTTGCCCCCCCCCCATCTTTTGGGTGGTACAAGGAATAGATCTGTTAAATATGAAAGCTAAATGTTCAACGGTTTTTTGATATATAACGTACACAAGCCAAGTTACCGGGATCCTGGTTGCCATGATAACATAAATCAGCCAATCACAGCGCTGATCTTAACTGGTTGGGATCATGTCATAAGCAATAGATATTTACATGAAAGCTAAATGTTCAACGTTTTAAAAAATATATCGCGTACACAAGCCAAGTTATGGAGATGGTTGCCATGACAACATAATTGAGCCAATTACAGCTCTGATCTAACCTGCTTGGGATCATGTCATAAGCAATAGATATCTACATGATCTGTTAAATATGATCTGAATAGATCTGTTAAATATGAAAGCTAAATGTTCAACGGTTTTTTTGATATATAACGTACACAAGCCAAGTTACCGGGATCCAGGTTTCCATGACAACATAATTCAGCCAATTACAGCTCTGATCTAACCTGCTTGGGATCATGTCATGCGGAATACATATCCACAACATAAAAGCTAAATGTTCAACGGTTTTTGAAATATCATGGACACTAAAGTACATGGACAGATGATCGGTCGGTTGGTCGGACGGATGGAGTTCATTTTAATGTCCCGTGTCGGACCTTATCGGGGGGGGGGGGGGGGAGGGGCGGACAAAACAAGGGTTCAGACACAACTTTGGGAAGCATTTTCCAGGTATTCATTTTCACTCCATGACCAACGAGTGCAACGTGTGGTACCAGTTACATAAAGGTGTTTTTGTGAGGATCGATATGACCATAAACTCGAAAGGATCCACACGACAATCGAGGATCGACACGACAATCGAGGATCGACACGACCATCGAGGATCGACACGACCATCGAGGATCGACACGACCATCGAGGATCGACACGACCATCGAGGAGATTTTGTCTTCAAGAGAGAAAGTCAAAGTTTGTGTGGTGGGAAAGTTCACCTGTATTATCGAACCAAAGATAAACTCAAAACGAAAAGAGATTTCACAACCAGAAGGATCAAACAAGAAGCAGAAATATGCGATTTAAACTGGGTACCAACACACAATGGCCTGCTCCTTTTTCAAGGTTATTCCTGAAATCTTAACTTTCGACAAACATGGGCTGTTAAGACAGCCAGCTTAATTTGCCCGCCGAAAGGATGGGATGAAAATCTCACCTTTCCATGATAAAGCACTACCCCGAGTGTGGTGCACAATGCTCACAGATTATAGTCGAATCCGATTAGATTGCGAATCAAACGAACCTGTCCTGGAAGAACATCAAATATCTCCTGATTAATGAACCTGAACAAATCCCAACTGAAACCTTTTATCTGAACCTTTGTTCTCCGACCGAGGACAAGCAAGACCGCAATGAGAAACCACTTCTGTGATTCCCTCCAACCAAGCACCTGTCGATCTGGCAGATCAACGTTCAATTTGTTTCATTCTTAATTTGTTTGACGTCACACTGAACCGTGACCACGCCCCCTACTTACATCGTTGACACAATTAAATCAAACATTCGATAAGTACAATATAATTTAAATATGCATTTTAATAAAAAAGACATTTAACAAAGCTGTTCGACTTTCACTCCTCAGGATAAAACTGCAAGCATATGAAGAAGAAGAAGAGTAAGAAGAAGAAGAAGAAGAAGAAGAAGAAGAAGAAGAAGAAGAAGAAGAAGAAGAAGAAGAAGAAGAAGAAGAAGAAGAAGAAGAAGAAGAAGTAGAAGAAGAAGAAGAAGAAGAAGAAGAAGAAGAAGAAGAAGAAGAAGAAGAAGAAGAAGAGTAAGATTAAAAAGAAGAAGAAGAAGAGTAAGAAGAAGAAGAGTAAGAGAAGAAGAAGAAGAAGTAGAATAAGAAGAAGAGTAAGAGAAGAAGAAGAAGAAGAATAAGAAGAAGAGTAAGAGAAGAAGAAGAAGAAGAATAAGAAGAAGAGTAACAAGAAGAAGAAGATTAAGAGAAGAAGAAGAAGAAGAGTAACAAGAAGAAGAAGAGTAGGTATAAGAAGAAGAAGAAGAAGAGTAAGAAGAAAAGTAAGAAGATGAAGAAGAAGTAGAAGAGGAAGAGGAAGAGGAAGAGGAAGAGGAAGAGGAAGAGGAGAAGGAGAAGAAACTCTCATTTATAAAGTTCCAATGTAATGTCCTCAACGTTGATTGGTTGAGAGAAAGAAAGGACGGGGTCACCTGATTGGTGGAAACCACAGAGTTTCATGAATAATGATTTGGCAGAAATGAATCATCATGAATAATTTTGGATAGGGTGAGATGAATCACCAAGAACCGGTTAACGTAATGATTATAATTAGCTGAGGACTAGTTAAGGGAGGGTTTCATGGTGACTCATAAAGTTGCATGTGGTACTCTTGTCACACAATGAAGCCATCATAGTCAAAATAGATATAACGTTCAGACAAATTATTTCTGTCGACAAAGAATGGGATTGGTTGATCCAATGAATGTGACCTCCATTGCTCCATTGCACGAATGTGAGCTAAACTGCCTCCTTCACTCAGGATTTTAAACCAGCCGATACAATCTTGTTCTACACACTGAGGATTACTCAGTAAATGGTGACCAACTGCAGAGCCACAGGGAATAGTTGTCATACTTATGGAGTGTTTGACAATGAGAGTGCTCCGTCACCAGGACGAGGCTCAGGTCTCTCATACCGGAGGAGGGACTGAGGGAGTAACCGGGGAGAGAAACCAAGGAGCCACAGCCGTCTTGAAGGAGGAAGGTTTCTGTAAAGCAGACCATGTCTGGTTTGTTTGTGGAAACCTGTATGGAGAGATCAGTCAGGTTAGAGCGAAGGCCCCGGATGTTTGAGGTCCACCCTGTTCAATAGGAGGGTGGGGAGGAGGCTTTCGGTGCAGGGGAGAGGAGGGAGTTGAGGAAAAGAAAGGGGAGGTAGGGAGAGTGAGATAGTATGTTAGTAGATTGCAGAAGAGAGAGCCAGTTGGGGAGGAGGACAAAAGGCTGGTGGTGATGATGTGAGGCACAGTGGGGAGTAGTAAGAGAGGGGTCAGAGGGAAGTAGGAGATTTGAGGATGTGGAGGAATGAGTTGAAAGAGAGAGGGTGGGGAGATGAGGCAGCTTTGTGGAGGTGAGAAGGGGGAGGGGGGTGAGTGAGGGAGGCCATTTGAAGGGGAGGAGCAAGGGGGGATTGGAGAATGGAGGAGAATGGTGAGTGGGGAGAATTGAGGAAGAAAGGTGAGGGGAAGCTTGGAGGAGCAGAGAGTGAAGTTTGCTTTGAAGAGGAAGGAGACTGATTTGAGAGGGAGGGTGAGAGGGAACAAGCTTTGAGAGGGAGGGAGATGATGGGAGCAGGCACTGCCATGAGGGAGTAGGGAGAAGTGAGGGGCGGGAAGAGGGGAAGGATGTGACTGGGTAGTG
The DNA here is from genome assembly GCF_056783735.1 of Eptatretus burgeri. Classification (NCBI taxonomy): domain Eukaryota; kingdom Metazoa; phylum Chordata; class Myxini; order Myxiniformes; family Myxinidae; genus Eptatretus; species Eptatretus burgeri. Next base: position 30,465,088 of record NC_140969.1, on the reverse strand, counting down.
GTATTGCAAAGATGGGAGTGGGTGGGGGAAGGAACAAGATTTGAGGGGTGGGAAGAGAGGGAGATGATGATGAGAGAGAGAGAGAGAGAGAGAGAGAGAGAGAGAGAGAGAGAGAGAGAGAGAGAGAGAGAGAGAGAGAGAGAGAGAGAGAGAGAGAGAGAGAGATATATATATATATATGAGAGGAAAGAAGGAGCATGTTTGAGATGTTGAGTGTACTGAATGAGAGAGTGAGATGTATGTATGTTGGGTTGACATGGAGCCCACAGGTGTTTGAACACCATGCAGTTTGGGATACCAGAGGAGGAGCTGTTCGTTCAGCAGAGGGCAGTGGAGAGGTGCAAAGAGAGGAGATAGAATGAGGGACAAGATGAGAGGAGTAAGGAGGAGGTAATAACAGGTGAGGAGTTACTCGGAATGTAGATTTAAGGTTAGGGTGAATTTGCACTGAAGTTGGAAAAAAAATGAACAATTGTTGGAAGATAAACAAACCAAACAATGCAAAATAGGATTTTAAAAATGTGGACGTCAGAGATATGTTTAAATACAATGGAGGGATGGAATCTAGGAGAGTTAAGAGAATGAGAAAGGAAGCTTTGTAACAGATGGAATTTTTAGACATGTGATGAAACAAACGTCGAATTGAACTCAGACTTTTGAAGAAGAAGAAAAGAAGGCAGAAAGAGGAGGTTGAAACATTGTAAAAGACTGTTCTTTTACTTATTTTTTTTGAGGATTAGGGAAGAGAATAGGGGGGGGGCAGAGTAAAGGAAAAGTTTGAAGAAAAGGTCATGAAGGTGTATGGTGAATACTTTCATGATCAAAGTGGGATTGCAAGTGTGGATCGGCAGAGTAGAAAAGGAAGAGAAAGAGGAGGCAGAGGATGTCACGTGGGCTGTGGGAGGTATAAGTTGAGAATGGTGTGGAAGTCAAAATTTCCTCTTCGAGCATCTGTGAATCAGTATGGTAATAATATAAAGGCATTTTGCCCACAAGACAAATTACACTGGTCAACAACAAATTTGTTGTCTGCATTTTTAAAGCTGATTTAGGACGAATCTGATGCGCTGAATCCAAAACTCACATTAGTTTTGTTCAATCAGGTCAAGTTTTTGAGATATGGCCACATGTCGTTTTTTACATTTTTGTTCACATGTACGCATGTGTGGAGCATTTTAGAAGAAGTTGGTGGGGGTAAAATGTCATGTCAATGGTTGACTACTGTTGGAATCTGAAGAGAGACCTCCCTGCCGCTGAACATTCCAGGAGTTCGAAGAAACGGAAGTTCAAGCCCTGAAGTTTGAACAGTGGTGACGCAACATGCAATTTACTTGTACTTACCTTTATCAATGCCCACCATTCAGATGACAGTAATCGATGTTTCTATCATGTAATCAATAAATGTTGTTGGCAAAACATTTTTTTTTCTTAAAAACATGTTTAGGATGATATGTGTTGACAAAAATCAGCTGATAATGCCACAAAAATGTAATTGATTTTGTCACAAGATCTGATTTTTTCAAATCAACTTAGCACAAAAACCTGACCTGATGGAGAGAAACGGATGCCATTTCCTGATTCAGCAGTGCCAGAATACCCTAATTCACTTGTAGAAATCTAGACAACATTCAGAAAGTAAAAAATTGTTGACCAGTGTTATATTAAATGCTATAGTTAAGAGGGTTCCACTGGAAACATATTTGTCCACGTCATTCGTTACATAAGCTTCTCTGTAAAACATGTATTTGCTTTCGTGATATCAATTTGCTCTGCAGTAGTTAAACTATAACTGAAACTCTGTAATTACCCGGAAATGTCATAAGTTCCAGAGAAACTTAAATACATTAAGATTGATGTAACCCTTTTACATATTCTGATTGAACTCATAACTTAAATAAATATAAGAACATGGCTTTGTGTGTAATAGGGCATTCAAGAGCAGCCCGTGGCACCTTGAAGGCCACTTGCATAATCTGAGGAATGTACTGTTTATTCTTATCAGTGCTAGGAATATGCAGGAGTAACTGGACAGGTTAAACTTCAGTACTACTACTGAAAGCCTGTTTTCTCTTTTTGGAACATGAGTAGTTGTTTTTGCTTTTCTCTCATTGGCTGGACTTAGTTCCACTTTGATTGGATCACTTGATATTTTATCTCGTCTAACTTTGCTCCATTCCTTTTCCTATTGGATGAAGTCGAATTTCACCTCAGATTTGAAGCCTTGGGCAAGCTACTTTCCCTAAACAAAGGATGACCACTTCTATTTCTTATCTTACCCTCAGTACCCCCCCCCCCCCACTTGTACTTGCTTGTGCATAAAAAGGTTCAGACTAAAGCCTTTTGTCAGAGAAGTTCATTGATGGGGTTCTTTGTACTCTCTCCATGATAACGTATTTAAGATTCTCTTTTGTATGTTGAACTTTTTGTCTTTTTTTTTGTTTAACAAGTCGAGGCTCATGTAAGAGCTGATATACATAAACATAACAAGGCAGAAGACAAGAGGGGTGGGAGAGGGAAGCACAAAATAGCGGGGAACAGAGACATGAGGAGATCTGTGGAAGGGAGAGAGATGGGGCAGGGAACACGGGGTAAACAAGATAGTACTACATGGACTTTCAACCAGAGTGGTGTCAAAGCCACCCAATGCTCGCCTGTTTATACATTTATCGTTTTTTGTTTTTAAAACACTAGCCTAATAATATTTTTTATAAAGCATTGCAGTGAAGTCTGATCCAAATAATTTTAAAGCAATATATGTATTTGTATATTGTAATCAGTAAAAAATAGTGTGGTAGATAAAAACATTAGAAAGGAAATAACTTGCACCAAAAACTTTAACATTTTCACGCTGATGCTCAAAGACTAGTCTAATAATATTTTTACAGCGCGTGCGCTGTATACAATTGCACCGAGTTTGAAATGTCCCCGGCGTCGTCTACCACGTCTCCGGTGGGTCTGGTGTCCCCTGTCCCCCCCCCCATGTGCCTCAAGACAGCCAATGATGGCCGTCCGGTAGATGCAGTGCGTAACCTCGACGGAAATGGCAATTGACGGAAATACCCGAGTATTTCAATGAAAATTTGTGAAACTAATGTGTTATATATGTGAAAACCATTTAATTTATTGCTTGACGGAAAAAAAACGAAGAAACGCTCCCATCAAGGAACGAACGGACGAAAGACGTCATTTCCGTCCACCATGGCATTTCGCGCTGAACGCAGAAAGCTAAGTTCTTCTTATGCCATCATTCTCTTTAATATTAACCATAAACAAGTGTTTCGTCATGCATTAGTAGTTGAAATTTACTTATAACAAGAACGAAAAAAATAATCTCCTCAGATTCAACAAGAATGAAAAAAAACCGAAAACCACGTGCAGGACAAGACCGATCGAGCTGAAGGATACGATACTGTAACTGCACTGCTCCTGATTGGTCAAAGGACACCACGTGTGTTGTGTGGGCGGTGTTATGCACGAGGATTCCAGGCTAAGTTCTTCTTATGCCATCATTCTCTTTAATATTAACCATAAACAAGTGTTTCGTCATGCATTAGTAGTTGAAATTTACTTACAACAAGAACGAAAAAAAAAATCTCCTCAGATTCAACAAGAATGAAAAAAACTCGAAAACCACGTGCAGGACAAGACCGATCGAGCTGAAGGATACGATACTGTAACTGCACTGCTCCTGATTGGTCAAATGACACCACGTGTGTTGTGTGGGCGGTGTTATGCACGAGGATTCCAGGCTAAGTTCTTCTTATGCCATCATTCTCTTTAATATTAGCCACAACCAAGTGTTTCGTCATGCATTAGTAGTTGAAATTTACTTATAATCATTCTTTTGCGGCCTCCTGCCACGCTGTATCGAACGATTTCATTCCTTCTGTTATATATATATATAAAGGTGCTTATCACAATAATAACAAGGTTTTTACATTTCAAATATTAAGTACGCTTTTTAATTGTTTTTCCACTGAAAAAGCATAAATTGCATATTTTAACATTTAATAGTGTACTCATTCGATTCACCACACGTGCTGTATTGAAGGATTTCACTCGTTTATAAAGCATTGCAGTGAAGTCTGATCCAAATAATTTTAAAGCAATACATGTATTTGTATATTGTAATCAATAAAACAAAGTGTGGTAGATAAAAACATGAGAAAGGAAATAACTTGCACCAAAAACTTTAACATTTTCACGCTCACGCTCACGCCGGGGGTATCGCTATAGCTCTCTGTTCTTCGAACAGGCGAGCTCAAAAGGAAAACAGGGAATTTGAAGGAGGTTGGTTTGTGGTGGATTAATGGTGGTAGTACAGATCAAGATTTTGGATGGGGCAAAATATGAGATGGTGGTGAACAGCTGTTTTGAAGACCTGGGGGAGGGGGGGGAGAGTGGGATTGAAGAGAGTGTGGGAGTTTGTTCCTGAGGTGGGGAAATAAAAGAGGAATGAAAGAGTAAAGGTGATTCTTGATTTTGGCAGTTTCACCAGAAGGAGGTTTTTAGTGGACCTTGAGTGCCCTGAGGAAATATAGGGGACCAGATCACAGACAGAGCAGTGGGGGCAAGATCAGAGAGGAGACGTTTGAAGACAGAAGGACCACTGATCTGCCTCCGGTGAGAGAGTGAAACACCCAAATACTCAGCTTCATCGCGGGAGGTACCAATGATTCTAAATTCCTTGGTTTCCACAGCGTGAAGTTGAGCCGGATGTGAGGCAGGGGTGACAGCCCAGAGGGGAGAGCAGTACTCCATCAGACTGCAGATAAAAGCTTTGTAAGTGGTTAGAAGCTCAGATGTGCCAAGGAAGGACTTTGCACGACGTAGGATGCCCAGTCGGCAGATAGTGAGACCAAAAAGCTTGAATGAAAGGACTTCTTCAAGGGGATTGTTGAGAAAGTAGATGGAGAAATCCTTGAGTGGAAATTGAAGCTTAATTCGACCACAAGGGAAAGGCATCTTCTTTAAAAAAAAACAAAAAAACATTTTAAGACATGAAACACAGCATCCCTCGTTGGGAGGAATTGGAAGACTGGTGGAGGGATTGTGGGATTGTGTGGTGAAAAAAAAAACTGAAGGTAATAAGTAGAAAATACAATAACACGATCATGCACACACAAGGAAATGAATTGGTGTCAGGAAACCCGATATGAAAAGACTGACAAATATTCACCAATTAGCACAAATTCTGGAACAAAACTGAACTAGAAACACATAGACACAGTGAACACAGAGACAACACTAGAGGGGGAGCACTCGGTAGAGTGCAAAACTTCCACCGCCAATACTGCTCGGTCACTCAAGTGAACATGATATCCTATTCATTCAATTTGACGTCAACAGTGCTCACAGAGTTATAGTTTGCAACTTTCCGTTTTACTTTTAACTTTTACATCCTCAATTCATTCGTCATAACTGGATTCCTTGAGACAGAAATTTATTTTACGTGGGTATATCCACCTGAAGTTCCAAAATCAGCTGCAATTATAATTTTGGCATGTTTTTTGTTGGAAATCACTTATAACATGTAGAAATGCAAAAAAAATCGATTTTTTTTTGAAAAAAAGTTGCAAAATTTTCTGTTTTTTGGGGGAGATTGGAAATCACTTAAAACATGTAGAAATGCAAAAACAAAAATTCAAATATTTTTTCAAAATGGCCGCCATAGCGGCCATATTGGACTTGGGACCAAGTCCAAAATCTAATGGCATGATCCTTGGACCATACCTAATCCCCCCCCCCAAGTTTCGTCGAAATCCGTCCAGGAGTTTTTCCGTAATACTGTTCACAAACAAACAAACAAACAAACAGACAGGGGTGAAAACAGTAACCTCCGTCCATCTTCGATGGCGGAGGTTAAAAATAACAGTAAACACATGACAAAAAATCGACCTGGAAACTTATCCTAGAGAAAGTCAGCAGAGACCCTGAAGAAAGCACCGCCGTCACTCAAGAACCGGAACTCAAGAACCGGAACCGGAAGTTCTGGACCGATTACATCCAGACTTGCTACATAGAATCTGCATGACCCCAATTAGTGTAGAGGGGTGTTTTTATCTTTGATGGAGGTCATAGGGTGGGGACGCAAATTATTCTCCATGTAAATGTGTATCGTGTAGCGCCGCCTCCGGGTGGTGGAGGGTATTACAAGTCTCCACCATTCACAGTGCAGTGTTCCTGTCCCCACATTTTCCAGTGCAGTGAGGTGTTTTGAATTAAAGGCAGTAGGTATGTCTCTGCTTCATGCACGTAACCTGAGATTTTTTTCAGGAGCAATTGAGGCAGCTGTCAGTTGCCTCTATACACCACCCAAATAAAGTATGTGTCAAAAGAATCTGTTGCATTCTTGGAACAACATCACCTGTCGAGTGGGGACTCTGCTGGTGTTGTAATAACTTGGTGAATGTTTTGACACTGAACATGCTTTTGTCTTCAGTATTTTGTTCCGTATTTTGCTATTTTGGTCTATCTAGGTCAAATGTTACTACCCAAGATGGCAGAAGAAGAGTAGTGAATAAATTAGAGGTTGTATGTTTTAATTTATCTTCGAAGAACAATCCAGGATTATCCGGGTGAGCAATATTGGATCAGGTGGTCCAATTTAATTTATCCTCCAAATAATTTTAAATAGAGCTTAACGAGATATGGATACCTGAATAATACTCTGCTTGCCTTTTTGCTTTTCATGGATGTTGAGGTCGTGGAGAGATTCACTTACCTTGGCAGTGATATTCATGTCTCTGCCGGCTGTGAGTCAGAGGTCAATAGACGTCTGGGTCGGGCCTGGGGAGTCATGGATTCACTGGATCATGGGGTGTGGCGCTGCCGGTACCTGTGCGGGAGGACGAAAGTCTGAGTCTTCAGGTCCTTGGTGCTTCCAGTCTTGCCCTATCGATCTGAGACAGAGCCTTAATTCCTTTGGTACCAGGTCTCTTCGGAGAATCCTTGGCTTTCGCTGGTCGGACTTTGTGTCCAACGAGAGGTTGCTGAGAGAGACTCAGATGAGATTTGTTACCTGCATAGTCTGTGAGCATCAGCTGTGGCTGTATGGACATGTGGCTCATTTTCCTGACGCTGATCCTGCTCACCAGATTTTGTCAGCGAGGGAGTCTCGTGAGTGGAGGAGGCCAATGGGCTGACCACATTCCTCATGGTTGCAGCAGGTTGATCAGCATCTCAAGGAGATGGGGATGGGCCAGGCATCTGCCTGGGGGATGACCAGACGGAGGCCCCTGGAGTACCGGCAGAAAGTGGACGCAGCGACATGCTGCTGTGGCGCATGCTCCCATACCTGACCTGACCTTTTTGCTTTTATAGATATCATTCATGGAGTCTGAAGGCAAGGAAGTTCCCCAGAAGAAAACACGTACTCCCTCCGACTCCCTCGAATATAAAACAGACATGCATAATGTGTTCTTGTGAAACACCCAAAGCAGAACTAGTCAGTCCAAGGGATGCATCGTCATGGGCCACACTTCTTCGGGCTGCAAAGATACTTGCTTTTGAACCCATCCTACAACCATTGTCATCCGAGGCCATCCCCAAACTTTTTAATCGCAGGAAATATCAGGACATATTTACTCACAAAAAAAAACACGAGACCATGTAACCAGTCAGAGTTCCTTTGAAGACCTGACAGACCAGCGGCAAAGGAGATCATCAACAGATTTAGCAGCGAGCAATTCTCCCGTGTATGACGTCTGCATATTCTGTTAGAAAAGCAGTAAATATGTGAAAGATTCCATTTCAAGAGAACCACTTATCCAGACCCAGGAACTTCATTCAGGTGAGAAGGTTTGGCACATGGCCACACCGAATAAAGATAACTAAATATCGGCAATAGCAACTCGTGAGTTCGCAGCAACTGCTGAAGCCCCCTACCATAGAACGTGTTACCGTTCTGACACTAGAGATCACGTAAGACCTTCTTCCAGTGCATCGAATATGACTGATGCAGATCCAGAGTATGCTGGTGTTGGGAAGGATGCTTGCGAGATGTTATTTGCAGATATTCAGGCAGATGTGTTTTCTTCTCCTCGTGTCATCTTGATGACAGAACTAACAGACAAAATTGCGGGGTATATGGGATCACTGGGAATTTAAGAAGTTCGAACACATACCAAGAAGCACAATTGTGCCAATTTTGGAAATAAAAAAACAAATTGTACGAGATCTATCACAGGTACAATGCTGTGATTCCACTAAGGGCTGTTACTGAGGATTTGGCATTTTTGTGGGATGCCATCTTGGATTGACCCACTTTTTGACACTGAACTGCCACTTTGACATTGCGAGCAATGATTTTTGTACCCCACTGGTGTACCGTGTTAAGAAAAACACCCTTCGGCTTTGCCCCTCAAAATAGTACCAACATGTGAAATTTGGGGTCCGAGCTCATTTACGAGTACGGGTTTCAACTGCCTACGATTGGGTTCAGATACATTGGGTTGTGGCACTTGGCTCACGATTTGAATAGATACCAAGATCAGGTCAGGTATGGGAGCATGTGCCAGAACAGCACGTCGCTGCGTCCACTTTCCGCTGGTACTCCAGGGGCCTCCGTCTGGCCATCCCCCAGGCAGATGCCAGGCCCATCCCCATCTCCTTGAGATGATGGTCAACCTGTTGCAACCATGAGGCACATGGTAGACCCACTGGCCTCCTCCACTCATTAGACTCCCTCGCTGAGAGAATCTGGTGAGCAGGATCAGAGTCAGGAAAACGAGCCACATGTCCATACAGCCGCAACTGACGCTCACGGACTATGCAGGTAACAAATCTCATCCGAGTCTCTCTCAGCAACCGCTCGTTGGACACAAAATCCGACCAGCGATAGCCAAGGATTCTCCGAAGAGACCTGGTACCAAAGGAATTAAGTCTCCGTCTCAGATCCTTGGTCAGAGTCCAAGTCTCGCACCCATAGAGCAAGACTGGAAGTACCAAGGACCTGAAGACTCGGACTTTCGTCCTCCCGCACAGGTACCGGCAGCGCCACACCCCATGATCCAGTGAATCCATGACTCCCCAGGCCCGACCCAGACATCTATTGACCTCTGACTCGCAGCCAGCAGAGACATGAATATCACTGCCAAGGTAAGTGAATCTCTCCACGACCTCAACATCCTCACCACAAACAGACACAGACAGGACAGCAGCATCCAAGATGTCACCGAAAGCCTGGATCTTAGTTTTGACCCAAGAAACCCGTAATCCCAACGGCTCCGACTCCTCATTCAGCACCCCGAGGGCCCCCAAGAGGATGTCTAAAGTCTCCGCAAAGATGACTGCATCATCTGCAAAGTCAAGGTCCGAGATCTTGACATTCCCAAATGACGCACCGCAACTTGATCTCTCCGACATCCTCCCTAGAATCCAGTCCATACAAGTGCTGAAAAGTGTGGGGGCCAGTACACATCCCTGACGAACTCCAGTAACAACTGGAAATAAGTCAGAGATGGTACCACCACACTTCACAGCACTCTCAGTACCAGAGTAGAGTTCAGACATCAGATCGATCAGTTTTGGTGGCACCCCACGAAGACCAAGAATCCTCCAGAGGACATCCCGATTCACTGAATCGAACGCTTTACAGAGATCAACATAGGCTGCAAGCAGCCCCTGCCGAAACTCTCGTCTGCGTTCGGTGAGGACACAAAGTGCAAGGATACGGTCAATCGTTGACCTCTTTGGTGTAAAGTCTTTGGTACCAAGGGTTCACTTTGAATGCACTGAACATGGGTTGGAGGATTGGGTTCACAATGCCTAAGGCAGAGTTGGTCAATATGTTTACATACTGTATGTCCATTGGACAGTTCCACAACAAATACAGAGTTGAAAATTCAATCGCTTGCATGACCAGTAAGCCATTTAGGTCCACAGCCAGGATTCAGCACAAAAACAGGATTGAACACATTGATGACACTTGTAACTGAGGTCCTGCCATGGTACCACTTCCTTTTAAACTTGTGGTCAGTAACTCTGGATGGACCATTAGGATAGACCGAGGCTAAGCGTGTCTTTTGTATTCGACTAAACATCATTTCTGTGGGCATGCATCTGGTTGTGTGTGGGTGTGTTCTATACGTATGTAAATAACTTGCGTGGCAATACCACCTTCAAACAAGGAGGGGTATTGTCAAGAATGGCATTGTGATTACCATCACAAACAGTCAATTTGATCGCTGGCCAATCAAGTTTTATGGATTCAAGCCATTTATTCCCAAACAGAGTAGGCCCATTTCCCTGTATGATCCACAACGGTAGATTCCATAACACATCATTGTAGGTGACCTTCGCATCAGTGCTACCAATCACAGGGATCAGTTCATTGGTGTAAGTTCACAACTTGGCGTTCATAGGTCTAAGTACCAGCCTTGTTTCCTGGCTAAATAGCCTTTTGAAAGTTTCATGTTTCATAGCTCATGATGGACTGGCTGGCCCCAGGGTCCAGCTCCATGTTCATGGGAATGCCATTCAGCTTGACATCCAGAATAATGGGTTTGCTTTTGCCTGACATACTGAGCAAATCATACTCCTCAGAAGCAGGAGGTTTTGCTTCACCATCGGTCACTGGTGCAGCCAAATCAATTATGTGGTGAGTCGAATCATGTTGGGATGTCAGTCGACGCATTTTGCATGGATGCCCAAGTTTGCCACAGTGATGACAGAAAGAAAGTTTGAAATGACAGTTGGAGTAAGTGACTGCCACCACAATGCCAGCATGATTTTCCAGATTTTTTTTTCGGACAAATAGTCGAGGCTCGTGAAAGGGCCAGCACATTGAACGGATCAGGACATAACAGACAAAAACAGTATGCAAAACATGCAGCATGGAGAAGGAAACTTCAAGGAGGCAAAAATTGTAAAACGAGGAGGGATTTGGGTGGGGTTAAGGAGAGTTAAAAAGATCATGATTTTGGATTGGGGATGACACTTGACATAGTGTTGAACAGCTGTTTTGAATATTTGGAGGGAAGAATGAGGTTGAAGCGAATGTGGACGTTGATTCCACAGGCAGAAAAAAAAGAGGAACAAATGAGTAGAGGTGAGCAGTGATCCTGGATTTATGCAGTTTTACCAGAAGTGGGTTGATAGTGGACCATGTGAGCCCAACATAAACATGGGGGGAGGGAGACAAAGTACAGAAAGAGCAGAGGGTGCAAGACCAGAAAGGAGGCAGTAGAAGATAGAGAGACCATCGACCTGTATGCAATGGCAAAGTGACAGGCGATTCGACTCAGATTCAGCGTGAGAGATTCCAATGATCTTGTAGGCCTTGGTTTCCACGGCGTTAAGCAAGAGGTGAGGCAGAGGAGTTATGTTGGGATGGTCAGTAACTCTGGGTATGATCAACAGTGCATCGCCACTGTTGCTCTCTCCCAGAGGGGAGAGCAGTACTCCATCAAGCTGTGGATGAAGGCCTTGTAAGTGGATTGGAGTTCAGGTGTGCCAAGGAAGGGCTTTATATGAAGGAGGATGCCCACACGGCGGCTGGCTTTCAAAGCCAAGTTTGAAATGTGGTTTGTCCAAGAAATATCCTGGCTGATAGTGAGACCCAGGAATTTGAAAGACTGAACCTCCTCTAGAGGATTGTTAAGAAAGTAGATTGTGGGGTGGGGGTGTGCGAGATGGCCTTTTCGAAGGGAGATAGTGAGAGTGCGAGATGTGTCAGGATTCAGACACATTCCAAGTGTTTGATGAGCTTGTGATATTTTTTGAAGGTCTGAAGAGAAGGAGGAGGTTGCAGCCCACCTGTCTAAAGGATGAGGGCTGTCACAGCACATAGTGGAATCATAAGCAAATCGATAAAGAGGATTTTCCAGAGAGTCAGAGAGATCGTTGATGAAGATCAGGAATAGGACTGGGTCCAAAATACTGCCTTGGGGCACACTTGTCTTGACAGGGAGAGGAGATGAAGGATTCCGTTGAGTGTCACGGGTTGGTTACAAGAGTAGAGGAACTCTGTAACTTGACTATCTGCTGCTACGCACGGGCACACATGAGTTCTGCTCCCTGCTCGTGATAACAAGCAGCCTATAATAAGTAATCATACAGGAACTTGCGATCGAAACAGCTTTAGCAAGATCGATATCGGGAACGTCCAACAACTTCCGTGGAATTGTTTCCTTGTTGATGCCAATAACGAAAAAAAATCCATCAGGATCTCATCCAATGTGGCACAAAGTTCTCAATGATCAGCAAGCCGGTGGAGGTCAGCAACTGACCTTCCTTCCTCCAGCGCGTGTAGAACTTGTACCAGGACAAGATTTTCCCAGGTTTCTGCTTGTTGAAGTGCTTGGTCCCGATCTCGACAAGTTCATCGTAGGTTTGTCCTCGGGGGGAAACAAAGTCCTTCATCAGGGCAAACGTTGCTGTGTCACATGCGTGAGCAGAATGGCCCGGTGCCAATCAGCATCGTCTGCTGCCGCCATCTTGTTTGCGATGAAGTATTGTTCCAAATGATTGGCAAGATCTTCCCAGTACTCATCTGGCTGGCACTCTGACAGAATCCCCACGGATGCCATAGTGAGCAATGCCAAATGAGAAACGTGTCAAACTCGTCGGCAATCGTGACATATCCGCAGGATTTTCATCCTCGCCGAAGGAGAGGGTATTGCATTTGGTTCCATTTGTTTTTGTTTGTCTGTTTATCCGCACAGAACTTTCGTGTTTTTCTCCACCAACCGCTTGTTGGATTGAGACAAAATTTTCACCGTTGGTGCGACTGACTACTCATGTAGAATGTTTTAGTGATAATTTTGACATCATAGGTCATGTGGTGTGGCAGCCATATTGAAAAAAACACCTCTGTCACTTTATACCTCTGTATTTCTGAAAGCGCAACAAGGAAAAAAATTAAACTTGGCAAATAGCAAGCACTCCTCATGGGGATTGAGTGTGTTTTTTTTATGATGTCATCGGTGCCCTCGTTATGATGTCATAATTATATATGTAGAACGCCACATCCGATCAGTATGAAAATTTTTGTGAGTCACCTCGGGATAAAATTGTCCACAGAAAAAAATTTCATGACGTCATTGGTCATTCGGTAGCCATATTGTTTTTTTTTGTTGTTTTTAAACCTTCAAAAATCTTCTTCTCTGAAGTGGCTGAACAGATCAAGGCAAAACTTTACACGTATGACCGCCTGGCCATGAGGAACAAAAGGTTCACACATGTGATGTCATTGGTCACATTGGCAGTCATATTGTTGGATTTACCCTAAAACCTATGAAAATCTTCTTCTCCAGAATGGCTGGACAGATCGAAGGGAAACTTCACACAAGTATTCGCCAAGCCATGGGTGTACAAGTGTGTTCAGAAATAATTGAAAGGTCACATGGATTGGCATCCATATTGGATTGAAGAAAAATATTAAATAATGTTTTCTCTGGAAGCGCTTAATCAACGTAAAACTTCACATTTATGATCGAGCCGTGATGGGGAATACATGTTTTAAATTTCAAATTGATCGTACACATGGTCTCGCAGCCAGAATTATTTAATTTTTTTATGTGGGTTCTTTTTTTAAATTTATTTTTCTTTTTTCTTTTGAATAAGGATCACTTGACTGTGCCTGGATGGGTTTGAGGATAGGGGAGTAGCAGCTGAAATGTGAATCCTATCCAGGTTCCTCCTGATGACTTCATCTTTGCTTTTTGCTTGTTTGGGTTCCTTCTGATGACTCCAATGCAGAACTGTACCTATTTGGTCTTCCATTGGATTTGAATTGAATTTACTTTAATCCTATTCTAAATTCAATTGAATGATAATTAAAAAACGTCATGGGTCAGGGTCAGGTGGCCGATCAAAGCGGGGTTGCATCAAAGTGAGACGTCATGGTACCCGGTCATCACTGCCAGCAGTTAAAATTGGCAGTTCTAATTATGTGTATTATTAATTATGTAACACACAAACGGGACACAAAAGCAGTCCTGGCGAAGATCTGCAATCTCTGATTGCTCTTTTTCTTGTTTTGTTTTTGCTTCAACATTTACAAAAGAACAGTCAGGAGAACTGCCAATAGCTGAGAGTATAGTATCTATCAACGAGGTTGTTGTTGTTGTTTTGTATGCAACGTGGCTGCTGGTTGCATCATTTGTCTGGAAGTGTCGCTGTGCCGCTGCTGCAGTGTCCCTGTTACCAGCAATCTCAAGCTGGTACTCATTTTTCTGAGCTCAGAAGGATGACAGGCTGTCAACCTACTTGGTGTTGTTTCAACAGCCCAACAGGGGCTCAAACTCAAGCCCCTGATATCTTAAGCTAGCCCCCTTAACCGTTAAGCCATCACCAGGCTTTATCAAGGAGGTGAGGGAGGGCTCTTACAAAAGATCCAGGTTGGAGTCGAGGAATTAAAGGAACAGCTTGGAAATCTAAGAGTAGATTAGGCTCCGGGCCAGATAATATGCACCCGAGAGCATTGAGGGAGGTAGCTGAGCAGGTAAGCGAGATGTTAATGGATATTTTCAATAGTTCAATAGAGGCAGGACTGGTTCTGGAGGATTGGGGAGTAGCAAATGTAACACCATTATTAGTTCACCTGGACTTTAGTCCAGTCAGCCGATTTGATCGGATCGAGCAGTGTCCATAGGTAAGTCAGTCAGTGAGTCAGTCAGTCAATGAGTGAGTGAGTCCATAAACACTTCAGTCATTATCACTTGAACCAAACACAATTTTGATGAAACTTGGCCACAAGCTTCATGTCTGATGCCTAATGAAGGTTTATTGACCGCATTAAAATCCACACTCATTAATGGGGTCTACGGTGGGTTCGGTGGGGGGGGGAGTTGACCCCCCTCAAAAAGATAGGTATTTGCGCTCTTCTCTGAAACTACACACACAATTTCGATGAAGTTTGACCACAACCTTCATCACTCGTGATGCACCAAAGTTTGTTCATGGCATGAAAAATCAGGGTCTCGGGTGGTCTGCAGGGAGTTTGAGTGACTGTTGCTCCTGATCCAGGTGAGCATCAGTACCTGTGGTCCTTTTCTTTAATAAAGGATCCAGATTAGAATTGGGAAACCATAGACCTGTTAGTTTGACTTCAGTTGTAGGGAAGGTGTTGGAGACATTAATTAGGGACCAGATGAAGAAACATTTCAATAAATCTAAATTAACTAAAAGTAGTTAGCATTGGTTTACCAAATGTAGTTCTTGTCTAACAAATCTTTTAGAATTCTACGAAACAGTTTCTGATTGGGTGGATGAGGGAAAGGCAGTGGACATAGTACATCTAGAATTTAAGAAGACATTTCATAATGTACCACATCGGAGGTTGTTAGCCAAGGTGAGGGCTTTTGGAGTAGCTGGTCAGGTAGCTAATTGGATTGCAAACTGGATTAGTCATAGGAAGCAAAAAGTGGCTGTGAGTGGGAGGATGTCTTTCTGGGAGGATGTAAGTAGAGAGGGGTACCTCAGGGATCAGTACTCGGACCATTATTATTCGTTATTTACTTGAACGATTTGGATAATGGGGTAAAGAGTAGGTTTTCCGAATTTGCAGATGACACAAAGCTTGGAGGTAAGGTGGATATCAGAGGGGGGTGGTGAACAGATACAGGAAAGTATTGATACTTTCATAAATTGGGTAAAAGATTGGCAGATGGGGTTTAACCTGAGCAAGTGTAAGGTGTTGGGGATGGGAAAGAACAATGAAAATAGAGATTACAGGATGCAAGGGGTAATTTTGGAGCACTTCACACAGGAGAAGGATCTGGGGGTGGTTATAGATACAGGAGGCACAGTGCTGGTTATTGAAACTGGCACAGTGCCAGGCAGCTACTGGTAAAGCAAATAGTGTTTTTGGCTGTATTCAGAGGGGAATCATTTATAAATCAAAAAGAGGTGGTGTCAACATTTTAGAGGAATTTAGTGAGGGCCACATCGAGAATATTATGTGTAGTTTTGGTCACAACCCAGGAAGGACATAGATGCCATAGAGAAGGTTCAGCGTAGGGCTACGAGATTGATTCCGGGCCTCGCTAGACTCAGCTATAAGGAGCGGCTGAAGGAGACAGGGCTTTATGCACGAGAAAAGAGGTAGGTACGAGGAGATTTTTTTTTTGTATACGTAGTTGAGGCTCGTGGAAGAATGAATGAATCATTAGTACACTGAATGGATCAGGATGCAACAGGATAAAAGGAACAGTCAAGAGAGGGGGGAAACACCAACAGCAGAGCTGAAGGCCAAGACAAACAATGGGTGTGGGGAGGAATGAGGGGCAGGAGAGAATGTATGGGGTTGACAAGATGGATAAAAAAACAAAATAAACTCTGAGAAAGGAAAACTGTAAATTTGGAAGGAGGGATTGGGGTGGGGTATGTTCACGAGGGTAGAAAATATTATGGTTTTGGATTGGGGACAATCTGAGATGGTGGTGAGCAGCTGTCTTGAAGACGTGGAGGTAAGAATGAGATTGAGGAGGATGTGGAAGTTGGTTGCACAGGTGGGAAAAAAGAGAAACAAATCGGTGGTGGTGAACAGTGATCTTGGATTTTGGTAGTTTCACCAGAAGGAGGTTCATTGATTGTGGACCATGTGGCCCTGCAGAAACATGGGGTTGGGGGGGGCTGGGGGAGGCTGGGGGGGGGGGAGACAAACCACAGAAAGAGCAAAGGGTGATAGATCAGAAAGGAGGCTATAGAACACAAAGAGACCACTGACCTGTTGGCGATGGTCAAGTGAGAGGCCAATACACTCAGCTTCATCACAAGAGATTCCAATGATCTTGAAGGCCTTGGTTTCCACAGCATCAAGCTGAGCAAGGTGAGGCAGGGGAGCCAGCTCAGAGGGGAAAGCAGTTCTCTATCAAGTTGTGGATGAAAGCCTTGTAGGTGGATAGGAGCTCAAGTGTGCCAAGGAAGGACTTTGTACTACGTCAGCGGCTGGCTTTGGAGGCCAACTTTGAAATGTGATTTGTCCAAGAAAGATCATGGCTGATTGTGAGAGCCAAGAGTTTGAACGACTGAACTTCCTCAAGAGGATTGTCAAGAAAGTAGATAGGAGGGTTTGCAGTACTGTCCTTTTGGAGAGAGAGAGTATGAGATTGATCAGGATTGTGAGAGATATTCCAAGTGTTTGACTTTTTCAATGTCTGGAGAGAAGGAAGAGGCTGCAGCCTGACTGTCTGAAGGATGAGGGATGTCACTGCACAGGGTGGAGTCATCAGGAACTCGATAAAGAGAATTTTCAACAGAGTCAGAGATCATTCATGACGATCAGGAATAGGACTGTGCCCAGAGCACTGACTGCCTTGGGGCACTTCAACAACCTTGACAGGGAGAGGAGATGAAAGTATTCCACCGAGTGCCACACATTGGCTGCAGGAGTATAGGAAGTCCGGAAGCCATTTATGGAGTTGGCCTTGGATGCCCTTTCTCCGTAGGCAGGCAGTTTGGAGAGCAAGGCTGAATGCCAGACTATCAAAAGCATGAGATATGGTCAGAGCGACAGCCCTGATCTCACGTCTAATAGTGATGGCCTCCATCCATTGTTGGGAGAGCAGAAGCAGCAATTCCAAGGTGGAGTGACCTGGTCTGAAACCAATGTATATAAATGTATGGAATGATCTCCCTGGAAACGTAGTGGCAGCAGAGACAGTCAATTGGTTTACATTGAAATTGGAGAGGTACTCAGAAGCATCGGAGATCGAGGGTATCGAGATGTCGACAAGACTTTTAGGTAGCTTGAGCATTGATGGGTGATTGCGTGCATCTGTGCGGAGTGTCATCTCGTTGAAGATCTCGTCAAGGGACAATGTTAGGGTTGGTCTCGTCCATTTGTCAACCAACAACAGCCTTCGCCCCGCTCCCTCTGAAAAAGAAAAGAGAAATTGTCATTGAAATAAATACTTTTCCCCATTTATTAATTTGGTACATTTGGCATATCCCTGAGCATGCCACATTGTTCTCATCCCCACTCCTCCCCCAATTCCCCCAATGAAATTACGTCGTTTTGACGGATATATTTGATCTGGTGCTGGTGTGGCACAGGCATGATGGGCCGAATGGCCTCCTCCTGTTTCCTTGTTCCCTCCGCCACCGTTTGGTTATGTTTTCCCCCGCGACAAGGACGAAATAATAATTCGGTTTTGGTCAAGGTCCGAATCCGGATCCAGCCTATGTGTGAGATACAAAACGTAAACTGTTCAGCCTGGTGAAGGTATGCGTTCCACCGAGTGCCCTTCCAGTTGTTCCTTGTTGTTATTATTAAGGGATGAAAAGCAAGACAACATCCAAGTCACCGCAGCACGTGCTTTTCCAGGTATACACGCACTGCGCATGCGTGCCCAGGTCACTCCACACACGACGTCATTCGCTTTTCCACTAACCCCGCCCACTCCACACACGACGTCATGCGCTTTTCCACTAACCCCGCCCACTCCACACACGACGTCATGCGCTTTTCCACTAACCCCGCCCACTCCACACAGACGTCATGCGCTTTTCCACTAACCCCGCCTACTCCGATAGATTTTCCATTTGTAGACACACCGACGGCGCCCCCACCCCCTCGCACGCGCACGCCGTTTGTGATCCCACGCTTCTTTTTTCTTTTCTTTTTTACCTTTTCATCAATGAACCGAATATCTTTTTTTTCTTTTCAAGTCCACACATTTCTTACTCAAAGCTAAAGTGCGTGATTAATATCGTTCAACGATTTAACCTTTTAAGATGATTATGAGGCGAAGTCCAAATTTTTCATTGAAAGTTTTCCTCAGAAATCTAATTGTAATAACTCGCGTTATCGTTTCGTGCGGTGTATTTTTTTTCCCCCCATCGATTCGCTTTAGATTTTTCTCTTTATCTCATTTTAATAATTTTAATATCTGCATCAACGAATTAACATTAATTCCTCGAACGAATGTTCGATCCTCAGGCAAAACGCGCTCTCAATTTTAGACGGTGTATGGTTTGAAGCCGAACATGAAGCCATTTCATTGTCTGTTGAGTTTCATTGCGAGATTTATTAACGAGCGAAGTATTAAAACATTACAAATAGGAAGAAAGTCACTCAGACAAAATATTTTTGAAACTCGTCTCCCGTTATTACCTCAGGTTTTCGAAGAAGAACCCCTCGACCAATCCGCGTGCGTTACATAATGACCCGGCTGGCGTTAGCCAATGAAGTTCGAGCACAGTTTTGCGCGCGCGTGCCTCGTTTTTCTTTGTTAGCAGCCAACTTGACGAGAGCGTGTGCGCCTGGTTGTCCTCACGGCGTGCTTTCAACCTCCATTTTACCGATTTTTATTAATAGTTTCTTCATTTGGTTTTAAACTCCAAACGACTTGTTATCTTTCCCCATTTATTTTCGGTAATTATATCTCGGTTTTTTATATTTAATTTTCATTCTTTGCATCCCGTCGGAGCGGCCACATCTGAAACGAAGCCATGTCTGAAACGTCTCCTCAGGTGAAGAAAATATTTTTTTTTCTGTATCGCTTGCTTCAATAACTGCAAGAAACGACTTCGTTTGTTTCATTATAATTTATTTTGCTTCGCGACATCCAAGTTTTATACCGTGTTTTGTGAAAAAAAATCCATATTTTAAACCTGTTTTGAGTCGACGGTTCTTGTGGAATTTTCTCGAATAGCCACTCGCTTTACCCCCCTCCCTCTCCCCCCCATCCGATAAATAAATAAATAACCCCCCCTCTCTTGTATCAAATTCTCGACCGAATGAGAAGTTAATTCGGCAAGAGAAGAGGATTAATAATTATTCTGGTTGAAGTAAACCTCAAGCTTGTTGACTGCACGGCATGGTGTTGGTGAGGATTGGTAGTGGTAGTTTTTTTTTTTTTAATTTTTTTTATTTTAAAAAAAAAAATTATACAAGAATAGTTAAGCGAAAGTGGAGGTCAATTTTTAGGTGTGTGGTCGTGATTCTTTGGCTGTAAATCTCCTCGTCCAGGTATGCAGAGATTCCTGGAATACCTTTGTCTGGTAAACGATGGTTTCAACTTGGCGTTTGTTCCTTGCTCACTTGCTGGGTTTTCAGGAGGGGATAGATGGGGCTACTTGCTACCTTTTATTATTTATTTATTTATTTATTCATTATTATTTATCCCTACAGGAGTTGAAGCAGATGGCGGCTGCTTGTGGAGACGTGAAAAAAACAGAGGTGAGCACGAATGGAGCTGTAGGTGAAAAACTCCAAGAGGTAAAGGAAGAAAGTGGAAGTGAAAATGCGAGCCCGAAAAAGGAAGCCAAAGTTGTCGAAGTCGATGAAAAAGAAAATGAAGAGGTGAAGGAAAAGGAGGCTCAAAAGGAAGAGCAGAGTAAAGTGGAAGGAAAGGGTGATGAAAAGGTTGTTAAAGAGGAGGAAGTGAAGAAAGAAGATCCCTCAACAACGTCCGAAGGTCGGGAAGAAGCAGAAGAAGAGGATGATGAGGAGGAAGAAGAAGAAAAGGATGAGAAGGCTAAGGCAGTGGCTGAATTAGAAACTGAGCCCGAATCAAAATTGCCTCAAAGCCCACTTGCGTCCTCTGCCCTTCCTGAAGAGGTTGAGGTGACGAAGGTTGAAGAGTTGAAAGAAGAAGCCGCGAAGGAAACTGAGATTGAAAAGCCTGAAACGGCAGCGGATTCTGAAGATTCCAAGCATGAAGAGGATCCGCACCATCGGGACGTGTCGGAAGCTGTCCAGGTGATCCCTGGAGTGTGTGTGTGTGTGTGTGTGTGTGTGTGTGTGTGTGTGTGTGTGTGTGTGTGTGTGTGTGTGTGTGTGTGTGTGTGTGTGTGTGTGTGTGTGTGTGTGTGTGTGTGTGTGTGTGTGTGTGTGTGTGTGTGTGTGTGTGTGTGTGTGTGTCATTTGTTGAGGTGCAAGTGGAATTTTTTTTTTTTTTTCCCCCCTGATATTTAACTAAAATCTCTTCACAGGATTCGGCTGTGACTGCCTGCAATGGAGAGGAAAAGTTGGTTCCCATGGTGGAAGACGGTACGGCCTGGTTGTGCACAAGACACCACATGAGGCAGTTCAGCTCGCACATGTATCTGAGTTGGTTACAATAGTTTGTCCTCATCACGGCATTGCCAAGTTACTCAATTGTTCCGATTGGATTGTGTGGTCTTTATTTGGAAAATTGTACACACGTCACAGGACAATTTCTCCTGGCATTGCTCATTGGTGTTTCACCATCTCTACCACTATCTTCTTTTATGATGTTACTGGTTGTACGTGTGTATATATATATATATATATATATGATATTTTGACTTGATAAATTTATTTTTAATCTCTTCTAGCTTACAGTTGCGGGGGTCGTGAAATTGTTCTGCTATCTCGTCTGTGATAATGCGCAAGGGCTAACTAACGCCTTGTGTTTGCCCTGCGTAGGAGAGACCAAGACCGAAGCGGTGAACGAAAAGATCGGTGTGACAACCACCAAGCGTTCTTCCCAAGAAGAGGTGTGCAAAAGAAGCGTCCCTCTTAAATGCATCCGAACTTAGAAGCGCATGGACAAAGGGGTCCAGTGTTTGGGGTGGAAATAAAATGAATGTCACTCTCCCTGAGGAGTCTGTGATGCAAGAGCTCAATTGTTCAATAGTTTCACCTTTTAAAGGCCAATTGTTTTTTTTTGTTTTTAAGGATTTGTGCTGAGTTGAACAGTCCTTTTTGGAAGCAATGAATAGTATGCCTCAAATTGAGCAGACTTACATGGTCTGCCTATGTGGGTAGTAGTGAACACCTTGAAAGCTTGTGTTTTCTCATCTGCAGGATGACACCGACCAAAAGAAGCAGCGGTTCGATGCGAAACCTGCTGAAGATGCTGCTGTGTGAAACCAAATGAAGTTCCATGTTCAATTCCGATAGTCTCGACGGTTTTTTCCATTTTTTTATTTTGTGTTTTTTTTTTTCTACTAAATAACCCTCTTTGGTTGTTTATATTTTTGAGTGTAAAGTTTTTGTTTGTTTTTTTTTTTTTCGATTCAACTTGGTGTGTATTGTTGAACACATGAGGCAGTTGATAGAGTGATGTTTTGGTGCCAGTGCAGCTGTTTTGCACCTGTTTTTATCACAGCTGTTTTATTTGGAAATTTAAACAGTGAAGGATGTGTTGGGTTTTGTGGAGTGTATGGACTCTGCCTTTATACAAGTGATGAATAAAGGTTGGTGTTGTACTGTTTGAATATGGCGTCATGGCTGGTGTTTATATTCTTTCATTAAACATTTTTTAATTTTTTTGTGAATAATTATTTATTAAATATTGCTTTCTCATGAAACCTGAAGCGTTTTGGGTGATACCCCAAACCAAGAGCAAGTTCTTCTGGTTTCACAGGTAACGGTCATTTATTGAGACTTCTCCAAATAAGTCATCTTAAAGCTCTGACATGGCTGGACTTGTGTGGATGGAATGCAGGGACACAGCGTGAACTGAGTACTTGGATAGTTCGACTGACTGCAGGAACCCACATGGATTCGTGTGGTTGGAATGCAGGGATGCACGTGGACTGAGTGAACGGAGCACTTGGACAGTTGGACTGACTGCAGGAACCCACGTGGACAGTGAATGGACACGTGTGAACAGAATGCAGGGAAACGTTGACTGCATGGACACGTGTTCGGTGTGCCGGACCACGTGGACAGGGAATGGACATGTGTGGACGGAATGCAGGGAAACGTTGACCGCATGGACACGTGGTCGGTGTGCAGGACCACGTGGTTGGAGCGCCCCCTCGTGTACAGTTTGGTCCTGTCGTTAGTTTGTTTATGAATCGTTCATAGCTCGACCAGGAAGCGGTTTTTATATGGAGTCTGCTGGGAAAGACCAACCCGGGGCTCCGCGTGGGTCGGTGCTCACGGCGCACGTCACAGTGAGTTTTGTCCGGATGTTCAGGATGTCCGTTTTGTACACCTTTGGCGAAGGTGACGGAGCTCGCTATCGCAGGAAAGCATATGTCAGGGTCAAGTGTAATTGAGAGGGGTCTCATCGCCCAGTCCAAGTCCTGTTAGATCCTAATGAAATGTCCATTAGCCTTGCCTTGGTGAGAGCTCGATGTCACTCATGGCACACGGGATGGGGTTGGTGACCCTCGGCTGTTCGGGTCTCGTTTGGTCATTATGGCCTTTGGGTGCTTGTTTTGCAGTTTTTTTTTTTTGTCCAATTATTTTTCATTATTACCATAACAATCCATTTGCTTTGTTTGCTGCTGTTGTTGAACATGCCTTATCGTTTGTAACGTGTTGTGTGAATTGGAGCCCAAAAGTATTATCGTCTTTTTGATTCATTGTTGGATTATTCGTGCTGTCACTGGATTTCTACTTCGACAAGAATATTTTTCTCGCATGGGGGACACAGTATTACTCGTTCTTTAAAAAAAGGAGAGCAAGGCCTGCACTGTGCAAGACTGCTGCACGATCCTTGCTGCCTGGTGGTCGGGGATCCCAAAACGCGGTTGGGTTCTGCGCTTTCGATTCGTCGTCAAGGGGGGTCGAACCCAGTGATTGGTCCCAACACCCAACAAAGTGGGTCTGCTCACCTTGGGTAATGTCGCTCACAGCCTTGAAACACGTTTCTTTGTGTAAACAACTCGATGGTTTAAATGTTCGAGCGACAGCTCGATGAGGGTGCGACATGCATGAAGTACTCCACCAAGTACATGGCTGTGTTTTAGGGTAATGCTTCCCTGTCCTGTTCCTCCTGGTGTTTTTTCTCAAACGGGTATTGACTAGAACGGTAGAAGTCGAATTGACTAAACGGGTAGAAGGCCACTCGGTAGAGCGCATACTCACCTCCACCAGGCTCAACAGTTCACGTTTTGTATCCCATTGACTGTGGATCCGGATTCGGACCTGAAGCAAAATTTAATCTGCTTGCACTTGTCACCAACTCAACTCGTCCACCAAGTTTCATCCGATTCCGTGCATAACTTTTTGAGATATCGTGCTCACGGACAAACGAACGGACAACCCAAGAGACAGACGGGGTGACATCACCTCCGTGGTCCGTCGACCTTCGATAGTGGAGGTAAAGACATTCCCATCAATGAAAGTCCGCACGTTAGTTCTTCCCGCTGCTCAGTTGGATGTTTATAGTCAATCGCAGAGGTGTGTGTGTGTGTGTGTGTGTGTGTGTGTGTGTGTGTGTGTGTGTGTGTGTGTGTGTGTGTGTGTGTGTGTGTGTGTGTGTGTATAAGATCATTAATTTATGATAATTTATTAACATGATTGGGCAACTCACAATCATTTGAGAGTGTCATTGCCATAGGATGTCCGTGGGATAAACAGTATACCATGAGATTGGAGAGAAGGTGGGAAAGCAGGTGATGAGGAGGTCGTCAGGTTGGTGGACGTGAAGTTGATAATGGCATAATATGAAGGTGGATAGGGGAGGGGGAAGGGTTAAATGAATATGTAATTATGTAAGAATGCCCTGTTGCTCTGAAGAAAGAGGTAGGGGGGAGAGGACAGAGAGTTGGGTTGGGGGAAGGGTCGGTGCAAATTAGGCCCCCGAGGTGTACCTCGAGATTTTCTCCTCAATCCCTCCCCCACAATGAACTTTCCAAAATGAATATTGTGAAACAGTATGAACGAGAAGGGCACTTAGCAGAGCGCATACCTCCGCCACGTAATACCTGATCCATCAGAACATATCGGGCCCAATACATTTTTGAAATATCATGATATACAATACTATATGGTTTTTGGCCCAATCTCTCAATGGTGAAGAATCACTTAAAAAATTAAATAATTCTCGTATCCAGATTCGGATTCGGATCTTCACCGAAATCGAATAAATTCGTCCTTGCCACACACCCAACATGTCCACCAAGTTTCATCCGAATCCGTCCACAACTTCTTGAGATATCCTGTACACAAACAAGCAGACAGAAGGGTGAAAACATAACCTCCTTCACCTTCGGTGGTGGACGTAATAAAACGTGTGAATTTATATAATAATTACAGCTTTATTTTACAGGAAGAAGGTGAATCTGATGCTGATTGTACATTTTCATTGTTGTACACGTTTCACTGGATACGTACGTGAAGAAATACACATTATGACGTGTAATATGGGTCACGTGATCTCATACTTTGTGTTCCTTCTCCTTTGAGATACCTTCATGTTGATGTTGTCGCTGATGATGGACTTCAGAAAGGAACCTTCTTTCTTCGCTTGTTCTTTTCCCTTTTCATCCTTCCCTTTACGATGTTGTGCCCCAGAGAATCGTTTTCTATCTGACATGGTTCCCCTACAACAGAATTTTTTTTTAAATATCTATGTCATAGATATATTTTTTTTCCAAAATAAGAAAATGTGTGGCAAGGATGAAAAAGAGTATTATGTACTTCTATAAAGCACAATGTGTATTTGTCTGTCACCCTTCATAAGGACAATTTAAGAAAGGTTTTAAAGGCCAATCCTTTAAAACACGACTGTGTGTTCACTTTGGTCCCATTTTCATTTCAAAAAATAAACTTGAAAAACATTTTTCATAAAAGATTATAATTACATCTCTTCTATTGGAAATGTAGACGGTGACTTGCCAACCGAGTCTCAAGGGGCGGTATTTAAAAAAAAAAAAAAAAAAAAAAAAAAATATATATATATATATATATATATATATATATATATATATATATATATATATATATATATATATATATATATATATATATATATACATACAAGGTACAGAGAGTTGAAATTCACTGCACATGATGTACAATGCATGCCAAGTAAATCGCGCATTCATTTGCGTCTGTCGGATGTCTAATAAATAAAGAAGATATAAGCACACCTGACACTAGGCCGAGGCTTCATGCTTTGGTGTGCTCATGGGGCTGTACCGTCAAAGTGAAACCTCCCAAAAGATAAAGAAAATAGTCACATTTGTACATGTAGTGCTTTAAAATAACGCTTCTTGCTACAAAACATCATATCTTCCAGTCTCTTGAATATTTCGAATAAAATAACTCCAAGTCCAACCGGTCATTTATGACAAGCTTTTATACTGATATATATATATATATATATATATATATATATATATATATATATATATATATATATATATATATATATATATATATACTTACGTAGTTGTTTGGGTAAAGCAATGGAAATGTTGAATAAATGAATGCTCACACTGATGCCACCATGTTCACATATCGACGATAACCATATGCTCATATGCCGAAGTGAAAGATAGGCTTGATATTCTCCATAACTGTCAGTTAGATACATTAGGATGGTTGATTTATATATTATTAGATACACAATACCTTACAGGGAGAATATTGTTTTGATGCAGCACAGAAAAACTGATGGAAGCTGAACCAAACCAAAGGCTATCAGATTATCATGTTTTATCAGCACCAGGATCTCAATAATGTAAATATCTGCTGTTGTCGGACAGATCAGGTTGGTTAGATTCCGATGGTTGGTTCATATGTTACTATATGCGTACATGTCTTACCTTGTGGTAAGTAAGTAACCAAGTAAGACAGTCGTTCATCCAGGCCGACACACATGAATTCCTCGATGTCAGAAAACACACTGAGAGTCTCTTGAATAATCACTCTCCTCCCACGTCTGAGCTGTTATTTGAACAGAGGCCCCAACACTTAAATAAACCAATGTCACCCGCAGGGTGACCCGTATCTTGCCAAAAGGTGGCCACGTGTGACTTCTTTAAGGTCACACTGAGGTGAACAGAGCTGCTATTCACCAGGAGCGACTCCTTGAGGAATATCTGCCTACGAGAGATTCCGATGAGAATCGTTCTACAGAGTAACCATGAAAAATATGCGTTTGCCTCATAACGTCACCAAACGACGTCATAATGTCTCAAGCCTGACATATCTAGAAAGCACTCATCGAGGTGTTCAATTTGAGGTACTACACGATATGGTTCCTAAAACTTGAAAATTTGACCTTGGGGTCAAATATGTTTGAACTTAGGCGCTAACCATGAAGGTCAAGGCCAATCGCCACCAAAAACTAATCAGCTGAGCACCAGACCATGAACTATATTCCCATGAAGTTTGAAGACGATCCGATCAAAATTACTCAAAAAAATAAGGGTTTCGTCGACTCCCCTGATTTGCGACAAAGTGACCTTGACCTTTGACCTTGACCTTCAAAATTTTATATGCTGAAAGGGACCTCTATAGGCCTCTGATATGCGAAGTTACAAAAATTTACAATGATAACTGTGCTCTGCAGAATTTTTTATACGTGATTACAGACAAACAAACAAACAAAAAATACATACAAGCTGACGAACATATCTTGTAAAAACTTCGTTTTGGCAAGATAAAAATAGAGTATAGTCTCTCCTACAGATGTCAGTGATGTATATCAGTAGATCGAGACTTTTCATTTCCCACTACTGGTCTGCTTGTTGACATGTAATTTCATGAATATTTCATGCAGTTTCTTGCCACTCTAGCTGACCGGTTAGTTTGCCTAACTGGTGCACTGGTCCTGGGTGGGTTGCAGAGAGGGGACAGAGTTGCAAGAGGGGGGTTGATGCTTTGGGGAGGGGTTTGAGGTTTTTGAGTGTGGAGGGGATTTGAAGACTTGGAGTTGTGAAGGTGGGGAGGGGGGTTGAGGACTTGGGGTTGTGAGGGAGAGGTTGAAAGTTGGGGTTGTAAAGGGGGGGGGCGTTGAGGACTTTGGAGGTGGTAGGGGGTGCAGTTAATTTAGTGAAGCAACATCTTTATGGAGCACAGAGCTAAACAATATTAAATTCCCAATATATACGTAACTATTCCTTGCATTAATGTTTGACTCACACTTTACATTGTGCAGAATTTACGTGGGTACCTGCTAATCTTACTTTAATGAAACAAACGTGGATGTCACCGAAACTCCAAAACTGACACTTTGGAGACTTGCCCAATAGCAAGTCAGGGAGGGATATCAGGGACATGTCACCAGCTACCAAAGGGCGCCATTGCCTGATATTGAAATCTCTTCCCCCACAAAATGATACAAGCTCCCATTACCACTCATCTAGCTTACGGGCTTCAACCTGGTAGGTTGGATAGGACCTAGGGTCCCTGTCCTCCGTTCCAATCCCCCCTTCCCCCTTCACAAATTTAACTAGGGGGTGGGGTTGACTACTTGGGGCTGTTGGGGGTTTATAAGGACGGGGTTGGGGATGGTTGAGGACTTGGGGTGAGCTGGATGTGAGGTCTCGGGGTGGAGGTGGTGGTTGACTTAATCGAGCAACATCTTCAGGAAGCACATGGTGAGACTATAATAAATTCCCATTATATTCAACTCTTCTCTGCGTAATATTACTGAAGTCACATGTTATATTACGTGGAATTTCCGTGGTTACTTGCTAGTTAGTATCTATATGTATATATATATATATATATATATATATATATATATATATATATATATATATATATATATATATATATATATATATATATACAGTAATCATCTGTTTCAAGCCATAATCTGACATTATGAGCTGAAACATCAGCTTTCTGCCTTCACATGAAGTAATCATTTTTTTTTTTAAATCTATGTCTTGCATCTGCTGTTAAATCATCAGAATACTTTTAAAACGCCATTGCAAGAACCCAAGAGGACAATACCATCAACATGGTGGTCACATATTTGATTTTCACCCACAATGCATAGCGACACCATTGCAACCCTCTCATAATAAATATATATATATATATATATATATATATATATATATATATATATATATATATATATATATATATATATATATATATGTAAAGTCCAGCACACTTGGGATGCACAACTACAAGTCAGGATTTTCTTCCATTTGGCAAATAGACAACACACAATGATTGTTTATCCATAAACAAACCTTTGAGTGTGATTTTGAAGTTCAGTCTCGCCCATCATGCCTCGTCTCATGGTGCGACCAAGTTTTGTTTTGTTTGTTTTGATAAAAGTTTATTTAATTTTCTCATCTCTAATGCATGTGGATGAGGCAGTCCACCTGGGTACTGATGTCCAACAAACCGACCTGATGAATCGATCCAAGTAATAATTTTCAGATATCCTACCAGGATCAATCCTGCACACCGGTGGGCTTTGTGCTGTGCTCGAATTGCAGTGAAATGTCTCAACATTGTGGTGGCGTTTGTGGATTTACCTTACCTAGGTTCGAGGAGAGAAAAAATAGGCGAGTCTGATAATATTGCCTTTCCTCATGATTGATGTACCACTCCTTACAGAGCATCGGTGCTGCCCGAAGCAGTCTCTTGGCAGGAGCTGTGCCTCGTGGTTTGCCACTGCCTTCCCAGCAGTCAGTCAGAAACAGGAACAGGAAAATAACAACTGCAGACATTGAACCCAAACCTAATCCACCCATCTACATTTGCCCTACAAGCAACATTAATGTCACCAACCATCATTACTCTGTTCTCTGCACTTGATGCAACAAATGGCTCAGTCTCAAATGTACAAATCTACCTTCATACAAAGATTGCAGTACTTGTACACTGAATGGATCAGTATGCAACAGAACAAAAGGAAAAAGAGAGAGAGAGAGAGAGAGAGAGAGAGAGAGAGAGAGAGAGAGAGAGAGAGAGAGAGAGAGAGAGAGAGAGAGAGAGAGAGAGAGAGAGTGAGAGGGAGAGAGCCAGAGAGAGAGAGAGAGAGAGAGAGAGAGAGAGAGAGAGAGAGAGAGAGAGAGAGAGAGAGAGAGAGAGAGAGAGAGAGAGAGACAGAGACAGAGACAGAGACAGAGACAGAGACAGAGACAGACAAACAATGGGTGTTAGGAGGAATGGGAAGGCTGGTGTTGGCTTCGTGGTTAGGATGGCTGGCTTGGGATCTTAGGATCCTGAGTTCGAGCCCCGTTGGTCACTGA
This sequence comes from Eptatretus burgeri, assembly GCF_056783735.1. Lineage (NCBI taxonomy): Eukaryota > Metazoa > Chordata > Myxini > Myxiniformes > Myxinidae > Eptatretus > Eptatretus burgeri. The sequence goes on along the minus strand of NC_140969.1, from coordinate 30,435,265 downwards.
ATTAACACCAGGTGGGATTGAATCAACCTGTCATCCTTCTGAGGTCGACAAAATGAGTAGCAGTGTACTGGTAGAGGGGCACAGCATCAGCAGCACAGCTGCATTTCCAAGAAATGATAGCTACCCGGCAGCGAAGCTGCCATACGCAAGAACAGAACAGGAGGAATTGGGAGGGTTAATGAGGGTAAAAGAAAAGATCATGGTTCTGGATTGGGGACGATCTGCGATGGTGAACAGCTGTTTTGAAGACCTGGAGAGAGGAATGAGATTGAAGAGAGTGTGGAAGTTGTTTCCATGGATGGGGGGGGGGGGGGACAATGAGTGGAGGTGAGCTGTGATCTTGGATTGAGGTAGTTTCACCAGAAGTGGGTTCATGGTGGACTGGGTGAGCCCTGCATAAACCTTGAGGCTGGGGGGGGGGGGGGACAAAGCATGGAATGCATTTCTACTCCCAGCAGAAACTCACTTGTGACTGTGCATAGATGATTGTTGCTGCTGCTGCTGCTTTGCCAACATTAAGGTAACACTCAGAGTCTCCATGATATCGCTGAATCGCTTTTAGCAGCACATTCACCCCATGACTGTGACGTGGTGTCACGTATATGGAGTGTTGGCAAAGGAAATGTGGTGAAGATACTTCAGACGGGGCACATGCTTCAACATCTTGGAAAGTCTGGTGCTGAGATGGGTGATGTCTTGCTCTTGCTCCAGAGTCAGGTATGATGACAACACTCTCTCACCTTCTCTCTCACTCCCTCTCTCTCTTTCTCTCTTGATATAACGTACTCTTCACAGAGGATCAGTTCCGCTGAAGCAGCATCTTGAGCACGGGTTATTTTGGATGGTTTTCCATTGCCTTCCCAGCAGTAGTTAGGGCAGGAATTTGGAATTTGGCCACGATTCCGACAATGGCTCGCCTAGTCTTCGCGAAGGACACCGTGGGGTCTTTAACATCCTTCAATGAATGTCAGCAAACGGACCACCATTTGACGTCCACCTGGGGGACCGCACGCACATTGATGAATCGCATGATCACAGGTCGACCATCAGATTATTACGGTATATCGGGTCATCAAAGACGGTGAATCCTAAAACAACCTCAGCTCTAAAGTTGAAGGTTCTACTTCCAACAACAGAAGCTTTCATTGAGCATGGGGTCCACCACCAAGCGATAATCTGGCATTGGCTTATAATCCTCCTCCTCTGGATGCTTACTGGATGGACCTGTAATGAAGTGGTACAGCTGGTCTCCAGTCATCTTAGCAGCTGATATATATATATATATATATATATATATATATATATATATATATATATATATATATATATATATATATATATATATATATATATATATATATATATATATATATATATATATATATATATATATATACCCAGTGCTGATAGTTCTTCGAATTGTGAAGTGTGGTGGTTCCAGTGAACGCTTGTGCTCCATGGGAAGTTGTAGTTGTGTTGTCGCGTATTTGTCCCATTGCATTCTTTGTGGCTGCCGGGCAGCAGAATACTAATGCAATGCGAGGACATGTTCCATGATGATTAACAATTATAAATCAAATATTTGTGTGAAGAGGTCTTACCCAAGTGAAATTTGTTGAAATGTTTCGCTGCACTGTGTCATTAAAGTTTTCATTCTATGTGTGCTACCTAATTTGATATCTTATGTACAACATTCTAAATGGATGTCTTTCTGTGCTCTGAAGTCATTCATCACCGTGTGCTGTTCAAAATGATGAGGGTGTCTTGTGTTGTCTCTATAATAATAATAATACACGACCAGGATGTCCACATTGTGCATCCGTCTCTTTCAGACATGAGGATGATTGATACAAATCTGAAACGCAATGGGTCTGACTTTACCCTTGAGAACACCTTCCAGGATGGATGAGTGGACAATAGACCGTTGATAGGATGTGAGCTGGAGGAGTAAGCCTTGGACCTCAATTGCTGAGAATTTTTCGAAATCTTCCTCCAGTTTTATCTCTTCTTCCTCTGAAATCATCAACACCTTGATCCAAAATACTTGAGCAGCCTTGCAACCGACCCAGAGATATCTTCGAAAAAACAATTTAGGTATTCAGTCACCTGCACCACCAAAAGTGGACGGAGTTTATGTTGTCACCCCACTTTGTCTGTCTGTATCTGTTTTGCAGGATATCTCAAAAAGTTATGGACTGATTTGGATGAAACTTAGGCTGGACCTGAATCCGAACCCTAATCCAAATTGAAGTGGCTTGTTCTTGTCGCACACTCAACCTGTCCACTATCAGTAAGTAGAAGACAAAGTCGAAATTGTTCAGCCTTGAGGAGGTACGCGCTCTACCGAGTGCCGTTCTAATTTATCGTGAGTATTCATCACGTGTGGATGCGAGCAGCACTGATTCTGAAAATTGACCGAACAAACTACTGCATTTCTGGCATTTTGTGCATATCAATGAAAAGCTCGTTTTTTTGTGTCATACTGACTTTACATGGGTTGTATTTGCTTGTGACAGAGAAAAAACAATATCTAGCCTTATTGTCCAGCACAGCAGTTAATGGAGCACAATATTTTTTGCAATCGGATTCCTCCCCCCTCGGCCCATTTATGTCTGAGCCACGTTTGGCACTCGATGCGTGCTCTGTTGTTTTGCAACGTCTTGGCACACAACACCAGTCTTGTGCCGGTAGCCAGTCATGTGCCACCACCCTTTGCACTAAGGCGGCCACAAAGGGATCTTTGTGCTCACGGCCATAAGCTGGGGGAGATGTTTCAGAGTTTTGTCCACGAGCAGAGGTCTTGCCGTTTGATTTGAGATCTGTCGGTTTGTATTGACCTGATACTGGGATTTCAACAGCTGGAACCTGCTTCGTAAATTTGTGCGACTTGACAATTGTACGCCACCTATGATGCCTTCAACTCAGGTGATCACTTTCAAAATATGAGAGGCTTCGTTTTGATTATATTAACTCATAAAATATTCTGTTGCTAACCAATTTAACACAAGGACAGAGATACCCCTGTGATGATGATAGTACGAACTGTTGTGTAACGTGAAATGTCACTTCGGCACCGCTATTCGGGATGATAAAGTCAAGTAGAATAGAATATAATAGAATAAATATTTTTTAAGGGAAATTGGTGTGTTGTGTGCACAGTGGCATCTGATGACTAAAATCAGTATCCATGTGCATAACATATTATACCCATGATACCAACCACCCTGCAATCGTTGTTGGGTTGTTTTGATTTGTTGTCGCTTTGTGGTTATCTCAACGCTTTTCAAAATAAGCGAGGGGATATTGTAATTGGCTCCTTCTGTCTGTCCAACCGTCACACTAACTCCTAAATATGGTTGTGCATAAATCCACCAACATTGGTTGTCATGATCACCACATGACACAAAGGTGTGACAGCAGGATCATTTTTGACCTTGACCGCTGAGACAGGAACAAAAGGAGTAATACCTCCCCCCCCCCAAAAAAAATGCAATTACGGGCACATTTTAAACCGTTTTTTGATTTATCTTTGTATATGCAATCAACTATCAGGTGGCAGTGTTGGACATGTTGTTTTGTGTCTGCATTGTCGAGGCTCGTGGGAGAACGAACACACAATGCGCAGCAAGGGGGGCATGAAACAAGACAAGGGAGGATAAAACAAGACAAGGGGGCATGAGACAAGATAAGGGGGGCATCGCTTTAGGTGGGGTGGGAGAGGGAAGGACAAAACAGTGGGGAACAGAGACATGAGACAGGAGATCTGTGGAAGGGAAAGGGATAGGGTGGGGAACATGGGGTATACAAGATGGACATTACAGGGACTTTGAGGAAGTAAAGCAGGGAATTTGAAGGAGGTGGATTAACGGGGGTAGAAAAGATTGAGGATTTGGATGGGGGATGATAAGAGGTGGTGGTGAACAGCTGTTTTGAAGGCCTGGAGGGAAGAATGGGATTGAACAGAGTGAGGGAGTTTATTCCAAAGGCGGGAAAACATTATGTTTTCAAAAACAACAAACAATTGCAGACAGAGCAGGGGGGAGCAAGACCGGAGAAGAGATGGTAGAAGACAGAAAGACCACTGACCTGCCTGCGATGAGAGAGTGAGAGGCCCAAAGACTCGACCTCACCGCGAGAGATACCAATGATAAGCGGGCATTCAACGGATATGCGGACATTAAGTTTGTAACGATTTTTTTTGATTTGACCCATGGTTCATGCCCCAGGAGATGATGACTTAGGGTCACAGGGATCAAAACGGAGAAAATGTTTAACTCAAAATTTGATGTTGGGCCACTCCTGGTGGAACTTTTTGTCATCTTTCAACTTCGCTTTTGGTGGGAAGCGTTGGGATTATTTGATGGCGTGCCATCAATTTCCCTCTCGTTTTGAATCCTTATTGCTTTGTTTTTATTTTGCTGTCGCTGGTTAATCACCTGCACATGAAAACGCTAACATTTGCCCCATCTTTTGATGCATGCTCATCGTATCCTTGACCACTGATTACGGTATTGATTTGATCCACTTTATTGTCGTCATTGATTCAGTGAATTTTTTTTTTTTACCCCCCAAATTTATCAAATTCTCTGGGTTTGCGCGTGCACTATCGGTCCTATTTGTTTGACGTGGCACTTGTGAGATATTCTGACCCAGACGTTTTGTTTTGGACCCTCGGCTGATGAGGCATGCAGGTCTAAAAGTAAATGTGTATTTTGTCGATTTGTTGCAGCATGTTCAGCCAGATGAGGGCACGGCGTGGCTTCATGAGCTGCTACAGGAGGTGCAGCTGGAGCAGTTCTTTTTGCGATTGCGTGATCAGCTGCACGTGACTCGCTTGGAGCACTTTTATTATGTCAAGACTGAAGACCTAGAAAGAGCTGGCATGGGGAGACCAGGTGATGGTCTGTTGCTGCTGAAGCAACAGAAACGACTATTTTCATTATTGTTTGAAGGAGGGGGGAGGTTGTCCATTTTGGTGTTTCTATCTTCAGAGCACTTGGCTCATGATTATGGGATCCCATGGACTCTGCTCATTTGTCCAAAATCTCTGAGTGAAAAGAATTAACCTCTTATTATTTATATGAAAACTGTATATATGTATTGTTTATATGAAAACTGTATGTATGTATTGTTTATATGAAAACTGTATGTATGTATTGTTTATATGAAAACTGTATGTATGTATTGTTTATATGAAAACTGTATGTATGTATTGTTTATATGAAAACTGTATGTATGTATTATTTATCTGAAAACTGTATATATGTATTGTTTATATGAAAACTCTATATATGTATTGTTTATATGAAAACTGTATATATGTATTGTTTATATGAAAACTGTACATATGTATTGTTTATATGAAAACTGTATATATGTATTGTTTATATGAAAACTGTACACATGTATTGTTTATATGAAAACTGTATACATGTATTGTTTATATGAAAACTGTATATATGTATTGTTTATATGAAAACTGTATATATGTATTGTTTATATGAAAACTGTATATATGTATTGTTTACATGAAAACTGTATATATGTATTGTTTATATGAAAACTGTATATATGTATTGTTTATATGAAAACTGTATATATGTATTGTTTATATGAAAACTGTATATATGTATTGTTTATATGAAAACTGTACATATGTATTGTTTATATGAAAACTGTACACATGTATTGTTTATATGAAAACTGTATGTATGTATTATTTATATGAAAACTATGTATGTATTGTTTATATGAAAACTGTTCACATGTATTGTTTATATGAAAACTGTATGTATGTATTGTTTATATGAAAACTGTATGTATGTATTGTTTATATGAAAACTGTATGTATGTATTGTTTATATGAAAACTGTATGTACGTATTGTTAATATGAAAACTGTACACATGTATTGTTTATATGAAAACTGTATGTATGTATTGTTTATATGAAAACTGTACACATGTATTGTTTATATGAAAACTGTATATATGTATATTTTATATGAAAACTGCACATATGTATTGTTTATATGAAAACTGTACACATGTATTGTTTATATGAAAACTGTATATACGTATTGTTTATATGAAAACTGTACATATGTATTGTTTATATGAAAACTGTACATATGTATTGTTTATATGAAAACTGTACATATGTATTGTTTATATGAAAACTGTATGTATGTATTGTTTATATGAAAACTGTATGTATGTATTGTTTATATGAAAACTGTTCACATGTATTGTTTATATGAAAACTGTATGTATGTATTGTTTATATGAAAACTGTATGTATGTATTGTTTATATGAAAACTGTATATATGTATTGTTTATATGAAAACTCTATATATGTATTGTTTATATGAAAACTGTATGTATGTATTATTTATATGAAAACTGTATATATGTATTGTTTATATGAAAACTGTATATATGTATTGTTTATATGAAAACTGTATATATGTATTGTTTATCTGAAAACTGTATATATGTATTGTTTATATGAAAACTGTATATATGTATTGTTTATATGAAAACTGTACATATGTATTGTTTATATGAAAACTGTATATATGTATTGTTTATATGAAAACTGTACATATGTATTGTTTATATGAAAACTGTACATATGTATTGTTTATATGAAAACTGTACATATGTATTGTTTATATGAAAACTGTATGTATGTATTGTTTATATGAAAACTGTATGTATGTATTGTTTATATGAAAACTGTATGTATGTATTGTTTATATGAAAACTGTACACATGTATTGTTTATATGAAAACTGTATATATGTATTGTTTATATGAAAACTGTACATATGTATTGTTTATATGAAAACTGTACACATGTATTGTTTATATGAAAACTGTATATATGTATTGTTTATATGAAAACTGTACATATGTATTGTTTATATGAAAACTGTACATATGTATTGTTTATATGAAAACTGTACATATGTATTGTTTATATGAAAACTGTACATATGTATTGTTTATATGAAAACTGTATGTATGTATTGTTTATATGAAAACTATGTATGTATTGTTTATATGAAAACTGTTCACATGTATTGTTTATATGAAAACTGTATGTATGTATTGTTTATATGAAAACTGTATGTATGTATTGTTTATATGAAAACTGTACACATGTATTGTTTATATGAAAACTCTATATATGTATTGTTTATATGAAAACTGTATGTATGTATTATTTATATGAAAACTGTATATATGTATTGTTTATATGAAAACTGTATATATGTATTGTTTATATGAAAACTGTATATATGTATTGTTTATATGAAAACTGTATATATGTATTGTTTATATGAAAACTGTACATATGTATTGTTTATATGAAAACTGTACATATGTATTGTTTATATGAAAACTGTATATATGTATTGTTTATATGAAAACTGTACATATGTATTGTTTATATGAAAACTGTATATATGTATTGTTTATATGAAAACTGTACATATGTATTGTTTATATGAAAACTGTACATATGTATTGTTTATATGAAAACTGTACATATGTATTGTTTATATGAAAACTGTATGTATGTATTGTTTATATGAAAACTGTATGTATGTATTGTTTATATGAAAACTGTATGTATGTATTGTTTATATGAAAACTGTATGTACGTATTGTTAATATGAAAACTGTACACATGTATTGTTTATATGAAAACTGTATGTATGTATTGTTTATATGAAAACTGTACACATGTATTGTTTATATGAAAACTGTATATATGTATTGTTTATATGAAAACTGTACATATGTATTGTTTATATGAAAACTGTACATATGTATTGTTTATATGAAAACTGCACATATGTATTGTTTATATGAAAACTGTACATATGTATTGTTTATATGAAAACTGTATGTATGTATTGTTTATATGAAAACTGTATGTATGTATTGTTTATATGAAAACTGTTCACATGTATTGTTTATATGAAAACTGTATGTATGTATTGTTTATATGAAAACTGTATGTATGTATTGTTTATATGAAAACTGTACATATGTATTGTTTATATGAAAACTGTACACATGTATTGTTTATATGAAAACTGTATATATGTATTGTTTATATGAAAACTGTACATATGTATTGTTTATATGAAAACTGTACATATGTATTGTTTATATGAAAACTGTACATATGTATTGTTTATATGAAAACTGTATGTATGTATTGTTTATATGAAAACTGTATGTATGTATTGTTTATATGAAAACTGTATGTATGTATTGTTAAGATGAAAACTGTTCACATGTATTGTTTATATGAAAACTGTATGTATGTATTGTTTATATGAAAACTGTATGTATGTATTGTTTATATGAAAACTGTATGTATGTATTGTTTATATGAAAACTGTATGTATGTATTGTTAATATGAAAACTGTATGTACGTATTGTTTATATGAAAACTGTATGTATGTATTGTTTATATGAAAACTGTATGTACGTATTGTTAATATGAACACTGTACACATGTATTGTTTATATGAAAACTGTACATATGTATTGTTTATATGAAAACTGTACATATGTATTGTTTATATGAAAACTGTATGTATGTATTGTTTATATGAAAACTGTATGTATGTATTGTTTATATGAAAACTGTATGTATGTATTGTTTATATGAAAACTGTACACATGTATTGTTTATATGAAAACTGTATATATGTATTGTTTATATGAAAACTGTACATATGTATTGTTTATATGAAAACTGTACACATGTATTGTTTATATGAAAACTGTATATATGTATTGTTTATATGAAAACTGTACATATGTATTGTTTATATGAAAACTGTACATATGTATTGTTTATATGAAAACTGTACATATGTATTGTTTATATGAAAACTGTACATATGTATTGTTTATATGAAAACTGTATGTATGTATTGTTTATATGAAAACTGTATGTATGTATTGTTTATATGAAAACTGTTCACATGTATTGTTTATATGAAAACTGTATGTATGTATTGTTTATATGAAAACTGTATGTATGTATTGTTTATATGAAAACTGTATATATGTATTGTTTATATGAAAACTCTATATATGTATTGTTTATATGAAAACTGCATGTATGTATTATTTATATGAAAACTGTATATATGTATTGTTTATATGAAAACTGTATATATGTATTGTTTATATGAAAACTGTATATATGTATTGTTTATATGAAAACTCTATATATGTATTGTTTATATGAAAACTGTACATATGTATTGTTTATATGAAAACTGTACATATGTATTGTTTATATGAAAACTGTATATATGTATTGTTTATATGAAAACTGTACATATGTATTGTTTATATGAAAACTGTATATATGTATTGTTTATATGAAAACTGTACATATGTATTGTTTATATGAAAACTGTACATATGTATTGTTTATATGAAAACTGTACATATGTATTGTTTATATGAAAACTGTATGTATGTATTGTTTATATGAAAACTGTATGTATGTATTGTTTATATGAAAACTGTATGTATGTATTGTTTATATGAAAACTGTATGTACGTATTGTTAATATGAAAACTGTACACATGTATTGTTTATATGAAAACTGTATGTATGTATTGTTTATATGAAAACTGTACACATGTATTGTTTATATGAAAACTGTATATATGTATTGTTTATATGAAAACTGTACATATGTATTGTTTATATGAAAACTGTACATATGTATTGTTTATATGAAAACTGCACATATGTATTGTTTATATGAAAACTGTACATATGTATTGTTTATATGAAAACTGTATGTATGTATTGTTTATATGAAAACTGTATGTATGTATTGTTTATATGAAAACTGTTCACATGTATTGTTTATATGAAAACTGTATGTATGTATTGTTTATATGAAAACTGTATGTATGTATTGTTTATATGAAAACTGTACATATGTATTGTTTATATGAAAACTGTACACATGTATTGTTTATATGAAAACTGTATATATGTATTGTTTATATGAAAACTGTACATATGTATTGTTTATATGAAAACTGTACATATGTATTGTTTATATGAAAACTGTACATATGTATTGTTTATATGAAAACTGTATGTATGTATTGTTTATATGAAAACTGTATGTATGTATTGTTTATATGAAAACTGTATGTATGTATTGTTAAGATGAAAACTGTTCACATGTATTGTTTATATGAAAACTGTATGTATGTATTGTTTATATGAAAACTGTATGTATGTATTGTTTATATGAAAACTGTATGTATGTATTGTTTATATGAAAACTGTATGTATGTATTGTTAATATGAAAACTGTATGTACGTATTGTTTATATGAAAACTGTATGTATGTATTGTTTATATGAAAACTGTATGTACGTATTGTTAATATGAACACTGTACACATGTATTGTTTATATGAAAACTGTACATATGTATTGTTTATATGAAAACTGTATATATGTATTGTTTATATGAAAACTGTACATATGTATTGTTTATATGAAAACTGTACATATGTATTGTTTATATGAAAACTGTATGTATGTATTGTTTATATGAAAACTGTATGTATGTATTGTTAAGATGAAAACTGTTCACATGTATTGTTTATATGAAAACTGTATATATGTATTGTTTATATGAAAACTGTATGTATGTATTGTTTATATGAAAACTGTATGTATGTATTGTTTATATGAAAACTGTATGTACGTATTGTTAATATGAAAACTGTACACATGTATTGTTTATATGAAAACTGTATGTATGTATTGTTTATATGAAAACTGTATGTACGTATTGTTAATATGAAAACTGTACACATGTATTGTTTATATGAAAACTGTACACATGTATTGTTTATATGAAAACTGTATATATAAACCCAATTTTTTTGATGTTTTTCTTTTTATCAAATATTTACATTTTGCTTCGAACAACAGTACTGTTCTTGACATCTTTAAATGTAGTCTTCTGGAAAGACAAACAAGTGCAAGGCTTCAATCTGGGTTTTGTTGCCTTTTTTTTGTTTTTCTCCCAATCCTTGCTGTGGGTAGGACAGCGGCGGCTCTGGGAAGCCGTGAAACGCCGACGCTCCATGTGCAAGCGGAAAACATGGATGCCAAAGGTGGGCCTTTTTGTTGCTTAAATAACACATTTGTTTCTATTCTTTTTCAGCAATGGTCTAAGGCTCATGGTGGAGCTTGTACATGGGTTGCATGCAGGACAAAGACATTGCTACATATCAGTGCGCATTGTATGAGGATTGCAATGACATTATTAGAAAACTGACAAACACGCGTGTATGGTAGCCTAGTGGTTAGAACGTCCTCTACTGACCATTACATACCAGGATCGGTGGCGTAATGGTTCACGTGTCTGCTCCGATACTGGAAGGTCAGAGGTTTAAAGCCTCGTCCGGTCATACCAAAGACTTCTACCAAATAGTACATGCTGCTTTCTTGCTTGACGCTCAGAATTTAGAGGAGAGAGGAAGGACAAACAACCATATGTTGGAAACCATTGTGCAGGCTTGGCCTGTTGTTGTATAATAGAGCACTCTTGATTGGAATAATTGGCATATATTTTGGTTATGTAATTGCTGTGGATTGTTATTTATCATGTACTGGATTTCAACCTTGCTTACTCACATCATGATCCAGGAATTCAGGTGGGAACACTAACAGGCCATCTCATACTTTGTTGATATGTTCGAAGGAAATATTACAAAGTGCGTGCGTGCGTTCGTGCGTTATCTATCCGTTGCAGAATTAAATTTAGCATTTTTGTGAATGTGAAAATATTAATGCAAGAAAATATTCAAGTATCTTTCGGTGACGACATGTTACGAATTGTAATGCGACGCAGCCGCTGTATGAAATGTTCTTGTTCCATTTGATCTGTGAGCATAAAGACACCTAATGAACCATGCAGAGTAATTTGTGTGTGTTTATGCCTCCCCCGCAATGCAATTGTATTTGGCACATTTGGCACAGCGTTGACGTGGGTGATGATGTGAGACGGTGTTGAAATACCTTTGATTACATGGTTGCACAACATGCCTATTGATGCTGTGCTGAGTGCATGTGATTTTCCCCTCTCCCTCACCCATCCCATGTGAGTCCCCCCCTACCCTTTTTCAAAAAATGCTTGTAATCACCAATGCCATAATTAGCAGAAGTATCCCTCATTGGTGCTGGCAGGATGGCTGAGAAAAAAAACAAAAAGTTACGGCCCAGACACAGACAGACAGATACACACAGACAAAAAAAAATTAAGTGAAAAGATCCTGGAAGCTGAAGATTGCTGATATTGTACCAGTAGTTATTGGAGCAATGGGAATGATAAAACAAAAACCTCACAGAGATCTTAAAAAAACATCCTTGGGAATATTACTACAAACAAACTACAGTTGGAGGCTTGGTGATGTTCCTCAAAAGAGCCCTTGAAACAAAACTTTGAGAACAAGAAAACTTCAAAAATTGGTCCATGAATCACGATCCCCCTTACCGAAACAGAGGTGGATACTTCGAAACCTGAGAGGACTCCCTTCCACCTTTTGAAAACCCCACATATGGAGATAACAACCAACAACACACACACAGAAGTGATTGCAAAAACTCGTCTCCAGATCTAGAACAGTACTCGGTAGAGCACATACCTCCGCCAGGCTGAACTGTTTACGTTATGTTTCCACTGATAGGCCGGTTCTGGATCCAAAACCTGAACCAAAATCTAATCGGCTTTTTCTTATCACCGAACCAACTCATCCACCTCGTTTTGTCATAACTCAAGCATAATGTTTTGAGATATCATGCTATATATTGTCTTTGGCCCAATCTCTCAATGCTAAAGAATAACTTAAACGAAAAAAAAATCGTATCTAGATCCAGTTTTTCATCAAAATCGAATCGATCTGTCCGTGTCAAACACCCAACCTGTCTACCAAGTTTCGTCTGAATCCATCCATAACTTTTTCAGATATCCTGCTCAAACAAACAGACAAACGGAGATGAAAACATTACCCCATCCACATTCGGTGGTGGAGGTAACAAAGGGAGGGAAAAATGCACCCATTACAAACCCCCTCCTCCCTCTCCCCCCCAACTCAAACAAGGAAAAGACACGTCAAACAAATTTTCAAAGGGGGTCTTTTTTCTTTAACGACTTCAATTCAGAACTGACCACTAACTGTGGCCAGAAATGCGTACATAGGTACAAGATGCAATGAAGACCCAGACCACTGCTGGGAAAAAAAATCAGGCACAAAAGATGAATCAAACCAAAGCAAAATCTAGATCAAACAAAAGAAAACACAACTGTCCCAGAATTAAGAAACCATCAAGAAGCCGCCAGCTCCCCGGGCTCCCCCCAATGCACGAGTCAACCAACAAAGGTCACTAGCCGACTGCCTGACTGCCGGAACACCCCGGACCTATTCTGTACTCCATAGAGTTTGCACCATACCTCGATGGTGCATCTCTCTCTCTCTCTCTCTCTCTCTCTCTCTCTCTCTCTCTCTCTCTCTCTCTCTCTCTCTCTCTCTCTCTCTCTCTCTCTCTCTCTCTCATGCCCAAATTCACCACACTGAGTACAGAACTCTTCTTTGCACCCAGTAATTAGGTTGTCTAGTTGACTGCACCTGCATCACATCTTTGGCTGCCCGGCATAATAGACATGACCATGGTCCATCCAGATTATTATCCCATTCGGGATATGGGAGACTGTGCTGTCATATTCTCTTGCCTGCAGCTTGACTCATTACTGACGAGCCACAGTACATATGTCTAAGCAGTTCTGGATGAGTCGTACTGAGCCTCGGATGTCTGCATAGCGCTTAAGCCAAACTTGAACATCCGAGTCGCTCAGGTCAGGTCAGGTATGGGAGCATGTGCCAGAACAGCGCGTCGCTGCGTCCACTTTCCACCGGTACTCCAGGGGCCTCTGTCTGGCCATCCCCCAGGCAGATGCCAGGCCCATCCCCATCTCCTTGAGATGATGGTCAACCTGCTGCAACCATGAGGCAGGTGGTCGGCCTCCTCCACTCATGAGACTCCCTCGCTGAGAGAATCTGGTGAGCAGGATCAGCGTCAGGAAAATGAGCCACATGTCCATACAGCCGCAGCTGACGCTCACGGACTATGCAGGTAACAAATCTCATCCGAGTCTCTCTCAGCAACCGCTCGTTGGACACAAAATCCGACCAGCGATAGCCAAGGATTCTTCGAAGAGACCTGGTACCAAAGGAATTAAGTCTCCGTCTCAGATCCTTGGTCAAAGTCCAAGTCTCGCACCCATAGAGCAAGACTGGAAGTACCAAGGACCTGAAGACTCGGACTTTCGTCCTCCAGCACAGGTACCGGCGGCGCCACACCCCATGATCCAGTGAATCCATGACTCCCCAGGCTCGACCCAGACGTCTATTGACCTCCGGCTCACAACCTGCGGAGACATGAATATCACTGCCAAGGTAAGTGAATCTATCCACGACCTCAACATCCTCACCACAAACAGACACAGACAGGACAGCAGCATCCAAGATGTCACCGAAAGCCTGGATCTTAGTTTTGACCCAAGAAAACCGTAATCCCAGCGGCTCCGACTCCTCATTCAGCATCTCGAGGGCCCCCAAAAGGATGTCTAAAGTCTCCGCAAAGATGACTGCATCATCTGCAAAATCAAGGTCCGAGATCTTGACATTGCCAAACGATGTACCGCAACTTGATCTCTCCGACATCCTCCCAAAAATCCAGTCCATACAAGTGCTGAAAAATCCAGTCCATACAAGTACAAAAGTGTGGGGGCAAGTACACATCCCTGACGAACTCCAGTAACAACTGGAAATAAGTCAGAGATGGTACCACCACACTTCACAGCACTCTCAGTACCAGAGTAGAGTTCAGACATCAGATCGATCAGTTTCGGTGGCACCCCACGAAGACCAAGAATCCTCCAGAGGACATCCCGATTCACTGAATCGAACGCTTTACAGAGATCAACATAGGCTGCAAGCAGCCCCTGCTGAAACTCTCGTCTGCGTTCGGTGAGGACACGAAGTGCAAGGATACGGTCAATCGTTGACCTCTTTGGTGTAAAGCCTGACTGCTCTGGGCGCTGGTGCTCAAACAGATGGTGGCGAACCCTATCAAGAATTATCCTAGCAAAGACCTTGCCTGGAACTGAGAGCAGCGTCACCCCTCGGTAGTTGTTGCAGTCTTGGCGATCACCCTTCCCTTTCCAGAGAGGGACAACAAGGCCCCTCTTCCAGTCAGTTGGGATGATGCCTGTGTTCCAGGCAGAGCACAAAACTTCATGCAACGACACGAGTGCAGCATTTCCACCAGCCTTGAGAAGTTCAGCATGGATGCCACAGATCCCTGGAGCTTTGCCCCATTTCAACTGGTTCACCGCAGCCCGTGTTTCCACAAGCGAAGGTGGACCACAGTTGATTCGAGGGTCAGCAACAGGGATTGTAACACCCTTGACGTCCAACTCGACAGCTGGGGAATCAGCCTGGTACAACCGCTCAAAGTAACCGGCCCAGCGGGCCTTCACTTCAGACTCCTCTGTCAAGAGCCTACCACTCTCTGCTCGAACTGCAGTGCTCCGAGGGATGGGCTTGGATGAACGTAATGCGCGAATTCCCCTGTAAGCGGGACGAGAATCACCTGTCCACAGGTGATGCTCTACCCCCTCACAGATTCCTCGCACATAGGCCTCCTTGTCCACCCTCAGTGCACGTACAGTTTTACGCCTCAGCTCCCTGAACAGCTCAGCTCTGCCATTCAGCCTGGCCCTGCGACTCTGGTCAATGGTATCCAGTGTCCCTTGAGAGACAAAATTCTTCTTTGCCCTGCAGTGAACTCCAAGGCATCCACCGGCAACATCAAGGACGGTGGTCTTGAAGGTGCTCCACAACTCTTCAGGACCCCCCAAAGCACCCAGAACCCCCAAGTGTCCACTCAGCCTGTTCGCAAACTCCTCAGCTACTCTCTCATCCCTGAGCTTGGCAACATCCAGCCTAGGCTGGGATGGTACCATTCTCCAGGATTTAAGGTGCAGCTTTAGAGTTGCTACAACAAGCCTGTGGTCAGTATTGAGGAACTGAGCACTCTGGTAGACCCTGCAGTTCTGGATCATCCTCCAACGACCGTCAATGAGGACATGGTCAATCTTCTTTGCCACACCGCCAGCGTTGGAATACCAAGTCCAGCGATGAGCTTGCGGGTGCTGAAACAATGAACCAGCCACCCTTAGTCCATGACTTCTTGCAAAGTCAAGGAACTTAGTGCTATTCTGGTTCATAGTTCCTGACCCATGGGGACCAACACACACCTCATAACCATCCCTATCAGTTCCAGTCGATGCATTGAAATCCCCCAAGACTAGAAGTGTATCTCGTCTGGGGCACTGATCAACCACAGACTCGAGTGTGGCGTAGAATGTGTCCTTCACGGTGAGATCACTCGCCTCAGTCGGAGCATAAATAGAGACCAGGGAAATGACACCTAAGGAGTGGCGAATCCTTAATCTCATAATACGCTCGTTGACCGGTGTTACCTCAATTATCATTGGGGTCAGCTTATTGGACACAGCTACAGCAACTCCTTGGGTATGGTAACCATCAGAGCGACCAGACCAATAGTAGGTGTAACCACCCACTATTATCTCGCCACAATCCGGTCTCCGAACCTCAGAGAGAGCTGCAATCCCGATGTCCAAACGCTTGAGCTCAGATGATAACAGAGACAGGTGATCATCCTCTCTTAGGGATAGGACATTCCAGGCACCACCCGAAGGGACCGCCTCAGGTTAACCCTAGGAGACCACGGTCTGGTGGACGACACCTCAGCACCACTCCGACACACTCTCCCGCAATCTGACCCAGGGATGTTACCCCGTGGTTTCCCTCCTATCAAAGATTGGGGGTCCCGAAGGCTTTGCCCCAATCCTGTCATCCGGTGAGCTGCCCTGCGAAGGGAAGCTGCACAGGAGGTACTCCCACGGAGTGGGTTTTCAGATTTTTTTGCGTTTTTGCGTTTTGCGGAATGAAGCGTTTTACGGTGGCCGGAGTGCAAATCCTGCCACCAACCTCCTAATAAGAAGTATCCCAACTGCAGGAGGACGTCCGCAGACACAGTTGGGCACTAGATATG
Source organism: Eptatretus burgeri (assembly GCF_056783735.1). Taxonomy (NCBI): domain Eukaryota; kingdom Metazoa; phylum Chordata; class Myxini; order Myxiniformes; family Myxinidae; genus Eptatretus; species Eptatretus burgeri. The sequence goes on along the minus strand of NC_140969.1, from coordinate 30,418,045 downwards.
GATGGCCGTTGGCTCACAAGGAGCTCCTCCGCTCTTTGATTGGGGGTCCTGACGCCCTTGTTTTACCGATGGACGGTCATGGCCGCCTCCTCCGCCTCTGAAAAGAGCCTTGACTGCCCAGTCGGCCATTATCTTAGCCGATGGAGCAGTAGCCGATCAGTGCCAGAACTCTGACAGTCCCGCCGTCATCGAAAATGACATGTCCAAATCACGTGGAAGAGAGATTAGGCCATAAGTTCTTTAAAGTTAAATTCAGCTTTAATCTCAAGAACTCCCAACAACCCATTCCTGCCAAAAGTCTCACCTGCTCGGACAGCGGACTTTGGCAGGAAATTAAATCTTGCACAGTTATGGTGCCTGCTCGCAATGCCTGGATTCTAAGGTGAAAGATAAAGCGAGGGGTGAAGGGGGGAGGAGCACACTGAAGAGGAGCATAAGGCTCCCCTCCTGTCTGATGGACAAGGCCTACCAGACCAGGAGGAAAACCAGGGAAGAAAGCAGGGGAGAAGAAAAATGAACAAGCAGGACTAACAAAATGAATTTTTTTAGAAGAAACAAGCAGCGTAGCATTGGCTGCGTGCTTCGGGTCGTCATGCTGAAAAGTGAACTTCTGTCCCAATTTCAGCTTTGTTGCAGAGAGCAGCAGGTTTTCCTCGAGGATTTTTCTTTATTTTGCTCCATCCATTTTCCCTTCTATCCTGACAAGTACCCCAGTCCCTGCTGATGAGAAACATCCCCATAACATGATTCTGCCACCACCATGCTTCACAGTAGGGATGGTGTTCTTTGGGTAGTGTGCTGTGTTGGATTTGTGCCAAACGTAACGTTTTGCATTTCAGCTAAAAGTTCCATCTTGTTTTCGTCAGAACACAAAGATTTTTACCACATGGCTTCAGAATCTCTGGAGTGGTTTTTTGCATGCCTCAAATGGGACTCAAGGTGGGCTTTTTTGAGTAATGGCTTCTTTCTTGCCACCCTACAGGCCAAACTTGTGGAGTGCTTGGGATATTGTCACATACACACAGTGACCAGTCTTTGCCATAAAGGCATGTAGCTCTGTCAAAGTTGCCATTGGCCTCTTGGTGGCCTCTCTGATCAGTCTCCTCCTTGCTTTGTCATCCAGTTTGGAGGGATGGCCTGATCTAGGCAGGGTCTTGGTGGTATCATATGTCTTCCACTTCTTAATGATTGTCTTGACTGTGCTCCAACGGATATTCAAGGCCTTTGAAATATTTTTAGATCCCCATGGAGGTTCTCTAAGTCTTACTCACGTTGTTGTTCTTGTGGACTTTTTTGTTTCACAGCCTACAGTTTTCATCGAAACTTCCTGAAACTTGGCGTATATATGAGACATTTTCACAAAAGCGGGTCAGGTAACGGTAAAGAACAAACTAAAAAATCAACTTTCTTTGATATTCTCGAAATAGTGCTTGAACCCCTTATAAGGACTAGAAAAATGTTCAAATGATGTCAGCAATGCAGGATCACCATAAGGCCTCTGCACTGACTGGGCAATATATGCTTGATAAAAATTATCGGACAGTCTTTACCGTTACCTGACCCGCTTTTGTGAAAATGTCCCATCTATGTAAAAATATCCTGCGCAGATTCCTCCTAGAAAAAAAGTTATGACGTCAAAATATCTCCGCTAAGGCCTTTAGTTATTTTATAACTTGGTTTACGGATCCGCCGACGGTATATTTGCCGAAATGAAATATAAATATAAAACACATTTTTAGCCTTTTATATTTATACATTTTCCGCCGAAGGTGCAAAAGTTTCAAAACCCGAAATGTAAACGTCGGCATTTATTTTCAAAATATAATTTCGTGTGCGCGTGCCAAAATGCCGAGTCACCTTTAACCAAACTGCGCAGTACTCTTCGGTCATGGCGTCTGAGCAGTGGCCAGCGTGGTTCAGATTGACTGGTTTCTGGGGCGAAAGTGATTGCTAAGAAGTATGTCAGCGGTATAAATTTGAGTGACTATATTGGTGATTTAATCACACAACATCTTGACGACGAATATTCTGGCCGAACTATTGCATCAATTCAGTGCAGCAGCAGGGATGATTCGCACGCTACTCTCGATCATGTCGATTTTGTTTCCATCGAAAGTTGTACACCGCTGTTCGTATTGAAAGATTTTGGTGCCAAGTACGTCAAAGTTTCCCTGCGAGATGCTGATATTCAGCCTTCAACGGACCAGAAATCAGCCTTTGATGTGCTCATGGGGATGGGGAGACTGTGCGATCAGATGCCCACTGAAAACTAAGCTGGTTATGGCTCTGATTGACCGTTTTGAGCGTGTTGACTCCTCGTAGACACATTTTAAAAAATCATATCCAACACTATGCACTGGTGTGCACGTACACATCTACGACTTGGACAGTAATTTTCTCAGCATTGTTTCCATTTGTTTGATGATCCAACAGGTTTCTATAAGAAAACCATGCCAGACTATATTGTAAAAACAAGTTTTAATCCTTCTCTATTGTTTTTCACATCAGATGATACAGTGAACATGGGCATCCTGCATTTGAATGGTCTTCCATCTTCAATGTTTTCTTAGATCCTCCTGGTCCAGGATTTATATTTATTTCCCCCCCCCCACCAACCCTCGTCTTTTCCATGGAACATCCGAAAAAAAATCATTAAAAGATATAATTTCTAAAAATTGTATTTATATTTATATTTCAACCTACCGACCCTACATTTTAGCTGAAGAACTGTGTAAAAACAAGTTATAAGATAACTAAGACCTAATGGAAATCGCCTAAAAAAAAAAATTATCTCAAACTAGGCAAGCTTTTTGAATTCTGTTTGCGGGAATCGAACAGGGCATTAGCAGAGATGAATTACAGCACATATGATGCATCACTTTGACGTCATATCGAATTTTATGACGTCATTCCTATTTTTTGACATTTTTTGTTTCACAACCCAGATTTTTCATCGGATCTTCGTGAAACTTGCCATGTATATGCAGAAAGCCCACGCACAGGCAGTAACCGTCTGCGGTTTTGGAAATTCTTCCGAGAAAAAGTTGACATCATAATATCGCCGCTAATGGAAATCGCCTATACCATGATCTCCGAAACTAGGCAAGCTGTTTGAATTTTGTTTGTGGGAATCAAGCCGGGCATTAGCACAGATAATTTATCGCAAACCTGATACATCACAATGACGTCATATTCGTTTTTATGACGTCATCATTCAGAGGACGAGGATATTAGCTCATTCGAGCTTGTTATACCCATCCCCTGATCTGTGCCTTTCCACAACTTTATCCCGGAGGTCTTTTAAAAGCTCCTTGGTGCTCATGATTGAGTCTTGATGTGCAGTACCCAGCAGAGGAAACCTACAGGAACAGCTGATTTTATTCTGAAATAATCAGAATCACTACAATTTAACACAGGTGGAGGTGAATTAACTTTGTGTGTGATTTTGAAGGTGATTGGTTACACATGAGCTAATTTACAATTGCTATTATATGGGGGGAGGGGGAGTGGTGGACATTTATCCAACCAAGTTATTCTAGTTTTGTATTTTTAATTAATTTTCTGGAATTTGTAGAATTTGCTTTTCACTTAGAAGTTGTGGGTTACGGTGTGTAAATAAAAGTGGAAAAAAAGTCTAATTTGATAAAATTTAATTCCAGGCTATAAGGCAACAAAAGGTGAAAATTTTGATAGGGGGTGCAGACTTTCTATAATGTATAGGCACTGTATAATGCTCATTCTAACCACTGATTCACTGACTCACTTACTGACTGATATTAAAGATCGGTACCTTCCGGGTGACGTAGAAAGCTGAAATTGTGCATGCTGATTGTTATTGAAGCCGATACACTGGGAAAAAATCACAGAACCATTGGAAAGTGTCTGGCAATGAAAATATAAATAAATGAAAAAAAAATAAATGCAGGTGAGTGAGCCGTGACAATGGGAAAGCAAAGTTCCTTATTGCTTACAATGTGCAAGCATACCCCACTAGTATATGTATATATATATATATATATATATATATATATATATATATATATATATATATATATATATATATATATATATATATAGTAATGAAAGGCTGTGTGTGTGTGTCCCCTCTCCATAACTGCAAAACTATATAACCGAGCATCCTGAAACTTTGCACGCATACTAAGAAAACTCCAACAAAGTGCAAGAGTGAAAAATTAGGTGTTTCGGTTAATTAAAACACCACTTTTGAAGATAATTAACGGCATTATTTAATTATATCTATCAGGAAATCCTCGGCCACCTCACTGTCTGGGGTCTTAAGATGTTTCCTGGGTAACCTCGCTGGTGTCTGAAGCCACCCTGTTTTTTGGCCTGCTCAGCCTATCCGTACCTTGACTTGGAACAGTCCGCAAATTTGAACAAGCTGTTCATCATCGCTACAAATCGCTGGGTATATTGCAATGCTTATAAACACCCAGAGACGTCAGCGTTCATTGTTTTATTTCATTTCTGCACATGCGATCGCCACGAATATCTCTTAAAAAAAGAAGAATTACAAAATTTAAGTTCCAGATTCGAACTTTCAAGCAGTTCCGAGTCCTAGGAAAGAGTTCATTTGTCCAATTCGGACATACGTGACATTTCAGGTGTCTCCGGGAGGCGTGTGTTGAATATGACGAGTCGGTGATCGCGAATGGCGTGCCAAGGGAGCTGTTTCTTATCGACTGTTTCGTTGGAGTGCTTGCTTGAATGCTTAAGCCACTTGGTAAGCGCTCTTCAAGCTGCTTGGTTGTTCGTTTCAGGAAAAAGTACACGTGCTTTCAATCTCACATCGATTTGATGTGCGTTTCCGCCTGTGCTGGGTCCCGCGGTGCCGTTCGGTGGGAGCCTCGGGAGGTCTCATCCACTGAAAATGTACAATTTTATATTTACAGGACATCACTTTGTGCGATCTCCATTTGTAATCCACCTCTCACTTTGACATCGATACATATTTTAAAAATAATAAATAAGGTCCATCCAACCAGGTGTTCGCCATGGTTGTTCTTTCTGTGAAGGCATAGAGTATAGATTGACATTTTGTGTTCTGTGACTTGATACATTTTTTAAGTTGAATTTTGCTAATTACCCACTTTAAATCCTCCTTCAGAGAACACTGTTTCAAGGTAAATCTTTGTGTTTGTCGTTTTTATTTACTTGATGCGTGTGTACATTTCCACGTGTGTGAATGTATATAAACTGTATTACCACAATGGCATTTGGCAACAGTGTGTGTGTATGTCATTGATTAGTATATAATCAAAATATTACGTTGGATTTGAGAATCGGCTCTGGAGAACAAAATAAGTGCCAAAATCTAGAGTGAAATCTGAAAATTTTAACAAAATAGAGATTGTTTTTTTTTTTTATAAGTTAGTGTATTTATTGAAGCAAAGCATTAAACTTAACTTGTTCTGCTGTTCGGACGATTATATCGAGTGAAGAAAAGATTGTGGAATGTGCAGAAAGTGTAACTTCATCGAGTGAAACGCCGCGTTTCATCACCTGCTTTTACAATCCAAGACTGCATCGTCCGCAGGGCTCCTTTTTCGGCAATTACATACGCAGTTTGCTTTTTCCGTTTTGGGCGATTTGCTTACATTCCAAAATATTAATACACATATACTATTATAGTTACTGCAGTATATTAATATACTTATACTATTATAGTTCCGCCAATAAGAAAACTCCAAGGAAATGCAAGAGTGAAAATTGGGTCTTTGGGTTCATTAAAACAACCCTTTTGAAGATATATAACTGCCTTATTTATTTATAGCGAAAGCAGTGAGCTTCATACTTAACGCCTGCACATGAGAGAATAGGAAACAACAACAACAACAACAACAACAACAACACAATACCCTGGCAATTGTGAATCCGTGTCGTTGGCTATGACCCTTTTGCTTCCGTTTTTTTTTTTTTGCTTCTGGTTTTTTTTGTTTCCAGTTTTCGTCATGGGGAATGATGCATGCCGGGAGATAAAGGCATCGTCGGAGACATGAAAGACCCAAATATCAGACATGGTGTATATTTACTCCACTGATTTTAATTAAGATATCTCCTGCATTATCAAAAAATAATTTTTAATCGTGATTTACATTATTTGATCGCTGATCCCGAAGTAACCGGAAATTGCGTATACAGTTGTAGGTAAAGTCAGAAGCGAATGTAAGAAGAATACTACGTTTGCTTCTAGTATTTTTTTGGCAGCATATCGCGTGGCGAATGCCGCTCATAGAGCTCGCTCTTCTTCTTCTTCTTCTTCTTCTTCTTCTTCTTCTTCTTCTTCTTCTTCTTCTTCTTCTTCTTCTCGTTCTCAGCTCTTGTATATACAAGATCCGGATCTCCTTAAATACTGAGCACATGTACACATCCTCGCATTGACGGTGCCTTTTGAGAGCGTCTATCATGAACTTTTAAATATATTCGGACATTTGCTTTAAAGTTTCGAAAAGTTCACGTTGCTATTTAAAGATTATTCCATTTATCGTATTGTAATTTCTTAAATTCATTATTTATTTTGTAAATACATTATGACGGGTCTCGCTATTGGCTTAATCAAAGCACGTGACGAAATATCGGAAGTTGTTGTTGTTTTTTTTTGCCGACAAAACCTTTAGGACGCTGCTCTTGGACACATTTGTCATCGTTTTAGATGAGATCCTGTTCTAGGCGGTGTAGTTGTCGTTGTAAAGGTAATGTTGAGGATTTTTTTTTTCAGATGAGATCCTGTTCTCGGCGGTGTAGTTGCTGTAAAGAGAATGTTGAGGTAATATTAATTTTTTTCGATGAGATCCTGTTCTGGGCGGTGTAGTTGTTGTAAAGAGAATGTTGAGGTAATATTAATTTTTTTCAGATGAGATCCTGTTCTCGGCGGTGTAGTTGCTGTAAAGAGAATGTTGAGGTAATATTAATTTTTTTTTCGATGAGATCCTGTTCTGGGCGGTGTAGTTGTTGTTGTGAAGATAATGTTGAGGTAATATTGTTTTTTTTAGATGAGATCCTGTTCAAGGCGGTGTAGTTGTTGTTGTGAAGATAATGTTGAGGTAATATTAATTTTTTTCGATGAGATCCTGTTCTGGGCGGTGTAGTTGTTGTTGTGAAGTTAATGTTAAGGTAATATTTATTTTTGCAGATGAGATCCTGTTCTAGGGCTAGGCGGTGTAGTTGTTGTGAAGGTAATATTTATTTTTTCATAGCAAAAAGACTGTTTAATTTGATATATTTAAGAAGCGAAAGTAAGAAGAATTCTACGTTCGCTTCAAGGCTTTGCCTATTCCATATTATCTTTTATCAAGCACATCCTTGGACACCCTCGGGCTCAGACTACTCGCTCACACTTGATGAGGATCCTAATAATAGTCCTAATTATTAACAGTCGGTAGTTTCTGCAAGTGAAGAGGCTTTTTTTTTTTTACACCGTTTTGGGCGATTTGCTTTCATTACAAATATACTAATAGTTCCTGAAAACTAAGTTTTCATAAAGCAATGAATCGCCAGATCATGGCAGGATAGCCAAGAAGTACGCATGCTCACTCTAAGGCCTAAGCTGTCTCACCTGGGTTCGTATCCCGACTCATCTACTGTATAAACTGTCATCCTGGTGTTTCACAGGTAGGGTGATTCATCAATGTGTGTGTGCCATCTCTCAGATGGACGTTCAGCTGGGCTTCACTTCTGCCGAATCCCTCCTCCTCCTTTCCCTCCATTCACTCCCCTCTGCCTCTCCCTTCTGTGGTGTAGTGGCGAACATGGGCAGGGCACAATGCGGGGAGCGTTGTGGGGGAGTGGAGGTGTGGTGTTGGTGGTCACGTGTCCGCAAGGCTTATAGATGGTTGCGCCGCTTGAGGCGTGTTTGTAGTCTGCAGTAGTGTGCATTCAGACGGGCAATAAACAGAGTTCGACAACCCTCATGACTATCCGAGTCCTGCTGCCCTCCGGACACTACATTGGCGACGAGTCTGTTTCGGATATATATTTGGACAAATCTCTTACCCTCTCTCTTCCACCCCTATCTCCCTCTCTCACACCCCTATCCCCTCTCTCCCATCCCTATCTTCCTCTCTCCGACCCCTCTCCCCTCTCTCTCTGACCGCTCTCCCCTCTCTCTGATCCCTCTCCCTCCTCTCTCTTGGACCCCTCTCCGCCTCTCTCGGACCCCTCTCCTGTCTCTTGGACCCCTCTCCTCCTCTCCCCCTCTCTCACACCCCTCTCCCCCTCTCTCTTGGACCCCTCTCTCTCGGCCCCCACGCCTCTCTCTCTCCGCCCCCTTTCCCCTCTCTCTGAGATCTCTCCCCTCTCTCACTCTCTGACTCCTCTCCCCTTCTCTTCCCTACCCTTCTCTCCCTCCCTCTCTGACCCCACTCCCCCTTCTCTCTCGGACCCCCTCTCCCCCTTTTTTGGACCCCTCTCCGCCTTTCTCGGACCCCCTCTCCCCCTTTCTCCGACCCCCTCTCCCCCTTTCTCGGACCCCCTCTCCCCCTTTCTCGGACCCCCTCTCCCCCTTTCTCGGACCCCCTCTCCCCCTTTCTCGGACCCCCTCTCCCCCTTTCTCGGACCCCCTCTCCCCCTTTCTCGGACCCCCTCTCCCCCTTTCTCGGACCCCCTCTCCCCCTTTCTCGGACCCCCTCTCCCCCTTTCTCGGACCCCCTCTCCCCCTTTCTCTCCGACCCCTCTCCCCCTTTCTCTCCGACCCCTCTCCCCCTTTCTCTCCGACCCCTCTCCCCCTTTCTCTCCGACCCCTCTCCCCCTTTCTCTCCGACCCCTCTCCCCTTTCTCTCCGACCCCTCTCCCCCTCTCTCTCTCCGACCCCTCTCCCCCTCTCTCTCCGACCCCTCTCCCCTCTCTCTCTCCGACCCCTCTCCCCCTCTCTCTCCGACCCCTCTCCCCCTCTCTCTCCGACCCCTCTCCCCCTCTCTCTCCGACCCCTCTCCCCCTCTCTCTCCGACCCCTCTCCCCTCTCTCTCTCCGACCCCTCTCCCCTCTCTCTCCGACCCCTCTCCCCTCTCTCTCCGACCCCTCTCCCCCTCTCTCTCCGACCCCTCTCCCCTCTCTCTCTCTCTCTCTCTCTCTCTCTCTCTCTCTCTCTCTCTCTCTCTCTCTCTCTCTCTCTCTCTCTCTCTCTCTCTCTCTCTCTCTCTCTCTCTCTCTCTCTATCCCTCTCTCTCTCTATCCCTCTCTCTGTCTATCCCTCTCTCTCTCTCTCTCTGTCCATTCTCTCTCTCTCTCTCTCTCTATCCCTCTCTCTCTCTATCCCTCTCTCTCTCTCTCTATCCCTCTCTCTCTCTCTATCCCTCTCTCTCTCTCTATCCCTCTCTCTCTCTCTATCCCTCTCTCTCTCTCTCTATCCCTCTCTCTCTCTCTATCTCTCTATCCCTCTCTCTCCCTCTATACCTCCCTCTATACCTCCCTCTATACCTCCCTCTATACCTCCCTCTATCCCTCCCTCTATCCCTCCCTCTATCCCTCCTTATGTCTCTCCTCTCCTTCTCTATTTGTCACCCCCCCCCCAACCACTCTTATTTTTTCATTTTTTTGTTTTGTCTTCTTCTTCTTCTCTCCTCTATCCCTGCACTCATTTCCTATGTTTGCAAAGGGAGCAAGAATGCATCTGGGAATCCCAGCCACATTGGTGACCTCCAAAAGACTATTTTGAACTGTTGGAAACATAGCAGCACAAAGAGCTTCTCTTACTGGAGAAAATGTTAACATACTAATATTGTTTATGAAAATATGGAAGTGTGATGCTATTATTACCTACACCACCGTGGGGTGGACAGAAGTTATTGTTTCTGCGATGAATACATCAGTTTCAATTGTATTCTCAATATTTATTTTGTTTGCATTTTCAGACTCATGTGTAGAAGGTTAATAGCAATGTACACTTTTTTTACAGACTAGACAACCAGTGAACCCGTTGGGTTCCCGTTGTGACAGCGGTTGATTAAAAAAAAAATTTTTCAAAAAAAACTATACAGCTGAGGTTGTTTGCACTGATCAAATTCTCCCGAAGAGTACTTGACTGAATTGGGAATTGATTTTTTAAATAATTTTTTTCGTTGCCCGATTTGAACGAAACTTGATATTGCGCGTCAATGTGAAAAAAAAAAAAACTGAGAAAAGAAAGTCGAAGAAATTATTGTGCGTAATCTTCTAAACACAATTTTATTTATTAATGAACACGGAAGTATTAGATGAAAATGGCGGTTTATTTTATGCTTAAAAATAAATTGTTCTTTATCTATACTAAATGTTTGAGATTTCAAAATAAATCATTTCAAGAAAAAAAAAGATAATTACCGAACTATACCGCTGAGGTTGTTTGCATTGATCAAATAATCCCAAAGAGTACTTGACTGAATCGGGAATTGATTTTTATCCCGTCCCCCGGAGGGAGGGAGCGGGATATTGTAATCGTCCGGTTTGTTTGTTGGGATTCGCTAGATATCCCTTATTGTCGGGTGTGTGTGTGTGTGTGTGTGTGTGTGTGTGTGTGTGTGTGTGTGTGTGTGTGTGTGTGTGTGCGTGTGTGTGTGTGTGTGTGTGTGTGTGTGTGTGTGTGTGTGTGTGTGTGTGTGTGTGTGTGTGTAACGCGAGGCTCCACAGCACAAACCAGCAAACCGATTTCGATGAAACTTGGCGACAGGTGCCATATGGGCTGGGAGTGTGTGCGTTTGAGTTTCGTTGTTAAGCAACCACCCGTTGCTGTGCAGCGGCCGAAAAACCGCGTTCACTATTTTCAATACTTGTCCTACAGTTTTGAATGTGGAGAAACGAGACTTTGGAATTAAACACTTCGAGATATTTAGATAATTTTACTTGAGCCGATTTTTGATTTAGGTTTTATTTTTCAAATGGTAGTCCTTCAAAAATAGGGCATCTATTTACCGTCATTTTTTATGAGGAGTGCCAGTTGGCAAAATACGCAATAGGAAAAATCTTGCTAGGCAGAGGAACAATTGTATGTGAACCAATACGTCTTGGCAATGAATCTTCGTCCGTGGATCGGTCAGAATGAAAAGCATCGTATCCAGCGCTTCGATCCTAGCGGATCCCTCGTCGCCTACCGGCTTGTCTGTTTGTTTGTCTGTCTGTTAGCAACTTTATAGCAAAACGGCTTTAGCAAACACTATCAAATTTAATCCACAGGTGGGCAATCAACCTTGGACGACCCCATTAACTTTTGGGTCCAATTGGATCAAAGGTCAAGGTCACGAAAAGATCAAAATCGTTTTTCGCTCATAACTTCGTCAAAAATGATCTGATTTACTTCAAACTAAGCTTATAGTGAACCTTATTCTATTTGTCACTTATAATCCTACCCATGCCTATAGTGAAAAATGCATATTTGTGAAGATCGGTAGGGTCCGAAGTTTTGGGGGTCATGGTCATTCTGTCAAAATTACATATTTTCCATTATAAATCAAATAAAATGGTTAGGAATATGCGTGTTTACGATGGAAGACATAAATAAAGTCCTTTATTGGCTTTCATTTGACACCATGACCTTTGGCCTTGAAAGGTCAAAATTATTTTACGGTCATGACTTCGTCAAAAATGGTTTAATTGACTTCAAACTAAGACTAAAATATTCCTTATTCTAGTCCTTATAATCAACATTCAGGTTAAGGGTGTATAAAATTTAAATTTGATCCCCAAAATAACTTTATGCCTTAAATGGGTGCGATTTGTTGTGCCTGGCACCACTTGTTTAATAATTTTTTCGTTGCCTGATTTGAACGAAACTTGATACTGCACACCACAGGCGAATGGTGAGTCAGGTGGTCCTAAAATTTTTTGCGCTATCATGTACCGTTTTGGCTGTATTTCAGGAACATACATACATACATACATACATACAATATGAGAGTTTTAGTAATAGATAGATTATAAATGATAAGTGAACACAATGATGAATATTCTTCCCTGACATTTTAAGGAAAAGCATCCCACCATGTATCTTGTCGTCAAATGTGAGACGTGTCATGACACGGGCGTGTCATAATATCTCGAACAAGTGCCTAGAATATATCTTTTTGTGACTTCATCTTTTACTTTGACTCTAGGTATTTGTTGGGCGAGTAGCAGATGCTCCTTCCCAGCCAGCCTCTTCATTTCGCAAGACATTGCCCCCTTCGTCCGATGTCAGTCCCGTTCTCACTTGCCTCATCAAGGAGAAGGATTTGCACCTTTTTGAAAAGATTGGTGATGGCTCTTTTGGAGTGGTACGGCGGGGTGAATGGCATGCACCCAGCGAAAAACAGGTGAATGAAGTGAAGGAGGATTATTGGGAATGAGAAGATTGATGAGAACATGGGTATTAAGGATGAATGATACTCCTGTGCAAGTTTATTTGAACAAATAAAACCAGAGTATGCACACTTATTTGGATGTTTTGTTGAACCAAATTACTATCGAGTAGCTCTCCTGGGGCTAAATAAATAAAACAAACAACAAAATAATCTGTCCGTCTGTCTCCTTGGGAGACCGAGAAAGGATCGGGTAAATCTCCTCTGGACTCCTTCCAGAGAAGATTGCTGGGACAGAGTACCCGGGCACAAAATGGGGGCAGTGTACTCAAGGATGGGTCTTCCAAATGCACAGTAAAGTTTAATGAGTTAATAATAACTTAAGTCAGCAACTTTACAATTAACAAATCTTCTGATAAACCCAGTCATTCTGGCTGCTTTTGAAATAACTTTGTTAACATTGTGCTTCCAGGTAAGATCCCTGGAAATGGACAAGCCTTGATATTTGTAATGGTCCGTGATTTCAAGAGTTTGAGAACCTACCATGTAAGCTGGTTTCGGTGGGTTTCCAAAACGAGTGAGGGTCATCAATTTACATTTATCAACATTGAGTTTCATCTAATTAAGAAAACACAAAATGTCGATTTTTATGTAAATCATTCTGCATATCGAGCTCATCATCTTGACAAGAGATAACTGTAAATTACAGCGTCATCAGCATACTGTCGCAGGTTAGCCTGGACACGTAATGGCAAGTCAAAGGCAAGAACATTAACAAGCAGGGGCCCAAGAACTGACCCCTGGAGGAACATTTGAGGGAACAGGGGCCCAGGCAAAATGTGCCCCTTGGAATTGCACCCGTTGTTGACGGCCTGTTAAGTAGGATTGAAACTACTGCAGGACTGAACTGTAGATTCCATGTCTATGCAGTCTGTCAAGGAGAATACCGTGGCTCACACGATCAAAAACTTTGGACCAATCCAAGAATATGGCATCAATACGAGGGGATCTGAGAGAATCCAAGGTTTTGGCCCAGTGGTGATAAATTGTAGTAAGTTGTGTGATGCAACAACGTTTTGGAAGAAAAACATGTTGGCAAGTCTGAGACAAGGCCACGTCTGTACATTTAATATGATTTGTGAGATGTTTGGCCACAATCTGTTCAATACATTTACTGACCGAGGAGCAGAGTGAAATTTATCTGTAAATAAGTTGGGTTATCCGGGTTTCTCGATTTATGTATTGGGACCACATTTGCGAGTTTCCATTCACACAGGACCTCCCTCACCTGTGGCAAGCGAGAGGTTAAAGATCATAACTCATAGGCTAAGTTGTCAACGGCTAGTTTGAAGAGCGCAGGGGAAGTTTTATCAAAACCGGGCGATTTATACACTTTGAGAGTATTAAGCAAGTTCTTAACCCCAGTAGAATTGGTCTGGATAAGCATCAGATTAAATTTATTACAATCATGGCTATATGGGACAAATACAAATCGGATGTTATATGAAGAAAATTTGCTTTGAAAACTGAGGTTAAATTCATTCGCGACAGCAGGAGGATCACTGATGACATTGTCAGCCGTGTGGAGATTGGTGACTGACTTTTTGCGGTTTGAACGAACAAAAGACCAGAATCGTTTAGGATTGGTGGGCAGTTTTGGGCCAGGTCATGAACATAGTGATTGTAGGATTTCCTCATGAGATATTTAACTTGGTTATGGAAAAATTTGTATTTGGCCCAAAGGTGAGCGTTGCCCTTCCCACGCACGGTCACCTTGTCAGCTCTGTGTGTGTTTTTCCTCGTTAAAGTAACTATTTCGCAGGAGATCCAGGGTCGCCTTATTTTGCCTTTTTATCTGGCAATGGGGACGACGTCATGCACAGCAGCAACCAGGAAATCTTTAAAATTTTCCCAAACCTGGTCAATGCCGAAGTCTGGTGACAGATGTGCATCGTAATAGGCTTGATTAAGTGATTCACAACGTACTTATTTGTGAGCTTTGTTGTACTGGTAGATTGTGCGGTTCATTGATTTGGTATTAAGAGGTTGACAGCTGAAAGGGGACCCCGTTGTGGTCACTCAATCCTTGACCAAGTTTAGTAAAGATCTTCTTGACGAGATCAGGTTTGTTCTTAAAAAAATAAGTCTGGTGTTGACCCCTTGCAACCCATCAGAGGTTTTACAACGTGTAATCAGGCTGACCATCTGTGGGAAGTTTAGAGTGTCAGAAATGGTGACGAGGCGGTCAGCGAGCCCGGCAGCGGAAATGACTCGAGATGGGTTAAGATTAACATTAAAATCACCCACTGCTACAATGGCCAAGTCGTTATGGGGAAAAAGTCAGAACTAAGTCTAAAACTGATGTATAATCATCAAATTACTTAACACAACAATTGAGTGTTCTGCACATACAACCAATAATAATTTATTATATACATTGTAGCTTTTTTGACTACAAATTTTTTTTGAATTTTTTTTTTTTGACTACTATTTTTGACAAATGACGTGATTTTGTTCAACAAAGCGATGTTGATGGGTTTGAGGACAAGTCGAGATTTCCCAAATTGCCTTGGTCTCAGCATCACCTTGGTTTGTTGCTCACATTGGTACTTTGAATGAATACTGCTTGTTCAGTGGAGACATCCTCGTAACTGATTACTCAGCAGGAAATCTCGTAGAGGTGCTCATCCTGGCTGAATGTCACGAGTCACAGTAGTCAATATTACTGACTTTGCAGGACACAGTATCTGTCAGCAGCCCTTGCCATATTACATGGGAATGAAATGGCAATTGTTGTCAATTTTATTGCAAACTCAACCCAACCAAACATAACCTGGTGTGAATAGAAAACGTTTTACGTGTATCCTGCTGATTGAAAAACATTGCTTTGTGAATTTTTGGGCAGCAAAGTCACGAATGACATTTGAAAAGTCATTTTTCTGAAGCAAATAGGATTCTGTCGTACAGAGCTGTAGAAGCTACATTTGCACATTAAGAAATGTATTAAATGATGCTGAAGATGGGATACATACCCAATATTATCTAATCATCTTGGCTAAAATGGAGAAGTTGATCAATTGAATGGAGGTCACGGTGATGACCCGACTATAATGGCGTTCTCGTTCTGTTTGGACATGATACTGCAAACATGGAAGGGAAGTCAAAACTCTCATTCTTTGCTCACACACATCACGGAATGGGAGGGGAAAGGGGAAGTTAATCGGAGAGGTGAAGGACGGGGAATGAGTATAAGCCCAGTTTTCCAAATTTCAGAGGGTTGAGGAGAACTTGGCCCTTTTGTTGTGGATCAGATATTTTGACCGCTGCACTTTCATTCTTCCTGTGAATGTTTTGCACTTGTGTAATTTGTAAGGTTGTATTTATTTACGTGGAAACAAGAAGCAGTGCAGATTGATTTCACGAGCATAGTTTTGAATGTTTGTGCAAATTAACACCTTGAGAGCGATTTGGGAAGCGATACAATTAGACCTGTTTGTGTTTGTTTTTGTTGCTCATCTACATGCGTATTTGTGTGCCTTTGCAGGTTCCTGTCGCAGTTAAATGTTTGAAGACTGATGTAATTAGCCAACCAGACGCACTTGAGGACTTCATAAAAGAAGTGAACGTCATGCACACACTCGGGCACCCAAATCTCATCCGCCTCTACGGTGTCATCCTTGACTACCCCATGAAGATGGTAAGGCCCAGAAAGCAGTTTTCTTTCACTTTACACTTTCTTCCACCCACTTTACAACCTGGTGCACTCATGCAGTATGTGGGTAGCTGAATGGAGGGGTAGTCAAGGATGACACCGGAGAGACTGATGAGATTTGGGAGCCTAAAATAAGGTTTCAGAGAGTGCAGTTTATACATTCTCAGTTCACATTGCAATATTATGTTAAAGTCTTGCAGCTTCTGACTGTGCCTGGTGTTGGCTTAATGGTTAGGGTTTTGGGCCTGGGATCCTAGGATCCTGAATCCAAATCCCACGCGGATGTTCAATTCATATCAGGTGGGGTTGACTCTGCGTGTCATCCTTCTGAGGTCAGCGAAATGAGTGCCAGCTTGCTGGTATCCTGTGTCAGAGTGGCGACCCGTCCAGGACTGTGCCGAATAGCCAAGGAGACGCTCTGCAGAGCATTGGTTTTGGTGTCCCAATGGATGGATGAATGGAGCTTCTGATTGTAGGGAGGATCCTTGTGCAATATATATATATATATATATATATATATATATATATATATATATATATATATATATATATATATATATATATATATTCAAGCACTGATCAAGGGACATTCACTTTTGAGGTAAAAGAGATTACAAGGTAACATAGCAACTACTACTATGACATTTAATAGCCTGAATGAATCCCACCTGCTTGTGGAGTCAGCAAGGGAAAGTGTTATTTATTTATTTATTTATTCATTTTTTGCCCCGAGTCTTTCATGAACTGACTGGCAAGGCCTGACGTTCGACTGAAAGGGATTTGAACAGGGATGTAGAATTGGTTTATGGGGCCAGAGATAACTCACCGACTCTTTATGAAAGAAACTTTGGGATATCTAATATCTGCCAACTAATCCTGACTTATGGAACACCAAACTTGGTGCCTCTTGGTTGACAAACAATTTCCATTCTCAATCCTTGACACACAGGAATACTAGCCTGGTGTTGGCTTAGCAGTGAGGGTGGCTGGTTTAGGATCTTAGGGTCCTGAACTTGTGCCCTGTTGGCTGCTGAATTAACACCAGGTGGGGTTTACTCAGCCTGTCATCCTTCCCAGGTTTGCGAAACGAGTACCAGTGTACTGGTATAGGGGCTCAGCATCAGTGGCGTAGTTGTGCCCCAACAAAATGATAGCCACCTGGTAGCCAAGCTGCCATACGCAAGAATAAGAAGACAGGAATACATCCATTTCGAGCAAGTGAAAATGAGGAAATGTTCTCGTTGGAATGCAGTAAAACAAAGCAAGAACATTGAATTCAACTGTGAAAAGTTTTTGGCATCAGTTTTTGCCAAGGATATGTTTGGCAATTGGAGAACACTTTGTAATTTTCAATGTTTGCTCTTGCTTGTTTCCTCTTGCCTGTCAGGTGACTGAGCTTGCCCCGTTGGGATCGTTGCTTGAACGGTTGCGGAGAAACCATGGCCGATTCCTGATTTCCACATTGTGCCGCTATGCAGTGCAAATTGCCACTGGCATGGCGCACCTCGAGTCGCGCCGCTTCATCCACCGCGACCTGGCCGCAAGAAACATCCTGCTTGCGTCGAACGATTGTGTTAAGATCGGAGATTTTGGCCTGATGCGTGCTCTGCCCCGGAACCATGATCACTACGTCATGGCCGAGCATCGAAAAGTTCCTTTTGCATGGTGAGGCTTAGACTTAAGGCCCAGTCACACCTTGACGTTTTAGCCAGCTTATGCCGATTTTTGATAAAATTGTCGAAAACACTGGCACACATCG
Source organism: Eptatretus burgeri (assembly GCF_056783735.1). NCBI lineage: Eukaryota > Metazoa > Chordata > Myxini > Myxiniformes > Myxinidae > Eptatretus > Eptatretus burgeri. The sequence goes on along the minus strand of NC_140969.1, from coordinate 30,400,308 downwards.
AATACGTTATGGTAAGTTTTGGAAACATTGAGAGCACGCTGAAAAACACTGCCATACGTCGTAGTACGCTGGCTTTCATCGTTGTACTTTGCGGTTGTCCTCAATTTTTTTCATGCTTGAAATTTTATGACTTATGCCAGCGTATGACTCACAAGTTCCGCTACGCTGGCCATAAGTTGTAGGCACGTTACGCGATCGTTGACACACATCACCACACATTACTTGTAAGTTAATCATAAGTCGAAACACGTCGAGGTAATGTTTAGCGTACCCGAAACTTATTTCTAACCGATGAGTAACGTGTTGTAGGCACGTTACGCGATCGTTGACACACGTCCACACGTGTTACTTGTAAGGTACTCATAAGTCGAAACACGTCAATGTAATGGTTAGCGTCAGTGTTCCAGACTCCCTGTTTTTTTTTTTCTTTTTTTTTTCTTCGATATGACGGTGATGTTGACACTTCGATTTCGAGTGCGGTTATGATTTAAATCGTTGAGCGGCAGCCTATTAATTATATTATATTATAACCGCACTAGAAATCGAAGTGTCAACATCACCGTCATACCGAAGAAAAAAAAAATAAAAAAACAGGGAGTCTGGGACACTGACGCTAACCATTACCTCGACGTGTTTCGACTTATGAGTAACTTACAAGTAACTTTTGTCGACGTGTGCCAACGATCGCATATCGTGCGTACAACTTATTCCCATCGCATGCGGAACGTGTGTGGCATACGGCAAGTACGTCGTAAAATGTTTAACACGTTTAAAATTTCAAGACGTACTCCACTTACTACGATATATGATGGCGTACTTTAGCGTTCTATTCACGTATACCAAACTTACCCATACCGTATTCGACGTGCGCCAGCGTTTTAGACGCATTTTTCAGAGGTTGGCATACGCTGGCAAGATCGCCAAGGTGTGACTACGATGTTGACACTTCCATTTCTCCGGCGGTTATGATTTGAATCATTGTGCGGCAGCCTTTTAATAGGCTACGCCACGTGATCGTCGGTGATACGTGCAGCGCGCTATGCATAAGTTAGACTATCGTTGGGCATAGGTTGTGAACGCCGACAACAGGCTAAGCATTCGTTGGTATAAGTTATCTATAAGACAACGAAACGTTGTGTCCGTTCCTAATATGTTATGCATACGACCAACTTGTTATGAATACGTCCGAATCTTTAAAAAAAAAACATCAAAAGTTCAGCGTAAGCCAGCGTTTTACATACATTTTGATACGTTGCCATTGCTGGCTAAAACGTCAAGGTGTGACTGGGCCTTGAAATTGGGGAGGCCTTCTCTTTGTTTTGATTGCAATTTGCAAAAAACAAGAACATTTCAAGAAACTGGTCCAACCATTGTCATCCTTTACTGTCATAGCGTGACAAACGTTTATTGATAACATTTGCGGACGGTGCTTTTGCTGCAGGCTTGTTGTTCTTTTTCGCTCATTGTATTAACAAAGGATTCTTGTAGCTGCATATTGGAAGCTCAGATGCAGTAAGTGAAGTACCATAGTGTTGTTCCAGAAGCAATTCTGCTGTTAGAAGTAGTCTCTATGGAGGTTTGTTTTGTATACAGAGTCGAGGCTCATGGAAGAGCTCGCACGCAGCACGGATGAGGACGTCACAGGACAAAAGGAACAATAGAGTGAGGCAGAGGGGGTGAGGGGCACAAGCAGTGGAGTTGAAGGAGAAGATGGAGGGAGATTTGGACAAGCAGTGGGTGTGGGGATGAATTGGAAGCAGGAAAGAATGTGTGGAGTGAACAAGATGGATACAGATGGAAACTCTCAGGAAGGAAAAACTGGAAATTTGGAAGGGTGAGGGCTTGTGGTGGGGTTAACGAGGGTAGAAAAGATCATGGTTTTGGATTGGGAATGATCTGCGTTGATGGTGAACAGAGTTGCTCGTAACAGCACCGAAAAGGAATAAGAATTATTCTTTTTTTTTTAATCTCTGGACAGCAACCTGAGTTTTAGCGAATGAATTGTACCATTTCTACAATTTGGGAATCGAACAACGGAAGAACGTCGTGTCGATTGACGAATATTAATTTATTTATTTCACCTTATTTGCTGTAGCTGGAGGGATTTTGGTGTGGAGGAGAGTTACCGGGACTGCCACAACCCATTATGTGCATCATTCAAACAGTCCAGGCACCTTCGGGTGGTGTCATTGTCTGAAGCTTATTTCACACGTGGCCATACTTGTGCCGTAAAATGAAGCTTCCCCTCTTTTTGTCTCCAAATTTCTCAAATGGAAAGTTGAATAACAGATTCCTCTTTTCTCTGATAATGCCATGATGATAACCAGGCCTATTTTGAAAGTTTGTGTGAATTGTCACTTTAATTGTTTGTTTTTTTTTCTTTTCAAATTTCTTATACTTGGTTTCATGTCTGGGATGGTTTTAATTTTTATTCACTGTGCTATTTCCTCATTTTTCTTCACCACACATCTGATGCTCAGATGGCACGGTTGGGGGATAATCCTATTGCTTGGCCAGATGACATCACTGTTATATCGGTATCGTAGCTAACCAATTCAACGGTGCTCTGTATTGGGATTAGGGTTAAATATTTTGGGACAGCAATATCACCCACCATCAGTGTACTATTCGATATGTGTAGCATGTCAGCGATTTTCCTTCACTATTGCAATATATTTTCATTTGCATGATGCTCCTGTGGGATTTGGTGGAACAATGCATCAAGCCAACAATGAGTCGGCTGGCTTTTGATGGCGCAAATCAAATATGGCCTTCCGTCGACAATTTTCACCACTTCATATGAATCGTATCCACCCTATTGAATACACCATCGATCCCGTTTTTGTTTCTAAGGTAGAGCTAATGCTTGTATAGTGTAGCATTCCGTTTAGTCAGTTGTGTCCTCTACATTTTGACCGAACACCGATTTTCACCTGCATCCATTCTCTTTGGTTATCTTGCTCTGCATCAGATTCCGCTCTGCTTTGAGTTTCCAGGAACCCGATGATTATGGACATGCAAACACTGAATTGAACGTCGAACACAATAAAATGATAGTTTTTTTTAAATAATTTGCTAAAATGATACTGATGGAACCTAGAGATATAGATCAACCCCTTATGGACGATGGCAATGGATAGAAATCTCCATATTGCACATCCACTGTGGAACCCTGTATCAAACTCGCTTCCTCCCTCTCCAGTGGCCCAGCTTTCTGGATTTCCAGCACACCTTGATATTACAACTGTATGGGATCTGTTCGAAGAAATGAGGTGAACCTGGGTCAATTGGTTGATAGTTTTTAGCAATTTCCCTATGATAGAGTGCCTGCATTTTATCACATGGCCAGAATTGTTTTTACCCCTTTTTTGTTGTCCAGCTACAGAATACTTGTACTGGTCTGGACAATACATTGTGATCAAATGGTTATTATTCCGAATGGTCATATTGCTACGGATTTTGCAGTACATTGCAAACATTGAGAGCACCAGGCTGTTATGTATCTGCCAAGCCAGGCTAAACAAAGGAAGATAAAAAAAAATTGCCAATATAGGATTATTTGGTTGGTCGGGGGAGGGATGGCGGGGGGGGGGGTTGGTTGGTTGGTTGGTTGAGGAAGGGAGTGCGCTCAGGTGATAGTCGATGTAAAATGTTGGTCATGGCATGATGCCATGTGTGAGTACTGTGCATTCGATTTAATCCAACCAGTAGCTCTTACAGTCACATCACTTTGTTTATGGATAAGTTACATAACTGAAAGTCATCCGCTCAAATAATGAACCTTATTTCTCTGCGAGTCAAACCCACATGAGAGAACTTGCATGAGCACACCACAATCTCATAGCTAACCTGCCAGGGAAGAAACATTATCTTTGAACGAAATAATCGATTTTAACCTTGGTCACGCTGTTTTTAAAACAGAGAAGGTTTGCATAAACTATTTTGCCAGCAGGTATGTTTCTTCCCCAGGTGTGCTCCTGAAAGCCTAAAAACACGTACCTTCTCGCACGCAAGTGATTCGTGGATGTTTGGTGTCACGCTGTGGGAGATGTTCACGTATGGACAAGAGCCCTGGGTTGGACTCAATGGTAGCCAGGTGTGTGACAATGTTATGAAATTTCAACTTTAGGAGAACTTCATCCCTTTAAATCTTCTGTCCGCATCTTGGAGAGACATTTTCTGACAATCTCCCCTCCCCTGCCCCTACCCATTTGTTATTGTGTTATTGTATTGTTCTGTACACCTCTCACACACCGTGCATTATTATTACTCGCAGAGTATCCACCTTAAGGGTGATCTTGTTGCAAGCATGCAACACATTCTTCTGATGCATCATTTTATTTGGGCGGTGTATAGGCAACTGACAGCTCTGCATAGGCAACAAAAACAAATAACTCAGGTTACGTACATGAAGCAAAAACATACCTGCTGCTTATAATTAAAAATACCTCATTACATTGGAAAACGTTGGGACAGGAATACTGCACATAAATGGTGGAGGCTTGTAATACCTTTCCCCACCTGGAGGTGGCAATACACGATACATATTTACATGGAGACTTTGTGTCTCCACCCTTACCCCCCCCCCCCAAGACCACCGGCAAAGATAAAAGCACCCCTATGCATTAATTGGGGTCATGCTGATCCTCTGTAGCAAGTCTGGATGTAATTGGCCCAGAACTGTAGGAGGAATAGCACAACAAACAAACCCTCAAACAAACACAAACACCTGTGAATTATCTTAACGATTACCCTCAACAAATGAGAGGGTGTTTTATTTGGGGCCGTTTGTCTTTCTGTTTATAACAAGGAAATCCAACACAGGTGGAAGCCATTCAGCCCATCACGCCTGCGCGAACACCACACCAACCCATCGACACAAGATCCAAGGAAGAAAATGCAAAAAAAGTTTTTAATGAATGAAATAATTTATTTTATTTTATTTTTATTTTGTAACATTTGTATTTTTTTTTCCTTTTCTTCCCCTCGTTGGGGGGGGGGGGCATGGGCTTTGTTAAAAACACACAACATCAACCACACAACCTCCCTTGACAAGACCCCTACCAACAGCACTCCGTACACACGTACACAACCACCCATCAATGCTCATACTACCTAAAAGTCTTATCAACATCCCCATGTCCCTCTATCTCCAAAACTTCCAGGTACCTATCTAATTCTAATTGAAACTTATCCACTTTTTCTGCTGCCACTACCTTTCCAGGGAGACCATTCCATGCATTAACTACTCTCTGAGTGAAAGTCCCCTGCCTTACTACCATCTTAGCTCTCCTTTTTTTACTCTCAAGCTATGGCCCCTGGTCCTATCACTGTCTACTCTGCTGAATTATTCATCTGCACGTATTTATACCTTTCATTATGTTAAACATCTCGATCATATCTCCTCGTAACCACCTCCTTTCGAGTGAATAAAGCCCTGTCTCCTTCAGCCGCTCCTCATAGCTGAGTCTAGCTCGGCCCGGAATCAATCGAGTAACCTTGCACTGAACCCTCTCTTTGGCATCTATGTCCTTCCTGAATTGTGGTGACCAAAACTGCACACAATATTCTAGATGTGGCCCTCACTAAATTCCTGTATAATATTCACACCACCTCTTTTTATTTATAATTGATCCCCCTCCGAATACAACCGAAAATCCTACTTGCTTTACCTACAGCTGGCTGGCACTGTGCTACCTGCTTACCTCCCATATCTATTACCACCCCCACATCCTTCTCCTGTGTGACACGCTCCAAAATTACCCCTTGCATCCTGTAATCTCTATTTTCATTGTTCTTTCCCATCCCCAACACCTTTCACTTGCTCAGGTTAAACTCCATCTGCCAATCTTTTGCCCAATCTATGCAAGTAGCAATACTCTTGTTTCTGTTCACCACCCCCTCTGCTATCCACCTTACCTCCAAGCTTTGTGTCATCCACATATTTGGAAAGCTTACTCTACCTCATTATCCAAATCATTCATGTAAATAATGAATAGTAATGGTCAGAGTACTGATCCCTGAGGTACCCCGCTACTTACATCCTCCCAGCAAGACATCCTCCCACTCACAGCTACTCTTTGCTTCCTCCCACAAACCAGTTTGCATTCCAATTAGCTACCTGACCAGCCACTCCACAAGCCCTCACTTTGGCTCACAACCTCCGATGTGGTACCTTATCAAATGCCTTCTTAAAGTCTAAATATACTATGTTCACTGCCTTTCCCTCATCCACCCAATCAGACACTGCTTCATAGAACTCTAAAAGATTTGTTAAACAGGAACTCCCTTTGATAAACCCATGCTGACTTCCTTTAATTAGTTTGTATTTGTTTAAATGGTTCCTCATCTGGTCCTTAATTACTGTCTCCAACACCTTCCCCACAACTGAAATCAAACTAACAGGTCTTTTTGTGTTTGTTTGTTTCTTTGTCTTTGGAATGTGAGTACATCTACAAAGTATTTACAATTATAATGTGAATACATCTACAAAGTATGTACAATTATAATGCGAGTCCGTCTACAAAGTATGTACAATTAGAATGTGAGTACATCCATAAAATATGTACAAATATAATGTGAGTACATCTATTATAAAGTATGTAAAATTAGAATGTGAGTACATCTATAAAACATGTACAAATATAATGTGAGTACGTCTATTAAAAAATATGTAAAATTAGAATGTGAGTACATCTATAAAACATGTACAAATATAATGTGAGTACGTCTATTATAAAGTATGTATAATTAGAATGTGAGTACATCAATAAAGTATGTCCCAATATAATGTGAGTACATATATAAAGTATGTACCAATATAATGTGAGTACATCAATAAAATATGTACAATTAGAATGTGAATACATTAGAAAGTGAGTACATCTATAAAGTATGTACCAATATAATGTGAGTACATCTATAAAATATGCACAATTAGAATGTGAATACATCTATAAAATATGTACAAATATAATGTGAGTACATCTATAAAGTATGTACAATTAGAATGTGAGTACATCTATAAAATATGTACCAATATAATGTCAGTACATCTATAAAGTATGTACCTATATAATGTGAGTACATCTATAAAATATATACAAATATAATGTGAGTTCGTCCATTATAAAGTTTGTAATTAGAATGTCAGTACATCTATAAAACATGTACAAATATAATGTGAGTACGTCTATTATAAAGTATGTTTAATTAGAATGTGAGTACGTCTATAAAGTATGTATAATTAGAATGTGAATAAATCGCAAAAGTATGTACCAATATAATGTGAGTATGTCTATTATAAAGTTTGTACAATTAGAATGTGAGTACATCTATAAAACATGTACAAATATAATATGAGTTCATCTTTAAAATATGTATAATTAGAATGCGAGTACGTCTATAAAGTATGTACAAATATAATGTGAGTACGTCTATCATATAGTATGTACAATTACAATACGAGTACATCTATAAAGTATGTATAATTAGAATGTGAGTGCGTCTGTAAAGTATGTATAATTAGAATGTGAGTACATCTATAAGTATGTACCAATATAATGTGAGTACATCTTTAAAGTATGTACCAATATAATGTGAGTACATCTATAAGTATGTACCAATCTAATGTGAGTACATCTTTAAAGTATGTACCAATATAATGTGAGTACATCTATAAAGTATGTACCAATATAATGTGAGTACATCTATAAAGTATGTACCAATATAATGTGAGTACATCTATAAAGTATGTATAATTAGAATGTGAATAAATCGATAAAGTATGTACCAATATAATGTGAGTACATCTATAAAGTATGTACAATTAGAATGTGAGTACATCGATAAAATACTTCCAATAAAACCACACAAAACAAGTCTGAACGAGGGTATACAATCTTTGTTACGTTTGATGTCATTATTATTACATTTGGTCTTCCAAATAGTAACTTTGTTTGCCTTTATTCTTTCTGTATTTTTCGTCTTTATTTGTTTATCTTTTCTTATCTTACCTTGTGTTTTTTATTTTTTTAATCAACATCCCAATTTGAATTATTTTTAAAACTGACTCCAATCTGGTCTTGCCTTTCCTGCCCTCACCTTTCCCCCCAGCCTCTGCCTCTCCAGGCCGCACACGTTCTGCCAGATTCCCTTTCCTTGTTATCCTTCCAAAGTTCTTAACTCAATGTCCACCTCCTTTCTTTCATTCCATTTCTTTTTCCTCACCTGTGGAACTCCCTTCATGAGTTTATCTCGCTCTTTCCTGCAGGATTTCAAGTCTGCTACCATCTCAGCCCCCACCACCTCCTGTTATCACTCATTTCTATCAATGCGATTTACTACACATGCTGAAACCTGTTCTCCCTCTTTTCCTCCACATTTGTCTCCTTCTTCTGATATATATATATATATATATATATATATATATATATATATATATATATATATATATATATATATATATCATCTCACTGTTCTCCCTCTATCCCAGTTTGTATGTTGATATTAAAGCCCAAATAACACTTGTCAAAATCTCCATAAACAATCGGTCATATGATCCTTTCTTCAATACTGATTGGATCACTGCTTTGCATATGCACCCGATTGACCCAAAGCAGGTTCTCCTACAGTGTTCAAGCCAGGTTGGGATCAACAAAAAGGCCCTCAGTGGACATGCTTTGGGAAGGGTTTAACGCAAATGTTGATAACGGTGCCCTCAAAACTGCTGCAAGCAACAATGTTGCTGACAATTGTTCTCTGTAACACCTGTGGTTGGTGCTTCAAAAATTTGAAGACGCAACAAAATTTTCCTATGGACTGCCTTTTCTACAGAAAGGGCATTTATCCGTTTGTATTAATGTCACGAGAAGATTGTCTTTTCTTGCTGAAACTTGGATAAATGTTGCATTGTCTTCATTTGTCTTTCCCCACAGATTTTGCATAAAATAGATAAAGAGGGTGAGCGCCTTCCCAAACCAGAAGACTGTCCGCAGGATGCTTACAATGTAATGCTGCAGTGTTGGGCTCATAAACCAGATGATCGACCATCCTTTCTTGCTCTTAAAGACTTTCTTCAAGAGGTACTTGGTTACAGCTCACGTTCCTCACTTCATTGTCTTTCACACATTTACTGGGATTGTTGTTTTTAAAAAGATGCTTGGTTCTACAAAACTTTAATATAGACATAAACAGAGACATTTTGAAGGACATTATCATAAAAAGAAAACCACAAAGCTTTTCGTTGTGCTCTCTTCAGGTGAAATTCACACAAAGTGAGTGAGTAATGATGAATAACATTTTAAGACACACCCATTAACAAAGTCAGCCTCAATGGCTCTGCCTCAGACTCTGCAACCTCCAAATGGAGAGCTGAACACTGAACAGGCTTCTCCCACCTTGACCACTGGGAGGTGACGATGACGCATCAGTAGAGAATGTCCAATCATAATTGACTGTTGATGGGTGTGTATTAGACTGTTCTTCATCATTACTCACTCACTTTGTGCGAATTTCACCACAAGAGAGCACAACGAAAAATTTGTGGTTTTCTTTTTATGATAATGTCCTTAAAAATGTCTCTTTTTGTCTATATTGTTGTTTTTATTTTTCCTTCATAAATTTTGCCTTCACTTGCATCCTCATTACCCTCGGCAGAGGAGAAGGTCTTGCATTTGGGTCCGTTTGTCTGTCTGTTTGTCCGCACAGAACATGAGTATGTATGAATTACATTACACTCCTATATACCTTTGGACCTCTTGAGACCCGTAAGACCCTCTAAGACCCCCGAAGATTCTTTAAATTTTAAGACCCAAAAGACATTTTTAACCCTAATATCGTTTAAGACCCTTAAGCCACCTATGAATTTTTAAGACCCTTTAATACCCTTAAAACTTTTTAGAACCCCAAGACGCTTTAAGACTACAAAGACCCCTAAGGCACTTAAGACCCTGCAGAATCTATAGACCCCCTTACACCCTTTAGGAACCCAAAAACCTTTGGACTCTTCTTTGGACCCTTTAGGCCCTGATACATTCACACCTTTCAGATGTTTTAATACCCTGTAGACCACTTTGACCTCTTGATCCTTTTTAGACCTTTTAAAACCCTTCAGATAATTATGACCCTTTAGACCTGAAATTACACCCTTTGGACCCTTTTGATCTTTTAAGATCCTTGAAACACTTTAGACCATTTCAACCATTTAGACCTTTCGACCTTTAGACCTTCAGACCATTTGCCCTTTCCAGCGTTTCAAACCTTTGACCTTTACACATTTACAGCAAGACCATTTTGACCTTTAATTTGCAATCAACGGCCTTTCCTTTAGTACATCCTTCCATTTATTTGCCACACAAGATACACCACACAAAACAAGTACTGGTGATTGTCTGCAATGTCAGAATGTTCTTTCTTGTTTTTGTTTTGCACAACAAAGTGAAATTGATGCCAGGTTTGTCCCTCACCCTCTTCTGATATCACCAGAATCATAATATAATTGTTTAATGAGCGGGTGATGCGTTTATGTACATTTGCACCCACTGTATCGACAAGATGCTCATGTGTGCAACGACATTATTAATTCCCATATGATGGATTTGCCAAAAAACATTGATGAAAAGTTTTGGGATTTTTTTTCAGGAATGTAAAGTTTTGGGAGAGGACATTGGGACCATACTCTGTGCAGAGCATTGGTGCTGCTTGAGCAGTCTCCTTGGCTATTGGACACAATCCTGGATGGATCACCACTCCTACACAGTATACCAGCATGCTGGCACTCATTTTGCCGACCTCTGAAGGATGACGGGCCGAGTTAACCCCACCTGGTATTAATTAAAACAGCTGAGCGGGGTTTGAACTCAGGATACTAGGATCCAAAGCCCGCCACCCGAACCATTAAGCCAACATCAGGCATGAGTTGTGTGTTAATTATATAATGTTTTACAGACAAAGTTTTCAAAAAGCTTCAGAGGTCAACTGAATAGGGGGAGAGAAAAAAAAAGAGAGAAATTAATTGTCAGATATTTTTCAATTACGCATATTCTTCGGAAGCACTGTTATCATTGACACATGGCATCAGCAACAACTGACGTATAACAGCGAGGTGTTTAAATAGCAGATAATTCTGTTTAAGGAGTTTGTTGTTACTGCACCCAAAGCGAAAAGTGGGTTCACTTTGTCGGTCTACCTGTCTGTCTGTCTGTCTACAAACGTCAGTTTATGATCGAGGAACAACTTGATTTAAATTGAACACGAATCGGAAAAAAACCTATACTACCTAGCAGTACCTTGGCTTTTTGAATTTGACCCAATCTCACATGCATAGGGAGGAGCAAGGTAATTTTTAACCTCCGCCATCGAAGATGGACGGAGGTTACTGTTTTCACCCCTTTCTGTTTGTTTGTTTGTTTGTTTGTGAACAGTATTACGGAAAAAAACTCCTCGACGGATTTCGACGAAACTTGGTGAGGGGATTAGGTATGGTCCAAGGATCATGCCATTAGATTTTGGACTTGCTCCAAGGTCCAATATGGCCGCTATGGCGGCCATTTTGAAAAAATATTTGAATTTTTGTTTTTGCACTTCTACATGTTTTAAGTGATTTCCAACCAAAAAATAAATAAATTTGTTGGAGAAAAAAAAAAAAATTTGCAACTTTTTTTCAAAAACATTTTTAGTTGAAAAATATTTGAATTTTTTTTTTTGCATTTCTACATGTTTTAAGTTATTTCCAACCCCCCACCCCCCTGCCCAAAAAAATTGTTAGAGAAAAAAAAACAAATTTTGCACCTTTTTTTTTTTCCAAAAAAATTCGATTTTTTTTTTTTCCTTGGCATTTCTACATGCGCGTTGATCTAGTTTAGTTTATTCAATCGTGGTTCATTAGAGTCTGATCCGTTTTGACCTACAATGAATAGGATATCAGGTTCACTTAAGTGACCCAGCAGTATTGGCGGCGGAGGTTTTGCACACTACCGAGTGCTCCCCCTCTAGTTTGAGTCTATTCCTGTCTTGCAGTCAAACAAAATTGAAAATCATTCCAAACAGGAAACTTACTGTTTTTAAGGATGTCATAAAGGACACATACAACAGGCACAAATTATAATTAATGTAACCTGCTAAGTAAGGTGGTGTAAAAGACGCTGTGTCAATGGAGGTCATCCTCCGGAAAAAAAAAAATTTGCAACCTTTAAAATATTTATTTTATTTTCATTTGAATTAAATACTTGAACATTGTAGAACACACATCACCTTTTCGACATTTTCAAAACCCTTCCGTTTAGCAGTACTTGGACAAAATATTATGGCATTTTACGTCATCATGACCAATCAAATTTGCCGCTCGCACACCTCACCCATGTCCTTGTTTCTCAAGACTGCTTGCAGAAATGTGCTCTGAACTCTCGAGTTTTGTTTTGTTGTTGAGTGTTCATTTTTATTTCCATTTATTGTTGTATACAGTCAAGGCTTGTGGAGGAGCGAGAACACGTCATGGACCAGGAAAGAACAAGAGCATTTGAGAGGGAGGATGACACAAGGGGTGAACAATCTGGATACAGGTGCAAACTCTCAATCACTGTAGTGGAAGGAAAAACTTCAGAAGGAGCACAAATGGAACAACAACAACAACAAAAAAAATTTGAAGACTGTCGGGAAGTCGGGGGGTGAAACCCAATCACCTGGAAACATGGAAAGAGGTGTGATTGGGGAGGGTTAATGTGGGTAGAAACGATCATGGGTATGGATACATAACAAAAGGCACAGCAGGAGAAAGGAGAAACACCCTCAGCAGAGCAGAGGGAGAAAGTAGATGGAGACAGAAAAGCAAAAGATATGCAGGTAATGACAAGAGGTAAGGGAGAATGCAAAGAGTGGACAATATGGATACATAAGCAAAATTTGGGGGTTGGGGGGGGGTGTTAATGTGCAGAGAAAAGGTTATGATTTTGGATGGGGGATGACTTGAGATGATGGTGAACAGCTGTCATGAAGACCTGGAGGGAAGAATGATATTGAATTAGTGGATGGAAGGTGGTTCCACAGGTATTGCAAAAAGGTGAACAGTGATTCTGGATTTAGGCAGTTTCACCAAGAGGGAGTTGATGGTGGACCGTGTGCATCCTGCAGATACCTGGAGTTGTGGGGGGAGGGGTGGGATGGGGAGGACAAATCACGGAGCAGGCAGAGGGTGCAAGTCCAGAAATGAGGCGGAAGAAGACAGACAGAGAGAGACAGAGACAGAGACAGACGGACCACTGACCTGATAGTCCCATTGACTCAGCCTCATTCTGAGAGATTCCAATGATATTGAAAGCTTTTGTTTCCACGGTGTCAATTTGAGCAAGATGTGCGGCATGGGAGCTAGCCCAGAGGGGAGAGCCATACTACATCGAGTCGTGGATGAAAGTCTTGTAGGTTAACAGGTGCTAAGGAAAAACTTTGCACGACGGAGGATGTCTAATCCACGGCTGGCTTTTAAGGTAAATTTCGATACGTGGTTTGCCCGAGAAAGATCATGGCTGATGGGGAGGCCCAAAAGTTTGGCTTCCTGAACTTCTCTGAGCGGTTTGTTTAGGAAGTATATGGGAGTTTTGCCAGATGGTCCTTCCGGAGAGACAGAGATAGCGTGAGAGTGAGAGTGTGAGATTTGTATGGATTGAAAGACATATTGCGAGTATTGGACTAGCTCATGATTTTATCAGTGTTTGCAAAGAGGAAAGAGGCTCTTGCCTTCCTATCTGAGAGATGAGGAATGCCACTGCGGAGGGTGGAGTCATCAGCAAATAGATGAAGGATTTTCAAGAGAGTCAGATTGTTGATGAAGAATCGGAACAGGACTCGGTCAAAGTCACTGCCTTGGGCCACTCCAGCTATGACAGGTATTATCTTCTCGAGTGGAGGAAGTCCATAAGCCATGAGAGAAGATGGCCTTGGATGTCATAGACAGAATATTTCGAGAGCAAGAGGGTTCCAGACTGTATCGAATGCTGGAGATATGGCGAGAGAGACGGCCCTGTTCTTGTATCTGAGATTGAGGACCTCCATCCGTTTTTGGGAGAGCAGAAGCAGCATGTCCAGGGAAGAATGATTCGGTCTAAATCGGAACTGAAACTGTATTTTGAGATCAGGTCATTGGAGAAAAGGAAGGTTTGATGTCAGCTGCGATGATGGATTCCATGCCCTTTTTGATGATGAAGTATGCTAATCGTTCTGATTTAAGAGGATATTGCTTTCACCATATTTACGTAATGCAGTGATGTATGACTTTCAAGAAAATGAAAGACTATGTAGGGCAATAATAACGTAAACATAGTAGTAAACATAGTAGTGGTTTTATTTTTAGGATGCCATCTCTACCATTGCTGAATCCATGTCTAAAACCTGTATATCTGAAGATGAGAATTGTGCTAGTTTTGCATTCAAATTTGAAATGTACCTTTCTGTTTTTTTTTTTTTTTGTCATTTATAAGGTTCAGCCAACAGAGATGTGTGCCTTGCATGATTTTGAGGAACAGGACAAACTGTCTATCCGAGTTGATGATGTCATCACCATTTTGGATGGCAGGTAAGTATTTCTGAAAAAAGATAGTTTGAAACAAGAACATCTATTCAATAGAATATTAGACCCGATATTTGTTTTGCATGTTTTAAAATAATTATAAAAAGCAAGATGTGATTTGGTGTGCCAGGTGGGCCGGTTATGTGCGTGACAATACATGCTAGGTTGGGTGTGTGTGTGTGTGTGTGTGTGTGTGTGTGTGTGTGTGTGTGTGTGTGTCTGTGTGTGTGTGTGTGTGTGTGTGAATATGTGCTTGCTGGGTGTGTGTGGCAGTACATTCAGCATTGGCTGGGTGGGTGCACGGAGACGTTTCCTGGCTGGGTGCGTGGTGGTGGAACATACCAGGCTCGGTGGGCTTGTGGCACAAAGATGCACATCAATCTGATCTTTGCTTTTTTTTTTGTTTCATGGCAGGGCTGAGAATTACTGGTGGCGTGGCCAGAACAAACGTACACTGCTGGTAGGACCATTCCCAAGGAATGCAGTGACATCAGTAGCTGGTCTGTCTGTAAATGACATCAGCCTTCCACTGAAGCACAGCTTCATTCACACCGGGCACGGTGCATCACAACCTCATCGCAGTTGGGGCCATCCAGACCGAATTGATGAGTCAGTCATCACACGCACACGCACACGCACACGCACACGCACAAACACACGCACAAACACACGCACAAACACACACACAAAAACACACACAAACACACACAAACACACACAAACACACACACACACACACACACACACACAGTCAAGGCCTACTTTGGTTGTTATGATGCTATTTTGAGCTTTGCTTAAGGCCCTGTCACACCTTGACGTTTTAGCCAGCGTATGGCAAGGTCTCAAAATGTATGTAAAACGCTGGCGTATGCTGAACTATTGATGTTGTTTTTTTTTAAGTTTTGGGCATATAATAACGTGTTGGACGCATGCGTAACGTACACAGTACGTTTTAATCACATATAGATAACTTATACCAACGAATGATGAGCGTGTTGTCGGCGTTCACAACCTATACCCAACGACAGTCTAACTTGTGCATAGTGCGCGGCAGCCTATCGCCGACGATCACGTGGCGTAGGCTATTCATAGGCTGCCGCACAACGATTCAAATCATAACCGCACTAGACATCGAAGTGTGAAGCCGCTGTCACACCTTGACGTTTTAGCCAGTGTATGCCGACGTATGAAAAATTTGCCGAACCAAGCTGGCACGCGTGGAATACATTATGGGTAAGTTTTGTATACGTTAAAAGCACGCTGGCATACGTCGTCATACGTCGAAATTTTCAGCATTTTGAAAATTTCTCGACGTATGACACACGTTCCGCATACGCTGTAGGCACGCTACGCGATCGTTGACACATGTCGACACACGTTACTTATACGTTACTCATAAGTCGAAACACGTCGAGGTAAAAAAATGTTCCAGACTCCCTGCTTTTTTTGTTTGTTTGTTTTTTTCTTCAGTATGACGGTGATGTTGACACTTCGATTTCTAGTGCGGTTATGATTTCAATCGTTGAGCGGCAGCCTATTAATTGTATTATATTATAACTGCACTAGAAATCGAAGTGTCAACATCACCTTCATACCGAAAAAAAAAAAAAAAAGAAC
The DNA here is from genome assembly GCF_056783735.1 of Eptatretus burgeri. NCBI lineage: Eukaryota > Metazoa > Chordata > Myxini > Myxiniformes > Myxinidae > Eptatretus > Eptatretus burgeri. The sequence continues at coordinate 30,384,131 of NC_140969.1, read as the reverse complement.
CAGGGAGTCTGGAACACTGACGCTAACCATTACCTTGACATGTTTTGACTTATGAGTAACGTACAAGGAACGTGTGTCAACGATCGCGTAACGTGCCTACAACACGTTCTCATAGGTTAAAAATAAGTTTCGGGTACGCTAAACATTACCCCGACGTGTTTCGACTTATGAGTAACTTACAAGTAACGTGTGTCAACGATCGCATAACGTGCCTACAACTTATGGCCAGCATTATGCGGAACGTGAGAGTCATACGCTGGCATACGTCGAAAAATTTCAAGCATGGAAAATTTGTCTAACACCTCGGCGTACAAAGACGTATGCCAGCGTACTACAAAAAAAAGCCAGCGTACTACGACGTATGCCAGCATGCTCTTAACGTATACAAACTTACCCATAACGTATTCGACGTGTGCCAGCGTTTTAGCCAAATTTTGCATACGTCAGGCATACGCTGGCTAAATCGTCAAGGTGTGACAGGGCCTTTATGTTGGGTACACTTTGTCATTTGGGTGCAACGAGGTAGTACATGAGTGTATGCTGGGAGACTGTACTCTGAGACTGTTTTGGCCTTTGTTTCAGCCTGTACTTGGGAAACCCAATGGAACCTCCAGATGTTCTGGATCCAGAGAACAGGCAGAAGCCGGCTGTGCAACAGAGCAAGAGTATGTATCTTGCCTCTTTTTCTTCTTCTTGCGTACAGTATGGCAGCTTGGCTGCCGGGTTGTAATCATTTTGTTGGGGCACGACTGTGCCGCTGATGCTGTGCTCCTATACCAGTAGGCTGGTACTCATTTTGCTGACCTCGGAAGGATGACAGGCTGAGTCAACCCCACCTGGTGTTAATTCAGTTTCCAACGGGGCTCAAACTCAGGATCCTAAGATCCCAAGCCACCACCCGAACCATTAAGCCAACACGAGGCTGCATCTTGCTTATCCTATCCCATTAGTGAGTGCCAAATCACTCATATAGTCACTTTATTAGTCCCGTACCGGTTTCACCGGAGAGGACTATAGGCTTGCTCTCCCTCTATCCCCCTCTCCGTCCCACCTGTGGTTTTTCAGACTTTTTTCCCCATACTCTTTAACATATTCAACTGAAACTTGGAACATGGCTTAATTATGATGTGTTGCAGAACAAGTTTGAGTTTCAGGGCGTTTCGTCAATTTTTCACAGTCAACTTTTTAAACTTAGAAAATATCACATATTATACATGGCGTCAGTGTTCCATTGCCCTCACTCCACTACACTGCTTTACACCCATTGGATGGACAGCTGGTATGAATCCACTCCAAATAAAATCATGCGCCGCCATTGCATGAAACATCACAGCTCGGCAGGCCTCAGGCCCGGGTGTTAGTCGATGTGCCGGTGCAATTGGAATGATCCCAGGTATATAACCACGATGTATTATTTATCGATGCACATAAGCCGTACTCATGGTTTTGCTTCACGTATGTACATCAGGATAATTTTATTATTTTCAGCACCAAACATGCTGTTACACATCGCCCACATAATGTTCATCGGGACTGGTAGGGTCATGTTTTGCAAAGCAATTCTCCCTCTTGTTATTCTTCATTTTGCAGTCAGTTGTATCACCTACTTCTGTTTATCTTACCCGGGTTAATATATCCCAGAGTTCCATTACTTGCAGACTTGAACAAAGATCACTTTAATGATTCAAACAATTTTACTGGCTCGAAAATGCAAGCAGCAGGATTCATGCCAAAGTGAAAGTAGCTCGGTGCTTTGATTCCTCCCCAAGATCCTTACAATTGGTGTTGTATTTGTTAAGAGGACTTAACAAAGCTGGTCTTAACACTTCATTACCCTCACTCGTTTCTGAATGGAGGGAAGAGGTGTGTGTGTGTGTGTGTGTGTGTGTGTGTGTGTGTGTGTGTGTGTGTGTGTGTGTGTGTGTGTGTGTGTGTGTGTGTGTGTGTGTGTGTGTGTGTGTGTTCATGTCAAAGTTATCCACACCCGTCTCTGGTGTGTGTTTGGTTGTGCAAATATGTATTTTTAATTTGCAAAATGTCAAATATATTGTTGCGGATTCGCGCCCGCCGGCGTGCTGACGGCCACGTAACTCGAATCGCGGCACGTCGCCCACCGGACGGACAATCCAGTCGTGACCCTCTCGGACTAACGCCGGGAACCAGTCACGGGTGGACCTTTCGGTCTCACCGCGATCGAGCCAATCGGCCCCCGCGTGGGATAGGGTTGCTCGCCAAATCCGACCTACCTAAGTACCCACGCGGAGGGTAGACCGGGCGATCGCACCTCGCCGCAGGTCGACTTCGGACACGGGCCACTTAAGCGACCCGTTCCGTACTATCGGGATAACCGAGCGGTGTTATTCATCGACCTCGACGGTTCGATTAATTATCGGGCGTATTCAGCCCACTACCAACCCTTTACGTGAAGCAAGATGAGGATTCAAAGAAAGAAATGACGAAGCGAAGCGGGAAACAGTTCAACACAAAGCACATTTATTCGCGGCACACGGGAAGCACACATATTCAATTCCACCAAAAGCACACAGAAAAGAAAAACACAATTCAATTTACACAAAAAGCAAATATAAAAGAGAAACACAATGCAGAGCTATCCGACTACCGAGCACACGGCAACACTTATACAATTTTACTTCACAGACGGCGCCGACAACACATACCCAAAACCAAGGAAAAGAATACCCTCAAGGATGAGGCGGGCCTGAGGCCGAGACCGGGTCGGGCCTACCCGTCTGGTGATGAGACGCGGAGCGGCGATGGTGCCTCAACTCCGCGGGCCTCGCGGGCAGTGTCTGGTAGGGGGTGGGAAAGGGGCCCCCTTGGTCGCATTATCTCAGCGCGGGGGGAAACAGGAGGGGGTTGCTGATGCTCGGGGTATAGAGGATTTTTATTGTCCCGCGACGAGCGTCTCCACCTCGGCCAGGTCGCGCTGTGGGCCTCCCTGGGGTGCAGCTCCCTGCACGACGCGAGCACCCCCTCGTCTGCCCTCGCCGCCTCTCCACAGCTCCGTCCCCTCCGCTCCGACTCCAACGCCAACGCACACGACGACCAGCTCCTTCTTGCCAACTCCACCGCCCGCGAAGTCTTAACTCTCTGTTCTCCTTCGACTCTACTCCTCACTGGACTGACGAACACGGTCGCTTTTATCAGCCCCGTAGCTTCGCCCTCTCATCTTTGACCCCCTCCCTTCGACCTTTCACCTCGCTCCCCATTGGCCCGAGAAAAAGTGGGCGTGAATGCTTTTTGATCCATAAATTTGCATATATCGATCGCCCTCCAACGCCCTGGGGGCGGGGCCAATTCGCCCCTCGCTCACCGATTGGACGGCAAAAAGTGGGCGTGTGTCGTTTTTGATCCGTTTTTTGAAGCACAAAATCCGTGATTTTGTACACGCTGTTCGGCGCGCGCCCTGCACGAGTCCAACACCGGTACCCACAGGCGGCGCAAGAACGGTGGCGATGCGACGGTTGCGAGGTGTGACGTGAAGGTCGTGGCGGTTGTGGTGAAGCGGCGTTGTGGTTGGTGGTTGATGTTGTGGTTGTGGTGGTAACAATGGCGGTTGGTCCAAAATAAAGATAGTAAAAGAAAAACGGCTATCCTGAAGAGTCGCAGCACGCATAAATGACATGTATTCCCACTAGACAACGGGTTTGGGCCTAACTACACATGTACTTACCGAGATACCTCACCTAAGGGACCTGAATGGTGGTTTGCGAATTTGGTAACCACAACACTACCGCCTCCCCTTTTTACAGACTCGTCCCGAGTCGTCAAATTTTCGTGTGCCATCATGTGTAGTTTTCCCCTAGTACATTTTACCTACAGATCCCTGAGTGCGACATTCATGGTATTCGTGTCCCCAAAATAAATAACCTGAGGGCTGCGTAACTACCTAAACAAACTCACTCACACGGACGACTTAAATAAAATTGCCGGCGCTAAGACATACATGCCGGGGGCGCACTCATATTTACAGTACATCTTAACCTTAACTTACAAATTTTACACTAAACCATGGCCCAGGATCATTGAACTCTGCAAAAGAAAGCAGTTAGCAGGGAGCCAGGCTGCCCACATGCAGTCTCTGGCTCAAACAATGCAGGTGACAGGGAACGTGGCTGGCTGCTCACACGCAGTCCAAGGCCTTCCCTTTTGAACTGAACGCAGTGAACCACAACGGTGCATGGGCTGCACAACGCAGTCTCCGTGCCAGCTCAAGTGGCACACGCAATGAGCACAACGAATGGATGGGTGAACACAAACACGGTGCACGGGCCGCCACTGCAGGCCCGTGTTGTAGCTGCCAACAGGGCAGTTGTCGCAGCTTGCAAACTGTTGCTTTCTGATCCTGGCGCACATGGAAATGAACAGGGGGGGCAAAGCAAAAATTGAACAGGGGCTGGTGAACAGGGGCAGTGGGCATGGCATGGCAAAGGCAGCAGGCAAACACAGCCCGCAGAAGAAGGCCGCTGCAGGCAAACTCAGCCCGCAGAACCAGGCCGTTGCAGGCAAACACAGCCGGCAGATGAACTGGCCGGCACAGGCCTTGAAGACAAACAGCCAGCAGATGAACTGGCCGGCACAGGCCTTGCAGCACAGCAGCTGCAGACGATCCAGCCGGCACAGGCCTTGCAGCACAGCAGCTGCAGACGAAGTTGGCCGGCCTCCGCCTTGAAGCAAAACACGGCCAGCCGATGAAGTTGGCCAGCTCTTGCCATTCAGTGGAGGTTGGTGGAGGGAGTGCGGTGGTGCTGGCCACTTGGAGGGCGGGCTCGGACCTACCTACCTGTCTCCCTCCCAACCTATCGCCTTTGCCTGTCACTGTACATACCCACTCCCTTAATTTGTCAAACCCCAATTTAGCCCCAACTTATTTTTTTGTTGTTTTTATTTTTACTTCCCCCCTATAAATCGTCCCCTAACCCCCTTTATCGTCCTTGTTCGGCAAACCTATCCTGTCACCTAGCCTACTCCCAACCCCTACGTTCCCTTCCCGGAGGGGAATAAGGGAGAGCTAACGTCCTGTGTCGAGGCCCAACGAAGCCTCAGAATGGCCTCCCCAGAGTTCAGCGATCTTAACACTAAGTGGGTCCAGCGGCCCACAACGACAGCGAGGGGATGGATGGTGCAGAGGGGTACATCTCCTAATCTACCCTAACCATTTAACTGTTAAACTACCCCGGGGCTTTCAACAAGCGCCTCTCGCTTAAACTATTGGTTCTAACAACCCAGATTCCCATCGCCTGTGTTGGTGTCCTTACAATTTCGGGCCTCGCCCCCCAATTTTCTCTCCGTGCCCTCACACGGTCTCCTGGCTGGGACACGTGGCTCCCTTTGGCAGGCACGACCCTCTGCCGAATCTCCCGCTATGGCACCCCCGGGCACTACACTGCCTCCGAGCCGACCAGCTCCCTAACACCGGGGAGTGCCCCCCATGGCACCTCCCCTGAAACGCACACGTGGCAGGCCGGCCTCCCGGGCCCCTTTCCGAGGGTCACCCGTGCCCACAACACTGCCCACGCGGCTAATGGCGCCCCGGGCCCCCGCACCAAGCAGGCGCACCCGTGCCCACTACTCTATCCCGGCCCCCCATGGGCCCATGGCCTACCGCGGCCGACTAGCCTGGTGCCCGGGGTACCCACTCAGCGATACTCACCTTTCGCAGCCACGCTCCCAAGCCCGTCAACAGGGCTCCTGCACCCCTCCAAATGGGTCTCGAGCCTACTTTCCCACCAACAGCAAAACGACCTCCATTTTTCAATTTGACTAACCCAGCTAACTCACTTTACTCTGACCCCGGGGTCCCTTGGGCGGGAGTCACTCCTCCCCCCAATCACTCATCGCACCATGCATTCCCCATTCGCTCCACTCACACAGACCCGCTGGCCTCACTCACTCACCATGTACTCACCTCACAACTCTCCAACTCTTCAACACACACACCGCTGAAGTCTGCCATCCTTCTATCTACATCCCCTAACTAACTCGTGCTCCCACGTCGTCCCTTAAACTACAGCACGTTCCTTTTAACACTACGTAGCTAAACTACGTCCCCACTACACATCCAAAGTCTGTCTCTGTCTCCAAAATAATCCCATTTTATTTCCCAACCTAAATCTCGCTATCATCCCTCTTCCTAATCCATTCCACGGACTCCATGAGGACTTACCCCTGCCCCATGAAGTCGGTCTAACTAAGCTAACCCTTCCCCCTAACTAGTTTCCATCCTGTGCCCAGGTCAAGGGGGTCTTCCACCCTTTGCGCAGGAATCCTGTGCACCCGAAAGTGAGGCTTGTCTTTTTTTTTTTTTCATGCGCAGCACCTGCGCGGCAACTCGCGCACTTTGCACCTGCCCGTGACGTCATGCAGCTGCACGTGTTCCTCGTCCCTCCTTGGACGGTACCATCCGGCAGAGATACCCCTCCTGCCGGATTCCAACCCCACGTGCAGCCATGGCGTCACCGTGCGCATAAAAAAAAAAACACAAGCCCCACGTCTCGAGGGGTTTCCCACGCGAACACATGTGCTTTGCCCGTTGGAGCTTAACACACACGATCGCGTGGAGAACCCGTCCGGTCCAAATCCGTTTACCTGCCTAAACTTTGTCCGTCCGCGGGATCGGCAAATCCACCGCGTGCGTTTCCGGACCGGGACTTTACTCTCGCAAGCGAGCACGTGGTGGTCTCGTGCGTTGCACAGCACGAACCGCGTGCTCACTGCTGGGTGAACCCGGCACGGTCCGCGAAACAACGACAGCCGCCACTCGGCTTTCTTTCTTCACATGTCTCCGTCGTCGCCATTCAACCCACGCACACCTGCGTGTTACGACGCACACAGTCCACTCCATCACATTCACACCGGGAGACGCGGCTGCGTGCTCCCGCATGCCGACCGACATCTCCCTCACATACCGCTCTCTCACACACACGGTCTCCCTTGCATAACCCATACCACTCACACGTGGTGCTCCATTCACTCGTGCCTCACTCACACACGCGGGGGCACTCAACCGCGGTGCCTCATCCACACACCGTCCCTCACTCACACACGCGGGGGAACTCAACCGCGGTGCCTCACTCACACTGGCCGTTTCATCCACACACACGGCCTCACTCACACACGGTGCCTCACCCACACACGCGGGGGCACTCAACCGCGGTTCCTCATCCACACTGGCCGTTTCACTCACACACACGGCCTCTTCCACACACGGGGCCTCATCCACACACGGCGTGCTGGGAAGCACGCACTCCGGCACCATCGCCACCACCCACTCACACACGGGGTCGCTTCCACACACGGGGACGCACTCACACCTTGCACCACACACACAGGGACAACCACACTGGGGATTCGAGTCCCCACAAGGGTCTCCGGGGCCTCTATACCCCCCAAGCTCTCCATGCACCCGTCCACAGCACTCGTCCCCTCAACCTCGCAAAGCACGACCGAACTCACCTGGTCGTGACTCGCCTCAAGGGGGCAGACTCCCTCCCCTCGTTCCTGGAGGAGGCCATCCAGCTGCTCGCACCGGGTCCCCACACGCTCCGCGAGCTCACCCCCATTATCCTCCACTACCTCCGTGTGTGTGTGTGCGTCACTCACCCCGTCTTCATCGTGTTTATTGGTCTCTGCTTCTTTCTGGCGTCTTTCCCTTATCTTTATGTAGGTCAACCTTGCTTTCTCTTTAAGTCGCTCCCGTCCTTCCCTGTTTTTCACTCCTTGCTCTTTCACGATCTCCGCGTACCTCATCCTTGCTCTCCGTATTAATTGTTCTTTTCTCTCCCTCCCAATTACTTTCACCTCGTCTCTTGTCTCCCGAATTACTTTTTCCTTACCCGCCTCCACCGCGGGCCTGTCAGCCGTTGCACCCCCTTCCAGCTCGTTTGCTCCCACACGTGGAGTCGCCATTCCGAGTTCCCTGCTAACGGCCTTCAAGCCCGCCTGCAGGCATCGGCCCATGTTCTGCGTCTCACCCCGGAGCTTTTTCATTTCCTCCTTCATGTTTGCTTCCATTCCGTTTATTTGCTTGTTCATTTCGTTTTTCATTTCATTTGTATTTGTATCCATCTTTTCGTTCATTCCTTTCATTTCGTTTGTCATTGCCGCCAGCATGGCGCATAGCTGGGCCATTTCGGGTGCGCTTGAGTGAGCCGTTTCGGCAGGGGTTGGGGAAGGGTTTTGGTGGAGAGGGGGGGGGAGGTGTCATACACCGCGGCCGCTGCCGCACCCATTTCGGGCTCTGGGTTCAGTTGGGCGAGTCCGTGTTCCTGCACAATCAACATTTCCTGCACGGGGATTCCATCCTGGACCATGGACTCTACATTACTACACATATACATTTCTAATACCCCCGGCTCCCACTCGCCTTGAGACGCCATCTTGCTTCTCTTAAAGGGTTAATTTTGCTCGCTCGTAATTTGGAGGGAATCGGGGGTCGCTTCTCTCACCCCTGGACCGATTCCCGTGAATTTAATTGGAGACAGGAGAGCCCGTTTTCCTGTTCTCCGATACCAGTGCCGCGAGGAGGGCGATGGATTTGTATCGCACGACCTGACACCAGTGTTGCGGATTCGCGCCCGCCGGCGTGCTGACGGCCACGTAACTCGAATCGCGGCACGTCGCCCACCGGACGGACAATCCAGTCGTGACCCTCTCGGACTAACGCCGGGAACCAGTCACGGGTGGACCTTTCGGTCTCACCGCGATCGAGCCAATCAGCCCCCGCGTGGGATAGGGTTGCTCGCCAAATCCGACCTACCAAAGTACCCACACGGAGGGTAGACCGGGCGATCGCACCTCGCCGCAGGTCGACTTCGGACACGGGCCACTTAAGCGACCCGTTCCGTACTATCGGGATAACCGAGCGGTGTTATTCGTCGACCTCGACGGTTCGATTAATTATCGGGCGTATTCAGCCCACTACCAACCCTTTACGTGAAGCAAGATGAGGATTCAAAGAAAGAAATGACGAAGCGAAGCGGGAAACAGTTCAACACAAAGCACATTTATTCGCGGCACACGGGAAGCACACATATTCAATTCCACCAAAAGCACACAGAAAAGAAAAACACAATTCAATTTACACAAAAAGCAAATATAAAAGAGAAACACAATGCAGAGCTATCCGACTACCGAGCACACGGCAACACTTATACAATTTTACTTCACAGACGGCGCCGACAACACATACCCAAAACCAAGGAAAAGAATACCCTCAAGGATGAGGCGGGCCTGAGGCCGAGACCGGGTCGGGCCTACCCGTCTGGTGATGAGACGCGGAGCGGCGATGGTGCCTCAACTCCGCGGGCCTCGCGGGCAGTGTCTGGTAGGGGGTGGGAAAGGTGCCCCCTTGGTCGCACTATCTCAGCGCGGGGGGAAACAGGAGGGGGTTGCTGATGCTCGGGGTATAGAGGATTTTTATTGTCCCGCGACGAGCGTCTCCACCTCTGCCAGGTCGCGCTGTGGGCCTCCCTGGGGTGCAGCTCCCTGCACGACGCGAGCACCCCCTCGTCTGCCCTCGCCGCCTCTCCACAGCTCCGTCCCCTCCGCTCCGACTCCAACGCCAACGCACACGCACACGCACACGACGACCAGCTCCTTCTTGCCAACTCCACCGCCCGCGAAGTCTTAACTCTCTGTTCTCCTTCGACTCTACTCCTCACTGGACTGACAAACACGGTCGCTTTTATCAGCCCCGTAGCTTCGCCCTCTCATCTTTGACCCCCTCCCTTCGACCTTTCACCTCGCTCCCCATTGGCCCGAGAAAAAGTGGGCGTGAATGCTTTTTGATCCATAAATTTGCATATATCGATCGCCCTCCAACGCCCTGGGGGCGGGGCCAATTCGCCCCTCGCTCACCGATTGGACAGCAAAAAGTGGGCGTGTGTCGTTTTTGATCCGTTTTTGAAGCACAAAATCCGTGATTTTGTACACGCTGTTCGGCGCGCGCCCTGCACGAGTCCAACACCGGTACCCACAGGCGGCGCAAGAACGGTGGCGATGCGACGGTTGTGAGGTGTGACGTGAAGGTCGTGGCGGTTGTGGTGAAGCGGAGTTGTGGTTGGTGGTTGATGTTGTGGTTGTGGTGGTAACAATGGCGGTTGGTCCAAAATAAAGATAGTAAAAGAAAAACGGCTATCCTGAAGAGTCGCAGCACGCATAAATGACATGTATTCCCACTAGACAACGGGTTTGGGCCTAACTACACATGTACTTACCGAGATACCTCACCTAAGGGACCTGAATGGTGGTTTGCGAATTTGGTAACCACAACAATATAATCGAGAAAAAACAACTTGAGAACCACCGTCATCAGGGATTTGTCCCCATTCATTCCCCCTGAGCTGCACCCATTCCTGAAGCATTCTGTTTAGTGTCAGTGAGTCTGCACTGGTTATAAGATCAACTGCAATCTATACCCCCCCAGTGAGGCTCAGCATTGTTCAAGATTGGTCTTGTGTTCAAGTGAGTTCATTCTTGATTTGTCTCACCTCAACGCATAGCTCTTCCCAGTGAGGTTTTCTTTGAGAACTGCATGCTGCACAATGATCTTTTAAAGCTAACATATGTGCATCACACACATCCCCACAGCCTGTGTCACACCATGATTCCAAGGACTCCCTGAAAGTATTTCGGCTTTCGCTGCTCTTGATTAACTACATCTTCTTTGTACAGTATATCCACACGGTGACCGCCGAGGCGGTCATGTTCTTCGCTTTATAATTGATACCATAGCAGAGTACTCACCCGACAGGCGATCTTATTCCAAGCGTGCAACACGTTCTTCTGACGCATCGCTTTATTTTTGGCAGTGTATAGGCACCGGACCACTGCCTCGATCGCTCCCGAAAATAAAAAAAATATCCCGAGTTACCAATACGAAGCAAAAACATGCTTACTGCTTATGTGCATATATAACACTGTTACAGAACTGGGGTTCGGGGTTCACCACGAGGGGGACTTCTCGGATTCTCCCCCACCTCCGGACCTGAGGCCACCAACCATGGATACTCCGTGGTCCGACAGGTTGCTAGTCAACCGTGGACACCGATTGACATGACCAAACTGAGCAGGGTCCTCGCGACTCAACTACCTCGTTACCTCACTGGTGATTTGGTGGCACTAATTGGGGAACTGCACCCTCAACGTTCACCCGTTTATTTAATATGTATGGCCGAGTGAACCATGGGTGAACGTTTGCTCGTGGTTTGAGCGATCGAACCCGTGCCCGACTCGTCGCAACGTAGCCGGTTCAGCACTGCTTGGCCCAGCTAAAGAGCAAATGGTTCTTGCAGGCGACTCCTCCGTGGCACAAACAGGCAGGTAGCTCTCCTCAGGTCCCCAGCATGATCCAATTGCTCCGAATGGGTCCGATGCGTTGTCTTTTATCCCGCTTTCGGGTGGATGGAGCCATGTGGGGAGCAAAGTTCATATGGGCGGAGTTTCTGGGTTCGGAGGCCGCACTGCGCCCTTTGACCTTGGCATGACACGTCCCCATTGGCTGCAGCTCACACTGGCGACCAATGAGATCCTGACAAAACCTCATTCACCAAACTTGTAGATGCTGCACCTCGAGCCGCAGTCACGGCGGTTCATTTTCCATTCTCTCTCGCAGGCGCTCCTTGTTGTGCTCTTGCAAACACACCGTGGCTGGGTTTGAAATGTGTGCTGCGCTGTGTGAACGATGCGAGAGAATAATTAAAGAAACAGGAGGAATATTTGTAAACATTAAAGGGTTTGTACCCGGTACGGGCGTGAGGAATGATTCAGTGGTAGCCTTGAGAAGAGAATGAAATGATTGTGAGTATGAAATGAATGGGATTGCAGTCTGCAACCAATGGGATGGCAAGTACTGCAAATGACCCATGGTAAAGGAAATAAACAGAAAGAAAGAAGATTATGAGTATGGGAATTAGAGAGAAGATTAAGAGTCAGAGAATCAGAGAGAAGGGGACTGATCTAACTGGACCCTCACAATGCATTTGTCCCGTTTGCCTTCAGACAATGGGTAGGGAATATAACTGTATGCATAAACTAACAACATAACTGATTCTAGGAAATCCTCCTGTCCATGGAAGATCTCTCCCCGGGGTCCAGTTTCATAACTGTCACAATACATTGTAGTATATAGCTCAGATAATTCCATTGCACCTCCCCTGAAAAGAAGGGAAGTGCCAAGATGGGGGGAAAAAAAAAAAAAAGATTTGATGAAATCAAACGAAGCTTGCACACACACAACTTTAGGGTGTCCTCATTAATCCCTGAAAGTTTCAGCTTCCAAGGTCAAGCCCTCTCGGAGGAGTAGATGATACATATGAGTACATACTTGCACTTGCTCCATTATATGTAAATTGTCTAACCAAATAAGCAGTGATGGAATCAATGACTCTCTTGTATCTGATGGTATTCGGCTTCACCAATTAATGCCATTACCCCTTGAAACCACCAAAGCATATACAAGGTCGAGGTTAAGAATGTTGTGGGATACTTCACTGACTGGTCACTTTAACAGCAGCATCTGAAGGAACCTTTTAACAAGTGTAACTAACCAAGCCAAAGCTGCTCACTTGATTGATTGGGCAATATCCCACATCCACATGCGTCTCCTTTCTCAGCAGCATTTTGCACTTGCAGCCTGTACTTGTCATCGAATGCACTGCAGCAACTCGGCGAACCAGCTTCAGCGACCTCAGACCGATAATTATCCGTACCATCAAGAACAACAAGAGTTCCCCGTCATTGTGGTCGATTGTGGACTCCTTGGTCCAATTCCCACAACATATTGACGAGCATATATAGTGCTGCATCGTCATAGCTGTGGATCAAAATCCTGGAATGCTTTGCTACGTCTCGTAAAAATTAACAAACTGTCACTTCAGGAACTGCAGCAATTTTGGCAACATCCAGTGCCATCCTCTCAAAGTGATGAGAACGTGATGTTGTCAAAAACGCAAGTGAAAAAAGCACAACATTAAAGTAACATAAAAAAGTTGTTTACCAGTTTAGCCATTTTTAGCTCGCCTGTTCGAAGAACAGAAAGCTATAGTGATACCCCCGGCGTGAGCGTGAGCGTCAGCGTGAAAATGTTAAAAGTTTTTGGTGCAAGTTATTTCCTTTCTAATGTTTTTATCTACCACACTATTTTTTACTAATTGCAAAATACAAATACATATTGTTGCGGATTCGCGCCCGCAGGCGTGCGGACGGCCACGTAACTCGAATCGCGGCACGTCGCCCACCGGACGGACAATCCAGTCGTGACCCTCTCGGACTAACGCCGGGAACTAGTCACGGGTGGACCTTTCGGTCTCACCACGATCGTGCCAATCGGCCCCCGCGTGGGATAGGGTTGCTCGCCAAATTCGACCTACCTAAGTACCCACACGGAGGGTAGACCGGGCGATCGCACCTCACCGCAGGTCGACTTCGGACACGGGCCACTTTAAGCGACCCGTTCCGTACTATCGGGATAACCGAGCAGTGTTATTCGTCGGCCTCGACGGTTCGATTAATTATCGGGCGTTTTAGCCCACGACCAGCCCTTTACGTGAAGCAAGATGGAGATTCAATGAAAGAAAAGACGAAGCGAAGCGGGAAAACAGTTCAACATAACTCACATTTATTTCGCGATGAACGGGAAGCACACATATACAATTACACCAAAAGCACATGTAAAAGGAGAAGAAACACAATATTACACAAAAAGCAAATATAAAAGAGAAACACAATGCAGAGCTATCCGACTACCGAGCACACGGCAACACTTATACAATTTTACTTCACAGACGGCGCCGACAACACATATTCCCAAAGCAAAAGAAAAGAACCACCCTCAAGGATGAGGGGGGTAGGCGGGCCTGGGGCTGAGACCGTGTCGGGCCTACCCGCCTGATGATGAGACGCGGAGCGGCGGTGGCGCCTCAACTCCGCGGGCCTCGCGGACAGTGTCTGGTAGGGGGTGGGAAAGGGCCCCCCTTGTCGCACTATCTCAGCGCGGGGAGAAACAGGAGGGGGTTGTTGATGCTCGGGGGATAGAGGATATCACCCTGTCTCGGGTCCCGCGACGAGCGTCTCCTCCTCGACCTCGGTCGCGTTGCTGGCCTCTCCCTCTGCAGCTCCCGGCACCGACGCGAGCACCCCCTCGTCCGCCTTCGCCGCCGCCACCTCTCCACAGCTCCGTCTAATCGCCCTCTCCGTCTCCTCTCTTGGCTCGTCCCAACTCTTCAGTCTTGACTTCTCCCCTCCGAACTCACAACTACTGCCCTGTTTGGCGAGCGCGGCCGTTTATATCCCCCGTGGCTTCGCTCCTTCACCTTTGACCCTCTGCCTCCGACCCTTCACCTCTCTAACTGGCTCCCCATTGGACCGAGGAAAAGTGGGCGTGAATGCTTTTTGATCCATGAATTTGCATATCGCGACCTCACTCCAACGCCCTGGAGGCGGGGCCAAATTGCCCCACGCTCTCCGATAGGACGGAACAGAAGTGGGCGTGAGTCGTTTTTGATACGTTTTTCTTCGGAAAGTCTGTGATGTCTCTGAACACGCTGCTCGGTGCGCGCCCCGCACGAGTCCAGCATCGGCGCCCACAAGTGGCGTGGGAATGACGGTGATGCGATGGTGGCGAGTTGTGACGGTAAAGGTCGTGGCGGTTGTGGTGAAGCGGCGTTGTGGTTGGTGGTTGTTGTGTGGCGGCTGGTCCAAAATAAAGATAGTAAAAGAAAAACGGCTATCCTGAAGAGTCGCAGCCCAACTGAATGACATTTATTCCCTCGAAACAACGGGTTTGGGCCTAACTACACATATACTTACAGAGATATCTCACCTAAGGGACCTGAATGGTGGTTTGTGAATTTCGTCAACCACAACACTATATTGCTTTAAAATTATTTGGATCAGACTTCACTGCAATGCTTTATAAAAAAATATTATTAGACTAGTCTTTGAGTGCCAGCGTCAGCGTGATCGTGAAAATATTAAAGTTTTTGGTGCAAGTTATTTCCTTTCTAATGATTTTATCTACCACACTATTTTTTACTGAATACAATATACATATATTGCTTTAAAATTATTTGGATCAGACTTCACTGCAATGCTTTATAAAAAATATTATTAGACTTGTCTTTGGTTGTCAGTGTCAGCGTGATCGTGAAAATGTTAAAGCTTTTGGTGCAAGTTATTTCCTTTCGAATGTTTTTATCTACCACACTATTTTTACTGATTACAATATACAAATACATATATTGCTTTAAAATTATTTGGATCAGACTTCACTGCAATGCTTTATAAAAAATATTATTAGACTTGTCTTTGGTTGTCAGCGTGATCGTGAAAATGTTAAAGCTTTTGGTGCAAGTTATTTCCTTTCGAATGTTTTTATCTACCACACTATTTTTTTACTGATTACAATATACAAATACATATATTGCTTTAAAATTATTTGGATCGGACTTCACTACAATGCTTTATAAAAAATATTATTACACTAGTCTTTTAAAAACGAAAAATGATAAATGTATAAACAGGCGAGCATTGGGTGGCTTTGACACCACTCTGGTATTCGATACTAGTGTGGAATACTTGCACATTGTCAGTAAAAACGAACCGTGCTTCCCCATTGTCTCGGGTCGCTCACCTGCACTTGATTTTTCCTTTAATTTTTCATTTATTTTTTTCCCCATTTATTTATATTTTCATTTACGGACCATTTCCGATGGTTCTATGATTTCTCACGCTGGACTGGCTTTGATGTCCATCGGCACGCAAAATTTCAGCTCTCTAAGTCACCCGGAAGGTACCGATCTTTAATATCAGTCAGTCAGTGAATCAGTGGCTTTATATGTTGAATATAAATGAGGTTTAAGGATTTTTTTTCTCGACATATCCATTTGTGAATTACTTAATGAGCTTTCCAGTTCCACATTCTTGTGAAATCTTTTATGCTGGTGGTGTTTGTTTTTCCTGCTTCCTTTTATGCTGACTGGTAGAGGAGCCTCCTGCCCGCCCCCCACTCCCTGCTGGATTGTCCAACAGTAAGACTGTTTGTTTTGGTGTAAACCTGCCACTGCATTGATTCCCTTTGTTACAAAACTTCACTCAATGCAGACGTGCACTTTCTCCATTCCTATCATGTGTTCCTTTGAAATTGTATTTGTACTCCCTATTTTTAAGCCTATCATATTAGGATGCCTTCTTTTATTTTGTTGCTTGATACCAATGTACATGGTGGTCCACATGTCTTGTTCCTTCTTGTATTATCATTGGGGTTTTTTTGTTACCTCATTGAAATTTACTTCTGGATTGTACTGACTTGTCGATTGTCATGGCAGATGTGGTCTGTCAACACAGACCGCTCTATAAGCTGGAGGTCTAGGATCTCCGTGGATTCTGAAATGATCTTTTAAGTGACTGCGTTCTTAATCAGGTCAGGTCAGGTATGGGAGCATGTGCCAGAACAGCGCGTCGCTGCGTCCACTTTCTGCCGGTACTCCAGGGGCCTCCGTCTGGCCATCCCCCAGGCAGATGCCAGGCCCATCCCCATCTCCTTGAGATGATGGTCAACCTGCTGCAACCACGAGGCATGTGGTCTGCCCACTGGCCTCCTCCACTCATGAGACTCCCTCGCTGAGAGAATCTGGTGAGCAGGATCAGCATCAGGAAAACGAGCCACATGTCCATACAGCCGCAACTGACGCTCACGGACTATGCAGGTAACAAATCTCATCCGAGTCTCTCTCAGCAACCGCTCGTTGGACACAAAATCTGACCAGCGATAGCCAAGGATTCTCCGAAGAGACCTGGTACCAAAGGAATTAAGTCTCCGTCTCAGATCCTTGGTCAGAGTCCAAGTCTCGCATCCATAGAGCAAGACTGGAAGTACCAAGGACCTGAAGACTCGGACTTTCGTCCTCCCGCACAGGTACCGGCAGCGCCACACCCCATGATCCAGTGAATCCATGACTCCCCAGGCCCGACCCAGATGTCCATTGACCTCTGACTCGCAGCCAGCAGAGACATGAATATCACTGCCAAGGTAAGTGAATCTCTCCACGACCTCAACATCCTCACCACAAACAGGCACAGACAGGACAGCAGCATCCAAGATGTCACCGAAAGCCTGGATCTTAGTTTTGACCCAAGAAACCCGTAATCCCAGCGGCTCCGACTCCTCATTCAGCACCTCGAGGGCCCCCAAAAGGATGTCTAAAGTCTCCGCAAAGATGACTGCATCATCTGCAAAATCAAGGTTCAAGATCTTGACATTCCCAAACGATGCACCGCAACTTGATCTCTCCGACATCCTCCCTAAAATCCAGTCCATACAAGTGCTGAAAAGTGTGGGGGCAAGTACACATCGCTGACGAACTCCAGTAACAACTGGAAATAAGTCAGAGATAGTAACACCACACTTCACAGCACTCTCAGTACCAGAGTAGAGTTCAGACATCAGATCGATCAGTTTTGGTGGCACCCCACGAAGACCAAGAATCCTCCAGAGGACATCCCGATTCACTGAATCAAACGCTTTACAGAGATCAACATAGGCTGCAAGCAGCCCCTGCCGAAACTCTCGTCTGCGTTCGGTGAGGACCCGAAGAGCAAGGATACGGTCAATCGTTGACCTCTTTGGTGTAAAGCCTGACTGCTCTGGACGCTGGTGCTCAAGCAGATGGTGGCGAACCCTATCAAGAATTATCCGAGCACAGACCTTGCCCGGCACTGAGAGCAGCGTCACCCCTCGGTAGTTGTTGCAGTCTTGGCGATCACCCTTCCCTTTCCAGAGAGGGACAATAAGGCCCATCTTCCAGTCAGTTGGGATGATGCCTGTGTTCCAGGCAGAGCACAGAACTGTATGCAATGACATGACTACAGCATTTCCACCAGCCTTGAGAAGTTCAGCATGGATGCCACAGATTCCAGTTTTACCCACATTTCAACCAGTTCACCGCAGCCGGTGTTTCCACAAACGACGGTGGATCACAGTTGATTCGAGGGTCAGCAGTAGGGATACTAACACCACGGACATCCAACTCGACATCGACAACTGGTGGATCAGCCTGGTACAGCCTCTCAATGTAACCAGCCCAGCGGACCTTCACTTCGGACTCCTCTGTCAAGAGCCCACCACCCTCTGCTCTAACTACCGTACACTGAGGGATGGGCTGGAAGAATGCAATGCATGAATTTCCCTGTATGCAGGACGAGAATCACTTGACCACAGGTGATGCTCTACCCCCTCACAGATTCCTTGCACATAGGCCTCCTTGTCCATCCTGAGCGCACGTACAGTTTCATGCCTCATTTCCCTCAACAGCTCAGCTCTGCCATTCAGTCTGGCCCTGCGACTCTGGCCAATGGTATCCAGTGTCCCTTGAGAGACAAAATTCTTCTTCGCCCAACGGTGAGTTCCAAAACATCCACCGGCAACATCAAGGACGGTGGTCTTGAAGGCACTTCACAACTCTTCAGGATTCCCCAAAGCACCCAGATCCCCCAATCCCCACTCAGCCTGTTTGCAAACTCCTCAGCTCCCCTCTCATCCTTGAGCTTGTCAACATTCAGCATAGGCAGGTATGGTGTCATTCTTCCAGATTTCAGCTGCAACTTCAGAATTGCTACAACAAGCCTGTGGTCGGTATTGAGGAGAACTGAGCACTCTGACAGACCCTGCAGTTCTGGATCATCCTCCAGTGACCATCAACAAGCACATGGTCAATCTCCTTTGCCACACCACCAGTGTTGGAATACCAAGTCCAGCGATGAGCCTGTGGGCGTTGAAACCATGAACCAGCCACCCTGTCTATGACTTCTTACGAAGTCAAGAACTTCAGGCTATTCTGGATCACAGTTCCAGACCCATGGGGACTAACACATGTCTCATAACCATCCCTATCAGTTCTAGTCGATGCATTGAAATCCCCCAAGACTGGAAGAGTATCTCGCCTGGGGTACTGATCAACCACAGACTTGAGTGTGGCATAGAATGCGTCCTTCACGGTGAGATCACTCTCCTCAGTCGGAGCATATACAGAGACCAGGGAAATGACACCGAAGGAGTGACGAATCGTTCATCTCATAATACACTCGTTGACCGGTGTTACCTCAATTATCATTGGGGTCAGCTTATTGGACACAGCTACAGCAACTCCTTGAGTATGGTAACCATCAGAGCGACCAGACCAATAGTAGGTGTAACCACCTGCCATGATCTCGCCACTATACGGTCTCCGAACGTCAGAGAGTGCTGCAATACCGATGTTCAGATGGTAACAGAGACAGGTGATCATCCTCTCTTTGGGGTAGGATATTCCAGGCACACACCCGGAGGGACCGCCTCAGGTTAACCCAAGGAGACCACCGTCTGGTGGATGACACCTCAGCACCACCCCAACACACACTATTGCAATCTGACCTGGGAAGGTTAACCCGTGGTTTCTAACCCGTGGTTTCCCTCCTATCATCAAAGAGTGGGGGTCCTGAAGGTTTTGCCACAATCCCGTCATCTGGTGAGTTGCCCTACGGAGAGCAGCTGTACAGGAGGTACTCCCACAGTGTGGGTTTTTAGATTTCTTTGTTGTACATTTTGTGGAATGAAGGGTTTTGCGGTGGCTGGAGTGCAAGTCCTAAAAAACCTCCTAACCTCCTAAAAAAAAAGTAACCCAACTGCAGGAGGATGTCTGTAGACAGTTGGGCACTAGATATGGATGGTCATTGGGTCACTCGGAGCTCCTCCACCCTTTGATGTTGGCAATTTCGTAGATGCTGTGATGTTGGCTGATTTCTCAGCAAATGGAAGATGACTGATGGTAAATGAAAGGGATAAAATAGCAGGGAGAGGAAGTGCAAGAGCAGCAGAGCAGGTTTTTAGGACTTGTTTGCTGATGCTGTCCAGTCCGGTTGCCAAGTCAGAGTCAAGTGTTGCCACAAACTTTTCCACCTTTTCAGGTGCAAAATACACAGAATTCAGGAGCAGTCGGGTGTGAGTGGGACTGGGAAGGGTGGGTGGATAGAGATAGAGATAGAGATAGATTAGGGAGGTTAGGGACACAAGATTTTCAAGTTCTTTTCAGGCAACTGCCTTAACATGGGATTCAGAGTACCAAGAGCGGGATGATGGGATTGATAACTGAAGATGAGATGATGATGGGATGAATCTGTGCACAAGAGAGAGAGAGAGAGCAGGTTGCTGTGGAAGAATTCCCAGGCTGAATTAATATTGGTGGCTGTGGATGCCAGAGGCCAGTCCTGAAGTGTGATGGCCATTTGCAGTCTCTTCCAGTTTGCTTGAGTGAACTGCCAGACTCACCAGTGCTGAGGCTGTTCTCTGAGAATGGCCAAAGAGATGTTGACCTTCACAAGCACATGATCAGAAGAGCCAATTGGGGCAGAGGATGGACAAGATACATTGGTGGGGAAATTGGTGATCACCAAATCCAGGAGGGAAGATTTGTAATTGGAAGAAATCCAGGTGGGAAAGTTCACAGATTGAGTCAGACCCATGGAGTCACAGAAGTCACAGAAGTCCAATTAGCATGGTGACAATTGAAGTCACCACATATGAGGAAGAGATAGTTGGGATGAGTGAACAAAAGTTGGTCCATGTCATCTGAGAGAGAGATGTAGATGGAGTCATCACTGTTGGAAGGACGATACAACACACAAGACAAACATGAGGTGATAACCAGAGAGGAAGTCACAGCCAGAGGTGCTCCTGGGGTTTGGGAAGTGTAAGAACAGTACCTGGAGAGTGAGAAATTGAGTTTTTGATGTAAAGCGCGACTCCGCCACCAGGTCGGGATTCAGGCCGATTTCACCAGAGGAGACAATAGCCAGGGAGAGACACTAAGGGATTCAGGACATCCTGTGACACGAAGGATTGGGGACATCAAGGGGAAATCTAACCGCTTCGATCACACAGTCCATACTATTCTTAAGACATCGAAACCCCTGCCACCCACCCCTCTCACACTTAACAATTTCACTTTTTTATTCGCAAAGATTAACCTATCAACTGACAAGGGATATGACAGCAACATAAGATCATTTTTGTTGGTGAATGGTTGCTGTTGGTGAATGCATACAGGACTGATTAATCTCGCCTGCTGATTGATTGCATCAATGACTGGACTGTGTCGCAGATGCAGCATTCCTGCGCATTCGGACTGGAATTTGAAACTTGTTCATCGTGCTGGTGACAACGTGACTACTCTTCGTGAAAGACACCAATGGGTCTTTAACGTCCACCAACTAATGCCAACAGACACGAACATAGTTTTAACGTCCTTACAAGGGACGGCGCACACTTCTTGTTTTTAATCACCAGCCAAGTGAAATAGAAGAACATATATGTGTATATATGTATATATATATATATATATATATATATATATATATATATTTATATATTTATATATTTATATATTTATATATTTATATATTTATATATTTATATATTTATATATATATATATATATATATATATATATATATATATATATATATGTATGTGTGTGTCTGGTGGTGGCGCAGTGGTTAGGGCAGCGGCTTGGGATCCAAAAGGTCCTGAGTTCAAGCCCCGTTGGGCCACTGAATTGATACACCAGGGGGTTGACTCAGCCTGTCATCCTTCTGAGGTCTGCGAAATGAGTACCAGTTTACTGAGCCGGTGTATACCCCGGTTAAAATAGGTGTACCATATCCCTGTGTCGTAAGAGGTGACCAGGGTTGCGTCAGGAAGGGCATCCGGCGTAAAACGTGCCAAATCACTATGCGGATCATATGGATGATCCGCTGTGGCGACCCCGAACGGGAACAGCTGAAAGAAGAAGAAGATATGTATATTTGTATATATATATATATATATATATATATATATATATATATATATACATATATATATATACATATATATACATATATATATACATATATATATATACATATATATATATATATACATATATATTCATATGTATGCGTGAGGGGTTGAGATGTGAACCAAGGTTGATAGCCCAGAAGCGAGTTCGTATTCCTCAAGGCTGTCCTGTTAGCTCACTTCAAGCCGTAACAAGATATGTGGACCACATGTAATTGTCATATGACCACCATGTCAGAGTGTGTCGTATAATTGTACTGAACTACCCTTACGTACTGAAATTCCCTGCCAGGGAATGCTTTTGCCACTAATTGTGTCATTCCCTGTCCCTTCCTCTACTCAGAACCATTGTATGACCCAGTTTGTGAAGAGCCTACATCTCCATGCCATCACTTATTGGCAGGCCCTTCAACCCACTCTCTGCTGCTTCAAAAAACCCCTCTTAGTCGATCTGGAATGCGAAGCACTGGCCGTACCGTGGCTGCTCACACTGATGAAGTCTCTCTCATCGACCTCAGTGAGGACAAAGAAAAGGTGCCAGTAACACTGTCCTCCTTGTCTCTCAACTCAACATCTCTTTTGGAGAAAAGTCCTGAAAAATGCTCATCATTGATACTTTTGCAACCCCTGCATTCCTCGAATCGGCCATCCTACCAGAGCCATGCAACTTGGCCAACTTATGACGCTGTGACAGAAGAAAGGGTGCTAGTGCGGGCGGAGATGGAAGGAAACAAAACACAAGGGATTTGGGGTCAGACAAACCATGGTTATCAGTGTGAGGGGGAGACATGGAATAGCTTGGGCAAATGGTCTGCGAGACAAGCCAAGTGTCTTGGGAGTGATTCCAAGAATGTACGTCAGGTTGGTGCAGATGTTGCGGTATTGGGGAACGGCAGCAGACGGACCACAGAGAATAGTGAACCACAGTCCAAGATGTACACCCATCATGAAGGAGGAAATGAAAGTAGTGCTAAGGCCTGTGGTTTAGCTGGTGAACTTTTTGCGCAATTGCAGAGGGAATGCATGAAGACGCTTGAGCTGCCTTGTGGAGTGTGCCTTATACCTCCTCAGGCCTTTGCTCCAACCGCACGGCCTCCCCCTATTGTGCCACCTCGCATTCCTCTCGTCTCGCTTCCATCTTCTCTCCCAAGTTCTCGTACTCCTAGTCCTTGGCGTCAGCCAGAAGACACTGAACCCACACCTCCATCATCTCTTTCTTGCTCTCTGTCTCATAGCAATATTGACTCAACTGTCGCTCCTCCAAACTCATGCATACTGGGCACAGAAGATAAACCTCTTGAATCGATGCGTCAGCCTTGCATAATGCCAATAATGAAGGATGGACGGCAGGTGAGCTCAACGCACTATTTCCTCTTTCCTGAACGTCCAGCATATCTCGAAAATAGACTGCCAGCAGGACGAAAGGCTGTCACTGCAACCGTACGACCATTAGGCATCCAGGACAGAGCACCACAGACTGGAAGCCAAGCTGATGGATCAGATAGAAGAGCAGAGGAAGGAACAACTGGGGGCCAACAGTCTTTGCGGGATAAAGTCAACCAGGTAAGATTAAGTCAACCAGGTAAGATTGGATTTCTTCTGTTTTTTTTTCTTTTCTGTTTTTTTTTTTACAGGATATAAGGCTTCTTGTGGAGCTACCACACACACGTCTCGCACACATTGAGAAACCGACAAATACATGAGACATATGTCTCTCTCTATCTGTCTCTGTCTGTCTGTCTCCCTCTGTCTGTCTCTGTCTCTCTCTCTCTCTGTCTGTCTGTCTGTCTCTCTGTCTCTGTGTCTGTGTCTCTGTCTCTCTCTCTCTCTGTCTCTCTCTCTGTCTGTCTCTCTGTCTGTCTCTCTGTCTGTCTCTCTGTCTGTCTCTCTGTGTGTCTCTCTGTGTGTCTCTGTCTCTCTGTCTGACTGTCTCTGTGTCTGTCTGTCTCCTCTCTCTCTCTCTCTCTCCTCTCTCTTTCTCTCTCTATCTCTCTATCTCTCTCTCTCTCTCTCTCTCTCTCTCTCTCTCTCTCTCTCTCTCTCTCTCTCTCTCTCTCTCTCTCTCTATCTCTCTATCTCTCTCTCTCTCTCTCTCTCTCTCTCTCTCTCTCTCTCTCTCTCTCTCTCTCTCTCTCTCTCTCCCTCTCTCTCTCTCTCACACACACCCTCCCTCTCTCTGCTGGTGTCTTAATTCACCAATCAAAGGCTCTCGGGGTTGATGAGCAAGTATGTTGCTTATAGTACTGCAGCATAGCAAACCAATTGTTCGACTTTTCATAAAAGCACAAAAATTGCTACATATGTTGACTAATGTATTCTGAACAATTCTGGATATGGAGCTACTTGAGATTTTTCCTTGGTCAGCTTTGGCGGCCATTTTCCAAAATGGCCGCCATTCTACTTTAAGAACATGGGAAATCTGTCATTGCTATTCTCTTTGTATGTTTCTCAGGTGATAAACACTCCATGTGATGTGCATTTACAAAGGAAAACAATACAAATGTCATTTGTGTTGATTTATTATATTTCCAACCATTGTATTGGGGAAAAATGGTCATTTTTATGGGAAAATACATTTTCGCACACAGCATCAGTGACAGGTTCAGAAGTATTTTGTTGTGCTCTCTCATCATTGGTAGTGGTGGTAGTGGTGGAAGTGGTATTGTAATTGGAAATATTGGCTACATGCTGCCCATGCTGCAGAACATGACCACCGTCGGATTCAAGTTCGAACCGTAGACACCGACGTCGTCGTCTTGGTGGTGATGGTAGCCCAGGCACTACCATGCGTGGATGAACTCTGGATTGCCTTTGGGATGGGCAAGAACTACCGCGACATCCCTGCCCATGAAATAGCTGCCTCCCTCGGTCCACAGAAGGCACGTGCCCTCCCTGTCTTCCACGCCATGACCGGATGTGACACGGTATCAGCATTCGTGGGGCATGGGAAGTAATCTGCCTGGGCCACATGGAACTCATTTCCAGAACTGACAGGTTCTCTTGTGACCCTGACCACCACGCCAGTCAACATCCAGGATGACACAATGCACTGCATTGAAAGGTTTGTGGTGCTCCTCTATGACTGCACCAGTCCATATACGGACGTCAACGAGGCCAGAAAGAAACTCTTTGCCAAGAGGAACTCTGTCCAGCGCAACCCACCTACCTGCGATGCTTTGGAACAGCATGTGAAGAGATCAGTCTTCCAGGGTGGCTATGTCTGGGGGCAGGTCTTGGTCCCTCATCCCGTGCTTCCATCACCAACAAGCTGGGGCTGGCAGCAAACAGAGGATGGGTCCTACAAACCGCTCTGGACCACACTCCCTGAGGCTTCAAAAAGCTGCTTCGAGTTGGTGTCGTGCGGCTGCAAAAAAGGCTGTAGAAACTGCTGCAAATGCAAGAAGGGTAATCTGCAATGCACTGGACTGTGTGCTTGTGAAGTAAAATGCCAGTAGACAGACGCAGTAGACACAGACTGAGATATCGGCCTAGCTTAGAATGTGCAAATGCAAAGTCGCATTGCTTGTAAAAGTGTTGACTTCTTGATCCAGAGCCAGTACACTTGAGCTCAGAAACTCATATTGTACTAGACTGATGTATGCGTGTACCATGTGTCCTGGTAGAATGGTAGTAGACAGTAAACCGTAGCCGCTTCAAAGTGAATTGTGCAATAATTTGACTACATTTTCTGAGTTTGTCATTATCACGATTATCAGTTCCCTTTTCAAAATAGAGTAAAGTATGTAATCTATAATGCAATTTTTGTTGATTCCAAACCCATTGAATGTGATGAATATCATTTGACTTGTTCTCCAGGCAATAATGGGTACTTTTCAGCGAAAAGTTTCAGGAGAGCAGCAATTTACAAATCAAATAATGGCTTTTTTACTGAAAATACTGGCTCATAATATTTGAATACGCCTTTTCATGGTCAATTTACTGAATTTTACACTTTCTTTATATCTACCTTTATCTATCTTTCTATCTATCTTTCTATCTTTTATATCTATCTTTCTTTATATGTACTTTATATCTTTATATCTACAATACAATAAGAAAATAAGAGCATATAGCCAATTTCGCTGAAGTAGAATGGTGGCCATTTTGGAAAGTGGTCGCCGAAGCTGACCAAGGCACAATCTCGGGTGGCTCCATATCTAGAATTGTTCGGAATACATTATTCTACATGTGTACCAATTTTGGTGCTTTTATGCAAATTTGAACAATTGATCTGAAATATCAGACTACGCTGCAGGACTATTAACATCGTATTAGTGAAGAAAAAGCGATTGGTTGATGTACTACATTGAAATGCTTCAGCTTACATCGTATAAAAAAAAGAAAATGTTTCACTCCATTGAGTTTTTCCCTTCTTTTAATTTTTTTAATTTCGTTTTTATTCCTCATATTATGGACTTGCTCTGCTGATGAACACTTCGTCGACCGAGAATTAACAGGGTCCAACTATACTTTTTTAAGTTTGAGAAAAATGAAATCAAAAATTCAAAGTGGAATTGCCGCTATCTCATAACATTTTATTTTCATATCGTGTGCTGCATAACAGGTACATATAAAGGTTACATAAAATAATCTTGCTTAGTTTCCTCTGTTGCCCTTCTACATGGACTTATTCTAAATTTGAATGAAATGTCAGATAGACCCTGTTAATTCTTGGTCGACGACTTGTAGATCTCAATAAATGGACTATTTATTTTAACACCTCCAATTATTCCTTCCTTCCTGGGGGGGGGGGTTGGGGTCGTGGTTTTTTTTTGGTTTGGAGGGGGTGGGGGAGCGGTTCTGCCCAAATCTTTCACGAACCGGCTGGCTAGGCCTGATGTTTTTGTTATGACTTAGCCGAGGGTGATTTTTGGCATGAATTTGTAATTTGATCAGGGTGCCAGTGATAACCCTCCTACTCTTCATGAAAGGTAAAGTGGGATCTTTCCTGCCCAGGTGTGATAATCACCATGGAAAACAAAGTATCATTCAATCATAAGTGTGCATTATATTGAGATACTTTGCCTCCCACGGCAGTTAGCATGCCTTTATAAACTTCCATTTGATAAAAAACTTGACATTCAAAGTGTCTCCTCATATTGACCAATGTTAACTTTGACAGTCTCGTATTCTCCATCTGTACAATGCCTTGCCAGCTCATAGAATGAGCACGACCTGAGATGGTAGAATCATCAAGATAATTTGGGCCATGATGATGGCCGAGTGCTGAGGGCACTGAACTGCTGTCCTCGTGGTTGTGGGTTCAAATTTCAGTGAGACTAAGTTTATAATCGGGTGAGGAGACCCGATTATAAACTGTCGGATTGATGCATCACAGACAGGGAGGGCATTACATCACAAAGTGTGCCTTCCTGAAGATCGATGTTAAGCCGGATCCTGCCTGTTAGCATTATTTGGTGGATGTAAAATATCTCTTCGACATCCCGGCAGTCTTTCACAAAGAGCAGGTGAGTTACCATCGACATTGTGAAAAAAACGACTAATTCCTGTCAAAATGGGCTCCAGCTGAAAGTCAGGCCTGGCCAGCTGGCTAGTAGTAGTCTATTTTTGGTCATTCTTTTTACTCTGGCAAGGAAGTTTGCCTCGCTCTTGCAAGGCTCAGCAATATCAACCTGCATACACAAATAAATATGAGTTTTGTCTGGCTGTATGCAGGTGCAGAGTCTGGTGCATGGTGTAACCACTGAGGAGAGCCAGGCTGCACTGCAGGCTCACTGCTGGGATGTACCAAGAGCTGTACAGTACCTAAAGGTGCACGACTCGTGTTCATACTTTCACTGAAGATTTAAACTGAACTCATGATGTGTTTTTCAGGCAAATTGAATAAAGGTTATGTTTCTTAAAAGCCTTTTTGTTGTGTGCATTGTTAGGTGGAGCAGTTGTTCTGTCTGGGTCTGCGCAGTCGCCATGAGTGCCAGAATGTTCTGAGCCGCTTCGCCTGGGACCTTGAGAAAGCCAGCAGCCACTTACTTGCTGCATTCAGGTGGGACA
Source organism: Eptatretus burgeri (assembly GCF_056783735.1). Lineage (NCBI taxonomy): Eukaryota > Metazoa > Chordata > Myxini > Myxiniformes > Myxinidae > Eptatretus > Eptatretus burgeri. The sequence continues at coordinate 30,356,227 of NC_140969.1, read as the reverse complement.
TTGTTGGGTTTTTTTTTTGTAAATGTGCATTCTACACAATGTACCTGGGCAATGCAGCCATTGCCCAGCAAATCGATTGGAATGAATGTCACGGCCAAGCTTTGTTATTCGTGATTCATTGCAGAACAGCACAGACTTCTGGTCTTTTTGAGATGTTTAATCGTGAAGCATATGCTGTCGTTTTTCTCCAACCAAAACTACCCCCACCCCCTAAAAAGATCATTTTCCAATGAATGACAACACACTTTTGAACATTGGTGTTTTGGTCCTGACGAGGCCGACAGGAAATGTTGTGCTTTTGCTCACATTGTATGCTCATTGAACCCAGATCACCATGCCTTTTTGAAGCATCTTGAAAATGCCATAATGACATGAGGTACAACCATACAAACAGGGAAATTGGAGATATTTGATGCTTCATGATCAAATAAATGCATCAGTGTACCCATTATGTGCAAGCGTGATATTTGATTAGTTCCAAAACCAGGCATTACTTCCTGGTCAGGGAGACTTTTGGCATGGTAAAGTAGCATCTTTGGGCATGGCTTATGGGAGATGCTTCATGCGGGAGGGTGGAGTAGGGGGTGCCTGTAATAAAGTAATGGCCCGTTATATGTCTGTGATGTTGCATCTTACTCTGTCAAATTTGTTTGTCTGGTTTACTTGGTTTAAATACTTCCGGCAGATGTAAACTTCCTTTCAAGGCACGGTTATGGTGAACTAACATTTTCTTGAATTTTGGATTCATCCTCATGATTATCAAAACTTATTTTTCAGGTGATGGATAAATCCATGTTCCAGACCTGATTTTGCTTCTCCTGCTCTGCTTTGGAATGTACCGTTTTCTTCCTCGCATTCGCACCTTTCCACGTCAGCCAGCAGCGTGTGCTTGGTTATCGGAAGTGTTGTGCACTTGCCAAATGCCGTGTGCTCATGCGTGTCGTGACCATGTTCATACCATGATTGAAAATTTTGTGATTTATTCTGCCAACAGTATTTCTGTGGGGTACTATGACCAATATAGTTTATAATTTTGTGTGTGTATATGGATCTGTTATATATATATATATATATATATATATATATATATATATATATATATATATATATATATATATATATATATATATATATATATATATATATATATATATATATATATACTGGAAAATGTGCAGCTCAGGAATCATATTAAATCATAGAGAAAGTACACTGAACATGAAAAGTAAAAGAAAACCTTTTATTGAGCCTGACGTTTTGGGAGCTGTCTCGCTTCCGTCCTCAGGGGCATTTATGAAAACGGTTTACATTTCAAAATTCAGTTTGTATTATTATTATTATTATTGTCCTGAGTGCCTGATTGGCTGTCATTCCACCAATGGGGTTGAGGATGGGTTGAGAGAATGGAACAGAAGCTTGGATTGGTGTGTTGGCTTCTGGATTGGAGCCTGTGTCCTGAGTGGTTGTTGTCATGGCTTGCCATGTTTGCGTTGGTGTCTGCGTAGGACTTGGTAGGTCGGGTTGAGGTCAGTATGCCTGTTAATCGAATGGTCATTAGACCTCTATGCCTCAATAACCACGTGGCTTGCCTTGGAGGGGGCCATCCCCATGACTGGCTTGTTCCCACGAGGAGTGGTGCAGGGTATCGTGTGTGGCGATGGCGGAGGATGCATCATGTCTGGCTTCTGCACGTTGATATCCAGTCAGTCTGGTGGCCAACCTTTTTTCCTGTTTGACCCATGTAGTGGGTGATGAAGTCAATAGGGGATGTCATAAACAGCCTGACATCTGTCAAATCTGTCTATTTTATCTTTCGGTTTTGGTAGCAATGTCTGACGAGTGGAGTTGGGTTTGTGGGCAATGCGGACACCATGGGGTTGGAGCAGATGACTGGCAAGTTCAGATGCTGTATTGATGTAGGGGACTGTGACTGTCTTTGTGGGATTTGTTGTTTTGTCCTGCCCTGGTCTTGTTTTTCGCTGGCATTTTGTGATTATGTTGGGGATAGTGATTGATAGCAGCATTTATTGGACCCTTTGTATTTTGCTGCGTCAATCTGCCCAACTACCACAATGGGACTTATCTCGGTCCAGTAGTGTTTTTGCGCAGCTCATCTTGTGACATAATGGGTGGCCACTGTTGTGGTCGGGTATCTTGTCCGTGTGTGTGGGCTTGCGGTATACTGTTGAGCCTGTATGGCCGTCTGGTTTCCTGGAGAGTAATACATCTAGGAATGCCAATGAGCCTTCTTTTTCAACTTCACAAGTGAATTGGAGATCTGGTGACCTCAAGTTTAGGTGGGTGTGGAAGCTTTTGAGTTGATTGGCCTTTATGATCACAAATGTATCATCTACGTACCGTAGCCATAACTTGGGCCTGTGCTCATCAACTTGGGTGGCATCCTCAAAGGCTTGCATTCCATTGGTGGAATGACAGCCAATCAAGCACTCAGACACATGCACACAGGACATTAATAATACAAACTGAATTTTGAAATGTAAACCGTTTTCATAACTGCCTCTGACAATGGAAGCTCGACAGCTGCCAAAACGTCAGGCCCAATAAAAGGTTGTTTTCTTTTCCTTTTAATGCTCGGTGTGCTTTCTCTATAATTTAATGTATGTGTATATATGTGTATATGTATATGTATATATATATATATATATATATATATATATATATATATATATATATATATATATATATATATATACACATTAAAATATATTAAGATTAAGTGTATATATATATATCTTCTTCTTCTTTCGGCTGCTCCCGTTAGGGGTCGCCACAGCAGATCATCCATATGATCCGCATAGTGATTTGGCACATGTTTTACGCCGGATGCCCTTCCTGACGCAACCCTGGTCGCCTCTTACGACACAGGGATATGGTACACCTATTTTAACTGGGGTATACACTGGCCCAGTATACTGGTGCTCATTTCGCCGACCTCGGAAGGATGACAGGCTGAGTCAACCCCCTGGTGTATTAATCCAGTGGCCCAACGGGGCTTGAACTCAGGACCTTTTGGATCCCAAGCCGCTGCCCTAACCACTGCACCAACACCAGGTGTGTGTGTGTGTGTGTGTGTGTGTGTGTGTGTATGTGTGTATGTGTGTATGTGTGTATGTGTGTATGTGTGTATATATGTGTATATATATATATATATGTATATATATATATATATATATATATATATATATATATGTATGTATATATATATATATATATATATATATATATATATATATATATATATATATATATATATATATATATATATATATTACACACCAAAACAGAGCCATTTCGACCCAATAAATGCAGCATGTCATTAAACGTCGTATGCACTTGCGTACCTCTTCACCTCCGACCCGGATGTGGCTTCAGCGAAGCATTCTCGAGGCTATTTTAAGGACCGAGGATTTAATGCATGCACCAGAAGTTGATGTGGCGCTTGCTTCGTGGTACCCACTGCAGTGTTGGGGTCTGATCTCGACTTGTAGTTTTGACCAGTTCACTCTGGGGAGGAGTTTTATTATCGATACTGACGAGGGCCATCAGGCACGAAACGCGTGTCCGTGGATGTTTTCTCTCTGGGTTGGACTGGTCTATAAAGTTGAGAATTTAATTATCTTCCTGATATTAGCTGCACTGCAATCCTAGAGATGTCAGGGGCTTTGGCTCTGCGAAGCTCATTCCTCATTGGCAGAGCTTAAAAAAATTAAGTATATAATTATTCTTGCATCCAAAGGCCCAGCTAATGCAGACCCTCTGCTCCTGAGTTCTAAAGCCATCCGCAAGTGACTGAAACGATGTTGAATTCACGATAATGCGTTCAGAATTACGATCCCCAAGGATCATCCAATAAATAAACCAAATTTGTTGGTTCGTCAGAGTGCAAAAACCGGAAGGCACAAAGATCTTTCTTGTAATTAAAATGTTTATTTACAATGTATTCCGGGAAAAGGATAGACAGGATGCTATAAATTACAGAACAGATCTTACGGTTGACAGACACAGATAGGTATTAAAGGGGAAAAGAAACACGCACTAAATATATAATGAAAAGAAATAACCCCTGCTGTTAGCGCCAACAATACCGGATTCAACCGGATAGAAAGTGGAAGGTGAGGACTCGAGCTGGTGTTGGGTCTAGTGTGGTGGTGTGGTCATGCAGGTTGGCGTGGCACAGGGCGAAATGCGGCTCGGGGCCAGTCTCTTGAGGTGAACATTCTCAATTTTACCTTGCCCAGGGATTTATCCAAAGCCGAGCCAAAACGATTTGCATGCTGCTCAAGGATGGCAATGGCAGGTCACAACATTATGCAAATTCTTATGGAATAACAGTTGGTTGAAAGGAGGGACACGCCAACCAAACAAAAATCACTCGATCAACATAACGTGTGTGTGTGTGTGTGTATATATATATGTATATATATGTATATATATATATATATATATATATATATATATATATATATATATATATATATATATATATATATATATGCATACACACACACACGCACAGACATACACACTCAGTATATCTATCTTTTATGTTATAAATCTTTTTTATGTTTTTAAATCCTTTACTTGTATTTGCCAGAAAATGTATTTGTGTATTTTCCCATCATTGCTGTCATGGTGCTTTTCAAATTATTTGCTGGGGGAATTCGGCGACTTCCATCGACGTGTTATGTCCTATTGTTGAAGGCACAAAGTACAAAACATTTGAGTTCGTGTTGGTGTTAACTTTTGCAAATCTTTGCAGACTGCCCACGAAGATCCTTTCTACATCTTAGTATTGTGTCACACACCTTTATTTATGTATTTATTTATTTATTTTTGGACATTATTCTTCAAAAGGAGAGCAGGTCCAGCTGAAGCTGCTTCCTAATCAAGGAATCCATTGGGTGGTTTTACTTTGCCTTCCCAGCAGAGGTTCAGAGAAGGAATTTGCAATTTGGACAAAGTTGTCTGCAAAGATCTCTTAACGTCTTTGAGCAAGTGCGAGCAGACAGCCCCAGATCATGCCTCAATTTTTCGCATGAAGCTGGCATAATAGTCGCCCTGTTATCTTGCTGCTTGAGCTTTGGGTGCAATATTTATTGTTGGTCGGTGGTGATCCTTTGCGCCTCCACTGCATGGATTCCAATTTGGATTCAGGATCCCAGTGATGAAGCTGAATTTCATCACAAGTCACTGAGGAGTGATGGCATCAGCTGGATCTGCATTGAACAGTACAAGAAGTTTGCAGTATGATGCTAGCCGTTCCTATCAATCTAGAGTGCTGATGTTTCGATGAACCAATCTTACCGAGACTATGGACATGCTCAATGGTTTGTAGATGATGGTGAAAATGCCTTCATGAGAAATTCTATGTTCTACTGATATATTAGCAACCTTAATACAGCAAATCCTCCATGATTAATACCTGAACCTGGCCAACAGTTTGTGGATCGGTCACATCTGCCGGCAATTCTGGGGTCATCTGCAAGTGACTCACTAACTTAGCAGCTGTAGAACATGAGGGCACGCCATTACCATACATGGCCACCATTCAATTGTAGATTTATTTGGAGCTGTACCTTCTTTGTCTATATTTAATATCACTTCTTGTCCCTTTATTGTTGTGATTTCATTGTGGAACAAATGCTACTTTTTCTTTATCTGGGTCGAAGCATAACTGTGTAATTGTGACCTGAATGCAGTCAAGTGACTTGTATTATTGAAAAACATTTTGATTATTGTATTTCCAGTGTTATTTATTCCTTCTCAAAAATGTATATCATTTAATGTCGTGACAACTGTTACGATCGTGCACTTTGCCGCTTGCTTGAGCAGACGTCGTCACCTGTTGTACTGTCATATTGCAATTATTTTTAAAAGTATAAACCCATCTTGTACAGTCGGAATGCTGATTTACAATCATACCTGTGAGTGTTCGAAGAGAAAACGAGAGGTAAAGAGAAAGAAGTTGAGTTTATTTGGGGCATGGAGCTGAAACCAGGTCCACTCCTGAGCGATCAATTGTGCAACCAAATTGCTCTCGAAATCACGCAAATTTGCTACTTGCAACTGCTTAGTGTTTGGCTGGTGTTGGCTTAATGGTGAGAGTGATGGGCTTGGGATCCTAGGATCCTGAGTTCAAATCCTGCTTGGCTGTTGAATTAATACCAGGTGGGGTTGACTCTGCCCGTCATCCTTCTGAGGTCAGCAAAATGAGTGCCAGAATGTTGGTATCCTGTGTCGGAGTGGTGAGCCGTCCAGGATTGTGCCCAATAGCCAAGTCAACTGCTTTGGAAGCACCAACGCTCTGCACAGAGTATGGTCCCAATGAATGATGGATGGAACTGCTGAGTCCACGTCTGAGCAATTAGTTGCACAACAAGTTTCTTGCGTTTACAGGTATGTTGAGTATATTTCCTTTATCTGGCAACTGCATTGACCCTGCTTGCTGCCAGTTGTCTATCGCTTCACGAACAACAATTGCGTCACTAACTGCAGATGAAGAGCTGACCTTTGATTGCTGCCACATCTGTAGTTGTTTGGGATGTGATGAGAAGCAAAGCCATGTGGATCCAGGTGTGATTCGGATGCTCAACTGAACACTCAGGTGTGGCCCGATCTTAAGAAATAGCTGCCAATCATTTTTATTAATTTATTTTTTACAGAGTTTGTTCCCCCTTCCTCGTTATCACGACATTAAAATATCTGAACTTTAATTCGTAGTCAATACATCACTTGCTTGGTAATGATTTGACACACTACGATTAATTAGCAGTAGACTGGCTTGAAAATATACCGTGTTTCTGTTAATATACCTGTTGAGCTGAAGTATTCCCACGTTTGACTCATTCGGTATTATATGTTGGTCCTGAGCCGTGCATTTGCAAACGGGACCAAGCGTTCGCACTTTGCTTCTCACATGGAAGCAAGGGGTTTGTATAAAAGGTGACAAGTTTATAAAGTGTTAAAGCAATGTACAGTTGGTGCTTTTTGTAATTAAATGTTTTATTGAATTCCCCCTTGGCTTTTCTCAATTTCTCATGCAATTGTTATTCTTTACAACATCCAGTAAAACGAGTTGTTGGTTCCTAGTTCTGTGGCCGGCTTTCGTACCTCTTGCTCTCACTTCAACACCTTTCTTCTTGAGAAATGTGAACCAGTAATTATGAATCACGCACACGTCCTAAGCCTAACATTGGAATGATCAAAACGATTTTCTGCAACATATGTGAAACCAAGCAAGACTAGTGGTGAGAAAGCTAATTATAGTGAAGAATGTGCGATGATAGCTGAAGGTCAGTCTCTTTAAGCAGCCGCACAGTTTGATGGGTGTGAATCAGAGGCAACGCTGAATTCCACAATCTGGGTCCTTGTGTTGGGATTTCACGATCGCACTCCAGCTCGATGATTACGCTTCGCACAGCTAAGTGTTGTGAGGAGTTTAGCAACAGAGAATAATTGGTCAGGAAAGAATATGGAGAACAAAATAGCAAAGAAACTTCAAAAATTGCCATTTGAATTGGATCTCAAATCGCTACTGCTTCTTGCTACACGTTTTTAGCTTTTTCAAGGCTTCCTCTTGAATATCCCTTTGTTCCATTTGCCCATTGACCAGCTTAGCTTTACGCATAGCCTTGCAACAATGGTCTGAGGACCACTCCGATGCATTTCCTGTGGGTTTTTCCTGCCGTCTCTCCGTGCGTTTGAGAATTCTTGGATTGGATGCGTCGGATTTGGTCGCTTTTGGAAATTCGTTTCCACATGGCTCATTCACTCTGTTGGAGACAATCGATCAAATGACATCAATGTGCAACATACAATCTCTTGCCAACCAAGAATGACAGTCTGACACTGTGATGTATTTTAAGAATGTTATAAAACATTCATCACTTAAGAACATCTCACTTATTTCCACCAATGTGGTGTAACTGAATGAAGGAAATTCTCACAGACATGTTTTTGGAGCTGGGTGATCACCCAATCGGCATGGTGGTTGACTAGTTTACATTAAAGCTTTGTTGCATAGCCTTCACTGATGCGAGTTCGAATTCCATTGCTGCTGAGCAGAAAACTGTGAGCCAAATGATTATGGTAGGGACTTGTATTTACCATGAGATCCATGTAAATATTGAAAAAAATTTTTTTAAACAGATTCCCAAAAAGTTAATTTTGCTTTGGAAAGCAAATTTAGTAATATTACATATGACTATTGATGACTTCTGCTTTAGTTTAAATATCTGTCGCTAAATTGTATTGGGACGCAAAAGAACAAAAGGTACAGTAGAGAGAGGGGGATACAGCAACAGCAGGGTTGAGGGACAAAATAGAGAGGACTTGGACAAATAAGGGATATGGGGAGGAAGGAGCGGTAGGGGAGGATGCATTGGGTGGACAAGATACATACAGAAGTAAAAACTCATGAAGGAAAGAGGAGAAATTTGGAAAGAGGCAGGTTGGGATATGAGGGTGAAGGTGTGGGTTGGGGGGGGGTTATATGCCTGGTGTTGGCTTAATGGTTGGGGTGGTGGGCTTGGGATCCCAGGATCCTGAGTTCAAATCCCACTCGGCTGTTTAATAAATACTAGGTGGGGTTGACTTTGCTTGTCATCCTTCCGAGGTCGGCAAAATGAGTGCCAGCTTGCTGGTATACTGTGTCGGAGTAGTGACCCGTCCAGGATTGTGCTCAATAGCCAAGGAGACTACGTAGGCAGCACCAACGCTCTGCACAAAGGATGGTCCCAATGGATGGATGGGGGGGTTATAAATCATCACAATTTTGGACGGGGAATAATCTGACAAGGTGGTGAGTAGGGTGAATATACTGATTCTGGCTCACTTTTCCCCATGTAAATGAATGGGGGATTTTCAGCGATTCATTTTTTTTTCCCCTAAAAAGTAAACCCCCTTTTTATCCCAAGGAATATTTCTTTGTCTCCCCTTTTAACCGAGGGACACTTTTTTTTTCAAATAACCAATGCAATAAGATAAAGATTTGTTCAAGTAGTAATGTTATTTGTTAAAGGTGATTTGAAAGAAATATCTGAAACATGTAAGTCTTAGGACACTCTTTTTCAAATAACCAATGCATATTGTTTAGCTCACTCATTGAACCTATAAAGATTTGTTCATTCTCAAATTCCTTCAATAGTTTAATTTTCTTTGCACAATAATCCCCATCTAAAATATTTAAAAATAAAACATTTGAATCTTTATATTTTTTAAGATACCCCTTTTGTGCCATTGCGAAATGATAAACTTCTCTTAATGCTCTTGTTTGACCACCTCCTGAGCCACAGGTTATTTTTTGTTAAGCCACGCCCACTTTTCATAAGTCCCGCCCACTTTTTCCTAAGCCCCACCCACCCCTAATGAAAATTTTTATAAGCCCCACCGACTTTTCCTAAGCCCCACCTACTCTAACATCATTTCCAGTTCATCTCTGACTCACAAAGAAATCACCAGAAAATTCTACAATGTTATGCTTTTGAAAAATTTGCCTGGGCTTGCCCACGGAATTTCCAAAGGAAACCACACCCACCAGTCTTTCCCTATAAAAGCCTCAAGCCCAGGCTCCATTTTAAACATATTTTTGCTGGCAATGGTGTGCTGTGTGCTTGCCTGGAGATCGACTACTTGTATGGAACTAAACCTTCAAGTTGATGAACTGGATTCAAACCTCTTATCCATTGAGGTAAGATTTTATTTCCCTATTTTCAGTTTGATTTAAGCATCGACTAATTTAATAATTAAATAAGTTAATTAATACATTATTATTTTCTCTCACAGGAAATTGTATCTGAAAATACCGATTTTTGCCACAACTTTGGCGAAATTGTTGGCTTGGTTGAAGACCTTGTGAGCGATCAAGACCCACAGAACGAGCTAGGCCTTGAGTGGGATGACTTTGGGGTTCCTTGGAGATCGACTACTTGTATGGAACTAAACCTTCAAGTTGATGAACTGGATTCAAACCTCTTATCTGTTGAGGTAAGATTTTTATTTTCCTATTTTCAGTTCCTTTTAAGCATCGACTCATTTAATAATTAAATAATTTAATTAATACATTATTATTTTCTCTCACAGGAAATTGTATCTGAAATACGAAATGAAAATACTGCTTTTGCCACAACTTGGGGCGAAATTATTGGCTTGGTTGAAGACCTTATGAGCAACCAAGACCCACAGAACGAGTTCGTCCTTGATGACCCAACCAAAGAGTTATACCTTGGAGACCAGCAAAATCCTGAAAAAGTTTTGCAACAATAGTACTCATTGTGAGTTATCAAGACAATACCCCCTGAACAAGTTATACCTTGATGAGCCAGAATACAAGTTTTACCTTGGAGACTCACAAATTTCAGACATTTTTAAAAATGGAGTTTTCCTTGATGATCCACAGTTATACTATGTGAGATCTATCACTGAAACCCATAAAAATTGGAAAAATGGAGATTTCCTTGATGATCCACAGTTGTACTATGTAAGATCTATCAATGAAACCCATAAAAATTGGAAAAATGGAGTTTTCCTTGATGATCCAGTTTTACTATGTGAGATTTATCACCGAAACCCACAATATTTCTGGAAATTGTGATTCTACCTTGGAGTCTTGGATAGATGGTTATATTTTTGGAGACTTGAAATGTGGGTTCTGGCTTGATAACTCACAATGTGATACGTATCTTGGAAACTCAACAGGAATGTGGTTATACCTTGGAGACTTGGAAAGTTGGGTTTATTTTGGAGACTTGAAATGCAACCACTCTTTGGGATCTAAACCTATCAAGAAAGTTATTACTCCCCCTTTCTACGTCATCAAACCTGAAAGCCTTCAAAGACAGAATTGGAAGAAGAGGAAAAAACATAAAAAAAATATATATATATTGTTAGTTCTGGGAAGAAAGTGCAGGCTTACTCCCCCTTTCTACATCATCAAATCTGAAAGCCTTAAAAGACAGAATTGGAAGAAGAGAAAAAAAACGTAAAAAATATATATATAGGTGGAAATCTCATTTTGAAAAAGACATTGTGTTGGGGGGTTGGGGTTGAGATTTTGAATGTGAGGGTTGGGACACACACACACACACACACACACACACACACACACACACACACACACACACACACACACACACACACACACACACACACACACACACACACACACACACACACACACACACACCTTTTGTAATTCCTGTGAATAAAATGAACCTAAAATCTCTTCCCCTTCTAAATCATATATCTTATAAGTCCAAGGAACCGCATCAATTACATTAACAATTTTAAAAAGTTCGTTTGTCCATCGTTGAATATAACCTTTTTCAAAATGAGATTTCCACCTATATATTCTTACGATATCACCAACTTTGAACTTAGGTTTTCTGATATTAATCTCTTTCATATTTTAATTTTGTAAATGTTTCTGATGGTTTCATATTCGTTGACGTGTGAATCGTGTCATTATACTTATCCACAATATCCTGAATAAAAGATGACCATTGTTGTGAACCGAGTTCTGTGAATTTTTTATACAGTCGCTCTTTTAAGGTACGATTAAAACGTTCAACAACAACGGCATTCCCTTCATTAAAGGTACTGTATAATGTAATACTGTTATTTTTTTTTAGAAAATTCATAAATGTCTTGTTATAAAACTCTCCACCCTCATCAGTCCACAATTTTTAGGTTTTCTCTTACTTTTATTAAATATCTGTTGAAAGGCTAACATAAAAGTATTACCTGTTTTGTTTTTTAAAGGGCCAACCCATGCGTATCTACTCCTCAAATCAATAACGGTTAAAGCATACTTGTACCCCTTATCATTATTGAGTTCAATCAAATCAGCGGACCGGATATAATCAACTTCCTTGGAATAAACCTTCCTTCTACGAAACTTTATGAATATTGGTTGATGTAATTCATCAGCTAATTGCTCTTCAGTCTTAATGACATCATTAGAGCCTATAAGTTTTTTGAATTTCCAAGTCCAAGTTTCAATTTAGCACTGATCATCTTCTTCACGATGAACCGATCAACTTTTTCTCTCAAGGTTGGATTTTGTATCAGAGACAAATTATACATTTCTCTATCGGCTTCATGCTTTTCTTCCAAAGTTGTGGTATTCTCATAATCAATATCGTGTCTCATGCACACTTCATCAACTCTATTGATGGGTTTACTCCATGATTTAGGATTGTCTGTCTCATCTAATCTTTTATCCAAGTTTGTGCCTGAACCACAGAAAGAATACCCTGGTAGATGTAATTCCCCTGGTATTCCAGTAGTTGTAAATTTACTTCCTGATAAAAACTTTTGTATATCTCCTCCGAGTTTGTGTTTGGAGATAAATTGATTTTTTTTTGAACCACACACCGAACATATACCTTTTTGTATAACCCTGTTATTTTTACTTTTAATATATGAAATATTTTTAGTATTAGTTTTATTTTTACATTTGAGACAATAACTCATTTATTTATGAGAAAAATTCCTGGAGAGTGCAAAAACCTTTTTACTTTCCAACATGCACATTTGAATCTTAATTTTTAAAACATAAAGAATCCTTAGAAATGCCTTCACTCTCTCCTCCATTTATTGAAGAAAAAAAATGAAAAAGTTGAATTAAAATGAATATCTTGTCGATGTCAATAGTCTTGTTGAAAATATTGCAAATAGACTTGTCAATTCTTTGTTTTCCTCCTCGGTGGGTTGAGTTATTTTCTGTAATACCCCAAATGTTTTTTTAATCTCATCGGTTTCCATATTTTCATATTTATTCATTCTCGCTCTTTCCTCCCTCTCTCTCCTCTCTTTTCTCCCTCTCCTCGTTCTCTTTCTTCTCTCTTTCCTCCTTCTCTCTCTTCTCCTTTTCCTCCTCTTCCCTCTCTTCTTCAACTCCTTCCTCGTCCCTTACTATCCTTGAATCACTTACACCCCATAGAATATCATACATATATTCATCAGGATTTCTTGTTATTCCTGTATCCAAAATAATTTTTTTACAACAGGAAACCAATAAAATTTATTGTGAATTTCTAAAAGAGCCTTACTTTTTCTTAACTTCATAATTTTTATATTATTTAACATTTTAGTTAATTCCAAAGTTGTCGGTTTATCAACATCAGCATAAAGCCAATCTTTTATTGAAAATACATCATTCTTATGTTGTAGAACATATTTATTAAAATACCGAATATCCTTTTCTTGAAGGTATACTTGGATACAGAAATGATAATTTTCTTGAAGCCTTCTTGCTGTCATTTATGTATTAGAAATATATGTCAGAATAATAATATGACACGAAACACCTCCCCATCTTCCCGTAGGTAAATCATTTTGTATTTCCTTACTTATTATATATAATCCTGTTTTTTCTGTTTTCATGATAAAAACGAGGGCAAAACCATTATTATATTTACCCTTATTAAATTCTTTTATTTGTTGTTTACTAATCGTGGCTCCACAAAACTCATTCTCTATACCAAGTGGATAATATTCTTCCTTACGGGACTGATTTAATTGTTCCAGGTCTTCTAGGTCAATTTTAAATTACCAATTATACCCTAAATCATTCATATCATACCCCCATTGTTCTATTCTCATAAAAACGATACGCCCTTATTTATAAAAATTTAATTCAAATCGAACTGTGAATTTTGTATGACCTGGAGATAAAATCAACACTTTTGTATCTTTGGAATGCACTGCCGTTTTATTTAAGGATATATATTGTGATAAATCGCTTAATCTCACCAAGTCATTCGCGTCAGTCGGGCTTGGATAATTTTTTAATTTATAAGCATTTTTCATATTAATATTTTTGGTTATATTATATTGATGTCTTTCAGCCTGTGCCTTTGTGTAATAATTTGATAAATCAATATCCAGTTCTTGGGATACACCAAAGATAGAACCATCTTTACCAACATAAGTCATTTATATTAGATTAAAAAGAATGTCATAAAAATTTTATTTTTGTTGAGTTGAAATAACACATTATAGACATAATTGACCACAACACTTGGAATTTAATTATTGGACTTGAAATGTTTGATAAACACCATTCTGAAAGAATTTTATGACTTCAACAAGTGGTGGAAGACCAAAACCATCAAAATAATATTTGTCTTGACTATTAAAAATACAAACTCAATGAGAACCGTTCCCATTATTATCTTCGAAGTTCATATAATATTCTTTGTATGTTTAGGCACATTTGTTAATTCATCTCTTACAAATAACCACATTATGAATTTTTAATTTCTTACAATATTTGACAAGTTGTAAATTTGATGTTGTATTCTTTCCAAATTCTTTAAACCACTCATCAATGCTCATTTATTTATTAGAAAGATATAATCCATTACCTCTTTTAGTTAATTTTACACCTGTTTGTGTGATAGAAGAAAGCATATCTCCAACTAACAATCTCGCTTTATCAGGCAGACCTTCAAGTTTTTCAGCAAAATCTACAATTACACCACTTCCACTAATTTGTTTCTCCAACTCTTTGTTATGTCTTTCCAATTCTTTTTTAGCCTGGAGTTGAGCCTTCCTTTCGTTGGCAATTTTCACCGCTGTTGAAATACCACCTGTCAATGCTCCAACCGCACTTAAACCAGCAAATAAAGGAATTAGAAATGGGAGAAATCCTCCACTCCTCTCTCTTATTGAATATTTTTTTAACATTGGTTTTGTCATTTTAATTTCAAGCGAGCCAGTATCATTCAAGATTTTAACCTGTTCTCTTGTGAGCAAAACATCAATTCTTACTGCTCCTTTTCTCTGAATTGTATTAACGTTAATCATACAAGGCTTTTGATTTTGAACACAAGATGATAGTTTATGAAGATTGATTTGATTAACATATACCCCAGTTGGTACTTTGCCACTCATTTATTTAACAAAAAATTATGTGAGACGAATCATAACACCATTATCTGTATTAATCTGCAATTCTGTTTCTTCCAAAAGCAAACAATATGTATCAACTTCTTCACTCTCTCCTCTTTCAATGTATAGGGAAGTATCCACTCGATTCGACTTTATAGTTTCCTTTTGAGCTCTCAGGTCAAACGCATAAATTGTATACAAACTTTTAAATGCTGTCATATCCAAAATAGGTTCTTTATTTCCATTACTTTCACACACCTTTTGGTAAGACTTTTATGCTTCAGCAAAATCATTTTTTTTCCCAATTAATTTCCAATCTATCTCGTGGATAAAATGTTCCATTTAGAGAAACGCGAAGTTGTTTCACCTTAGCATTATCACTCAATGCATTATTCTTATCAGTCGCAGTATCACCATCTGGCTTTTTAAAAATGATCCACAGATATCGTGGCTTTCCTTCCAGAACACCCAAATTCCACGTGTAAGTGGTTTGGTTTAGTTTAACGTGTTGACATCTTCTTTTGAGGTATGATACACTGAGTGGTTTCTTTGAGTTAAGTCTTCTATTCAACATCTCTTCTGTTTTAAGATTCGGAGTATATTCACTCATATACCAACTCATTTCCTCAATTACAAATTTATTCTGATCACCAAAAGCACAAGCAACACCAAAAAGTAATCTATTTTCATTATCATTCCTTTGCAGTTGAAATCTAATTTTAAGACCATACAGAACTTTATCATGATCACAAAATCCAAATATACCTTTAAGAGGAACTGCCACAGTAAAACTATGAACTGCTTTTGTATCATCATTATACGCTCCTTTCCTTTGAGTATATCCAGGGTCTGTGGTTGTTGACATATCAGGAATAAAACCTTTGACAAACCCCTTTCCCATTCTATCACTGAATGTATAGAGTGTAAATTTCATCATTTCAGATACAGCAGAGACATAATCAACCACTTCAACTTCTTGTGTTCCAATGTACAAATGAACACTATCAAACATTTTCCAGAAGAAATCATTTACGAGTGTAGCGTTTGTGTTATTCACAGCCTTAGTGAATTTAAATTTACACAATAAGAAACTTTCGGATAGATTCAAATAGGTTTGTTGATTATTTATTTCAACACTTTTTGTACCATTTGCATTCCAGTCTGTTCCAGTTATTGCATTTACCTTGAAGTAATCTTCTTTTTAGTGGAGTTTGAGATGACAATGGTATCATCCAAATCATAGACACTATCAATTGCTTCCATACTTGTATTTATTCAGGAAAAAAAGATGTAAAAACTTTTGAAACCCTGATCCAAGTATTCGAATTATTTTCTGTCGTTCTTGGGGAGACAACTGAGTTTTGCCTTTCTTAATTTCTTTTATTGCTTGTAATTTATGAGATTCCTTTTGGGCATCTTTTATACTCTTTATAGCACCTGCTACATTTCCCACAGCAGAAGCAGTTGAACCAATTAGGTCTTTATGTTTAAGAATAGGTGAACCAATACCCATTAGAGTATCAATTATCCCATCTCCTCTAAATTGATGTCCAACACCCCTTTGTCTCTTAGGTTTATAGTATCCTCCACCAAGATACATACCTTCACCCTTGTAGTATGGGGAAAGGAACATCCCATCCCTGTAATTATTTTATATTTTCCCAACTCGTGTTTCCTCACAATAACCATCGTATTTATTTATTGGAAAACTTCACGTAGGTGAATTCTGATGGATATAACTTCTCCATTAAAAGAAATCATACGATTATCTTGGTCGGTTATCCTAAAATTTACTCTGTGTATGGTTTTTCCTGACACAGGGAGATAAACCAAATTTTTGGGTTCCATATTGAATTTATAACCAATTGGGGTTGAGTATGCGCTGAATGAAAATATTCTATTTGTTTTTATTCCATCATTATAAGCACCATCAATAAAATCACAGTGAATTAACACCGAATTTATTCTTGAGGATACTTGAATGACATTATCACTGTGAAACGTCCCATTAGTTTCAATCTTTTTTGAGGAGAAACCCAATAACTCTCTAAATGAATTATCAATTGTGAAATCAACCTTGTAGTTATTTTTAACTTTAATCGTTGATTTTGAAGTATGTTTTTGAATGTCTATAACAATATTTTTTTGGTTCATCACCCTGTTCTTTCATAAGACGAGCAATTTCGGAAGATATTTGAGAAATCTCATATGCTTCGGGTGAGACATCATTTTGTATCCACTTCCCGGATTATAACTAAACTTGTCATTTTTCTTGGTTATATTAAATAAGGTATTATAAGTTTCCATGGACAATAAAGATGCCTCATATTCTTTTGTTGTGTCAAGTTGTAGTGGGTATGGGAATGAAGATGTGTGGTCGCTTGTTGTGAAATTGAAACTAAGGATTGTGCTTCTCATCTTATTTAATATGAGATAAAATGTCTTTATATTGATATTTATTAATTATTTTCATGTTCATCAACTGGTCTAAAATGGCTGATGCTTCATTAAAACAATTGTTATTTCCAGCCTTCTTCCCACCTAACAACAATAACAGTCTATTAACTAATTGTGATGGGTCATTTGGAAGAAAACTAACACCTGAACCAAGGATACTTAAAGCCTGAATAATGTGTTTCTCCTTCTCATTCTTCCTACTTTTACCAGAAAGAATAACCCTATAATCAAGAGAGTTCAGCAGATCAATATATTCTTTATCATCATTATTTTTCATATCCAATGGTTTATCAATATACTTTGATTCATCCCTCACAGTTGAACCTTGTCTTCCATCTTTTGTGAGAAGAAACATTAATCTCAGAGTTAGTTTGACAGGAGGTTGAGCAGAACTCAAGAACCTTAATTCATCATGAAATATCAATACCTTTTCTTGAACAAGTTGAAATATTGCTGGTTGTTTTGTTGGAATGAGTCCTGCTTTGGTTTTTGAATCCGCTGAATATTCATTGTTTTGAAGAGCATTCACAATATAATCAGGGGGTCGATTCATCTCTTCCAGTTGTTGAAATAATCCTTCATCATCATATTCTAATTCTCCGATATGCTCTAATTCTTCCTCCGTCATTTGACTGAAATATTTTAACATTTGGAGCTTTCTTGGAGTATATTTTATTGTGGGAACTGTGGAAACATCTATAATTTTTTCTTGGGAAGTTTGTAAAACTGGTTTAAAAAAATTTCTCTTGTTTTCTTTCAAATGCTTCTTCACCCGTTATTTTTTGTCTGCGTTTCTTCTTTATGTCTTCCTGTTGTTTTACAACTTTTGAAACCAACTCTTGATGTTCCCTAAATCTTCTTGCTCTTTCTTTCGCATCCATTTATTTATTGGAAAATATCATTTAATGAATTTTAAAGATCAACAGGGAAATTTTCCTTTTCTTCATCATCCAAGTTGATGTGTTCAAATAAATCCTTTTCTTTAAATATTTCAATTTTTTTATTAACATTAATACGAGTTGTAATTTCTTCTTCATTAATACTTGCATCTCTGCTTTTCATAGGTTTGCGTTGAGTTTCTTCATCAACATCAAAACCGAATGATAAAATCTTCACTCCGCTCAGATGTTTAATAATTTGTCTCGTTCCTTCTGGATTAGTTTCTAATATCCCAAGACCACCAGATTTTAGTTTCCTTAACTCACTCTTACAATGTGAATATTTTGTTGCACCAAGAGAAACCTCCTCAAATATTTGACCTTCATTCCTCAATCGCATATGTTCCTCCACTGAAATATAGTGATAATCTTCACCTTTTACTTCTCCAGGTCTTATTGCTCTCGTTGTTGTTGATACAATGCGTATCACGGGGTGTTTTTTAAGTAAATTTACAATATTCTCATTTGTACTACACAAGAACCTTGATTTATGAAAGTTTTTTTTTCCAGAAGCAGATTTACCCACAAGATTTATAATAATAGTGTCATTTATATATGTAATTGTTTATAAAACAAAAAATATATCCCTTAATATCTCATATTGTTTCACAACAATATATTTGTATTTTTCAGTCGTGTGCTTCATGTAATCCCCAAATTCCTTTTTACTACATAATATAGAACAATTATCTCTCCAAAAATTATTTATATCTATTGAATTTAACGAATAAAATAAAAGTATTAGCATTGTTTCTGATGGAACGATGAGGAAGTTGGAAGTACGATTGACTAAGATAAATACAATTACAAGAAGAATGTCGCCCTCTTGTGTAGTAGCTGTCCATTACCGTTTGGTTTCTCTCATGAACACAATCATCAAAGATAACGAGGTTCTTTTTTGATTTATCCAAATCTTGGGGAGACGGTATATCATCCGTATTATCACTAAGACTACAAGTTATCGGTTATGATTTCTTTTTACATCTGTGTATCACTAAATAGTTGAATTATATCTTCAATGTTATAATCATTTAGGTTTTTTTGAAGTTTAAATAAACCGATTATATCTTCTTTTTGAAGACCAGCATTAAAACCTTGTGAGAGTAGTTGATACTCTGGTTGAAAACTCGACTTTGTGAAAATTATTAAATTATCATAATCTAAAAAGTTGGGAGTCAGGAGCATCTTCAAAAGTAAGCAGGTTTTTCCACATCCGCTTGAACCAACTATGAGACATCTTAATGAATTTGGAAGATTTTTACGATTGTTAAATTTTATCTTATTTTCCCAAATGGGTAAAAAAATCATTCATTTATATATTTGGAAAACAGGTTATTTAATTTATTATTGGCTTTTTTAGAAACTCTATATTTTATCCTAAGTTCAGGTTTAATTTCAAGATAATCCATTATTTTATTTATGCAATATCTTGTGTTGATATTTCCCTGAAAATCACATCCATGAATAATATATAACAACAATCCTTTGAACATTTCTCTAATACGTTCAGTTTCTTCCCTTGTAAGGAAAGGTGTGTTATCACCCTCATACTTTACATTCATTTCTCGAAATCAATCTTTTAAAGTAATTCATTTTTGGTGTAAATCTAAAAGAATTGTTATCCTTTTTAAATTTTTTTTATTATCATTGATTAGAAGATAATCACAGAATATACATTGTTTATAGGCTTTTGACTCTGTTTAATCCCCGTCTTTCACATGCAGGACAATTCTCAAATTTGTCATATGGAGAATCGGGGAAGTCGAGCATATTTATAAAGTAAAACTTTACTCAAACTGAAATTCATCTATACTTTCAGTTGCATATTGACTCATATTTAATAATATTACCATCGATATCTATATACTTTTTTTCATTACCAGATTCAACTACAACATTTTTTATATTAAAGGTAATTTCAAAATGATCCTTAACTACTATTGAACGAATTGTCATTTCACCTGATATATTAACATCCTTTATTTCATCAGGATTTACATCTTTCGGGTTGTTGAAAAAAAATACAAATTTCTCCTTGCATATTACAGATGGTCTTATCTTTTCTTTCTCAAGCTTCATCCATAAGGTTTTTGTTTTTTGATACTTTTTCTTGTTTCATTGCTTTTTCTAGTTTTGAATATATTACCAGAAGGAGAGGAGAAACTTTTTTTAGAGATACTTTAATTGATGTTCTACCAGGTATACTAAAAGCCCTTCCACTGAAGGAAATTGAAGAACTCATCTTATCCACCATAATTGTTTTTATCCAATAGTTGTTATATTTATCTTTTCAATTTTACATCCTTGACATATTTCTCAGTATTTTTTACAAATGAGGAGATTGATTGAAACTTGTCTTTTGTGTCTTGAAACATTGTATTTATTAAGGGAAAAAAGTTGGAGGATAAAATGGTTTTAAGCACAGATTCACCTATATATTAAACGAATTTTCATCAAGAAAATTTTAGTTTAAGCAAAGTTTTATTATATAAATACGGTGAATACAACGTACTGTGATGTTTGTAATCACGAATATAAATATTATAAAAAAACACCTTCAAACCAACAAACATACATTTAATCTATTTCATCAAATATCTCCTTGAGTTGGAAAGAAAACATTGTGATATCTACTCAAAGGATGTTTTGAAGAGTAGTTATAATGGACATCTTCAATCACAAAAACACAAGAAAAATGAGTTTAAAGTAAAGGGAGACTATTATATTGAAAACACTGATGGGGCATTTAAAGGGCATATAAAAATAAGGATTTTTCAATTTGGAGAACCCGGTCAATCATCAATTGCTGAATCAATTGAAATAGTGAAACCTGATGTTGAAAAAGTTATTAGAAAGACATTAAAAGAAATGAAAACTTTAAAGTTTTTATGGGAGTGAAAATGAATATGAAAAGACAAGATGAAGAACAAACTCCTTATATGAGAACAGATCTTCATTTTATAACATCATTTCAAGATTTTTTGAATAGTGGGATTTATGAAGAACTATCAAGACAAGAGGAGGATGTTGATAATACAGTGGTAGGAAGTGGATTTCATATTTAAAAAATCATCTTTTTAGATATACACATTTTAAAATCAAACCCTCTTAAAGCTTCTTCTTATATTGAATTACCAAAAGAAATAAAACTAAAGAAGGCAGTTGTTAATATTAAGAACAATGATAATAAATATTTTCTCTGGTCTGTTCTTGCTCACTTACATCTACCAAATTGTAATTCAGAAAGAGTAAAACAATACATGAAATATGAGAATACCTTGGACATTAAAGATTTTAAATTCCCAATGCCACTCACAGATATTCCTAAATTTGAGAAAAAGAATAATCTTTCTATTAATGTATATGGATTAACGGATACAAACAAAGTTCAGATATTAAAAATTTCAAACAGCTATAAAAATGAAGAAACACACATTGATCTTTTATATTTTAGTGTTGGAAAGAATTCACATTATACATACATCAATAATTTATCAAGATTAATCTCTTCTCAGGTATTCAGAACAGCAAACAAAATATATCCTTGTAAGCGATGTCTTAATTCATTTCATACAAAAGAACGATTAGAACAACATTCAAAATATTGTAGTAATCATAAATCATCTGTAATTACAATGCCTTAACCTAGGGAAAAGATTTATTTTGAAGATTATAATAAATCTATCATGCACCCATTTGTGATATATGCTGATTTTTGAATGTATCCTAAAAAAGATAAATACTGCTTCTCCGAATCCAAAAGAATCACATACAAATAAATATCAAAAACATATTCCTTGTGGTTTCTGTTATTATATCAAATCATCTGTTGGAGAAAAGTATAAGAAATTTGAACATTATAGTGGAAAAAAGCTTCACAAGAGTTTGTAAAACGATTAGAAAAGGATTGTATAAGACTAACTAAATTAATGAAAGAAACAAATTAACCGATGAAATTAACCGAAGAAGAAAAATTAGAATTTAGAAAGAACAATATCTGTCATATTTGTCAGGAGGAAATTGAGGAGTCTAAAGTTAGGGATCATTGTCATCTTACTGGTAAATATAGAGGTCCCACTCATTCCTGTTGTAATCTTAATTATAAATTTCCTCCTTTTATTCCAGTCTTTCTTCACAACAGCACCAACTATGATGCACATCTATTTATAAATGAACTTTCAAAAACACCAGGGAATATTTCTGCCATAACAAACACAAGTCAAAAGTATATTTCATTTACAAAAATGATATTCACAAAACCTTTATCTCGTATTCGGTTTCTAGATTCTTACAAGTTTATGGGAACACCACTCGCCTACCTGGCATCAAATCTAAGCTCCACGGGTTCTTTTCCAAATCTTAATTCATTCTAACTAAAGAGGAAATTCAGATTAAAGAGAGAATTCAAAGTAAAGAGGAAATTCTAATTAATGAGGAAATTAATGAAGAAATTCTAACTGAAGATGAAATTCGAATTATAAAGAAAATTCAAACAATGAATGAAATTCTGATTAAAGATGAAATTCTGATTAAAGAGGGAATTCTAACTGGAGAGGAAATTCAAACAAGGAATGAAATTCAAAGTAAAGAGAAAATTCTTACAAGTAAGGGAATTTATCCTTATGATTATATGGATTCATTTATGAGATTTAAAGAAACACAACTTCCTTCAAAAGAAAGTTTCAATCATAACCTTTATGAAGAAGAGATAAGTGATGAGGAATATAAACACGCACAAGAAATTTGGAAAATATTTAAGATAAAGAACCTTGGAGAATATCATGATTTGTATCTAAAAACATGTTTTATTATTAGCTGATGTGTTTGAAGCTTTTCGATCACTCTGTCCTAATAAAAATTGTTATGGATTAGATCCTGCCCACTATTTCACAGCTCCTGGTTTAGCTTGGAGTGCAATGTTAAAAATGACAAAACAAGATATAGATTTAATCAGTGATGTAGATATGCTTTTGATGATTGAGAAGTCTAAGAGAGGTGGAATATCACAAGTATGTTCAAAAAGATATGCTAAAGCAAATAATAAATATCTTCCAAATTATGATAGTGAAAAAGATTATAATTATTTGATGTATTTTGATGCTAATAATTTGTATGGATGGGCAATGTCTCAATCTCTGCCTTATGGTAAATTAGAGTGGGTGGAAGAAAAGGATTATGAAAAGGCTTT
Organism: Eptatretus burgeri; assembly: GCF_056783735.1. Lineage (NCBI taxonomy): Eukaryota > Metazoa > Chordata > Myxini > Myxiniformes > Myxinidae > Eptatretus > Eptatretus burgeri. The sequence continues at coordinate 30,332,731 of NC_140969.1, read as the reverse complement.
GATGAATATTGTTATTTCTTCTCAAGAGGAATTGAATGAGGAAGAAGAAGGTTATTATTTTGAAGTTGATTTGAGGGACCAGAGTGATCTTCATAATAAGCATAAAGACCTTCCTTTTGCATGTGAGAAAGAAACCCCAAAGAAAGAATGGTTAAGTGATATCATAAAAGTTTTAATATTAAAGGCAAATCAACAGAAAAGTTATTAACAACATTCTATGATAGAGGGATATGTTTTGCATCAGAGAAGCTTTAAACAGTTTTTGAGAGAAGGATTGAGAGTAGCTAAAATTCATAGTTTTAAAATTTAAACAAAGTCCTTGGATGAAAAAGTATATTAAATTCAATACATATATGAGAACAAATACAAAAGTAAAATTTGAAGAGGAATTCTATAAATTGATGAATAATGCTGTCTTTGGAAAGACAATGGAGAATGTTAGAAACAGGCAAAACATTAGATTTGCAACATCTTGGAAAGAAGCTTCGAGATTGATAAATAAACCAAGTTTTAAGAGAGAAGAGGTTTTTTCAGAGAACTTTTCTGCTATTCATATGGAAAAGGAAAGTATTGTAATGGATAAACCAATTGAAATTGGAACAGCAGTTCTTGATTTATCAAAGATATTGATGTATGATTATTTGTATAATGGCTTTAAGAAAGAGTATGGTGAAAATGTTTCATTGTTGTATATGGACACTGATAGTTTTATCCGAGATATAAAAACTGATGATGTTTACAAAGATATGAAGAAAAATATTGGAGTCTATGATACAAGTAATTTTAGTAAGAAGAGCGAGTTATTTTCCAAAACGAATGAAAAGGTTATTGGTAAGTTTAAGGATGAGTTGGGTGGAAAAGTAATGAGTGAGTTTATTGGATTGAGAGCAAAGGCATATGCTTATGAGTATGGTGATTAGATTGATAAGAGGTTAAAGGGAATAAAGAAATATGTAATCAAGGAATCAATAACTTTTAGAAATTATTATAATTGTTTGATGAATAAGAAAGAAGAATATAGGAAAATGAATACAATAAGAAGTTATAAACATAACATATGTAGTGAAGAAATAAATAAAAAGGCATTAGGAGCCTTTGATGATCAGAGATTTATTTAGATAATGGAATAGATTGTGTTCCATTTGGATATTGTATGATAGAGTGTATAGAATAGATTGTGTTTTAACGATAGGAAGATGGGTTAGGGTTTTTAAGGGATACCGCCGCATTTTTTCACAATATATAAATGGTCAAACCAAGTATTAATCAAACTAAAGAGTGAAGAAAATCTCAGTCTTGGTATATAAATGGAAAACATAATGAATGTGAAAAATATTAAATAAGTCTTATTGAAAAAATAACTAAAACAAAGGTAAATAAAACAAATAAGCGAATCAATTTAAAAACTAGTAAGTTAGAGGATGTAAAGAAAAAAAATAAATATCCTTGAATGGACTGAACTTTGATGGTTATCAATTGAACAATGAAAAAACAATTTACTATAATCTCAAAATGATATGTGGCTCAGGAGGTGGTCAAACAAGAGCATTAAGAGAAGTTTATCATTTCGTAATGGCACAAAAGGGGTATCTTAAAAAATATAAAGATTCAAATGTTTTGTTTTTAAATATTTTAGATGGGGATTATTGTGCAAAGAAAATTAAACTATTGAAGGAATTTGAGAATGAACAAATCTTTATAGGTTCAATGAGTGAGCTAAACAATATGCATTGGTTATTTGAAAAAGAGTGTCCTAAGACTTACATGTTTCAGATATTTCTTTCAAATCACCTTTAACAAATAACATTACTACTTGAACAAATCTTTATCTTATTGCATTGGTTATTTGAAAAAAAAGTGTCCCTCGGTTAAAAGGGGAGACAAATAAATATACCTTGGGATAAAAAGGGGGTTTACTTTTTAGGGGGAAAAAAAATGAATCGCTGAAAATCCCCCATTCATTTACATGGGGAAAAGTGAGCCAGAATCAGTATATTCACCCTGTTTTGAAGATCTGGAGGGAAGAATGAGATTGAAGATGATGTGGAAGTTGGTTCCACAGGTGGGAAAAAAGAGGAATGAATGACTGCAGGTAATGGTGATTCTGTATTTCGCGAGTTTCACGAGAAGGGGATTGCTGATGGACCGTGTGTTCCCTGAAGAAACCCGAGGAGTGGGGGGAGTGGGGGAGATTAACCACAGAAAGAGCAGAGAGTCCAAGACCAGAAAGGAAGTAGGAGAAAACAGAAAGACCACAAACATGTCTGTGATGGACCCATACACTCAGCTTCATCGCAGGAGATGCCAATGATCTCAAAGGCCTTAGTTTCCACAGCGTCAAGCTGAGGGGTACCCGCCCAGAGGGGAGAGCAGTACTCCATCAAGCTGCAGATGAAGGCCTTGGAGGTGGATAAGAGTTAAGGTGTGCCAAGAAAAAAATCACGTACACTCATTGTATTTTGCATGACGGAGGACGCACAGTCGGCTTTGGAGGCCAACTTTGAAATGTGGTTTGTCCAAGAAATATCATGGCTGATGGTGAGACCCAGGAGTTTGAATGACTGAACTTCAAGAGGATTTTTAAGAACATACTGTAGATGGGAGTGCCGGAGTGATATCTGACTTTTAGGATGTCTGACTTTTGAGAATGATGTCTGACTTTTGAGAATGATGTCTGACTTTTCAGAATGATGTCTGACTTTTAAGAAAATAAAAAAAACATAGGGCAAATGATAGGGTGAACATCACAGAAAAAGGATGTGAAAGAGAGACAGAGAAGGTTTTTAAGACAAGTGCACTGATGCCGTCCGAACAAGTTGCAGAATCGGGGTCAATAGTTCTCAGAAACTTCTACACCATCTCAGGTGAGAAAGACGAGTCCAGGAGCAGTTGTGTGTGACTGGGTAGGGTGGGCACAGAGAATGAGCGTTTGGGAACACAAGATTTAGAAGCAAACACCTAATTGAGGTATTAAGCCTTCTCATGAGTGGGGAGTCAGTTGTGTGATTTGAAGAAAGGGAAGGGATGAAGGGGGAGCATGTTCCAGAGACAGACTTAATAAGGCACCACCCACCAAGTTTGAGAGAAGGGAGACCAGTTTGACTGTTTAATCTTGATGTTGGACAGATTTTGTTTTCTGGCTCTCTCGAGAATGGACACTCACTTGTTGCAGGCTTTGTGAAATGAGAATATTTCCTTCAGTCAAATTGCTTTCCAGGAAGAGAATGCAAGTTGTTTTAATGGTAAGTAGACTTCCAGAAAAGGCAAGTTGTGCAAGTTGTTTCAATGGTTTCCTTTCCAGGAACTTGCATCCCCTTTCTTCGGCAATGGTATGTAGACTGACTGCTTCCACATTTTAGGCCATACAATCTTGCTGCAGATCTGTGTCCAGATAGCTGGTAAATTTTGATTGCTTCCTCCCCAACTCTCTTAAAGAGTTATATCGGAATTTCATCAGCGCCTCGTACTTTTCCATTTGACAGCTTATTCAGGACTCTACTTGTACAAACCTCACATTCCAATTAAAGGACGTACTGATGGAGAAAGGATTAAGAACTGGTACACATCTTAAGAATCTTGGCAGCCCACCAACGATAAATGACGAGCAGGTAGAATATTTTTACCATCAAGATGTGTCAGTTCAACAAGGAAGAATATAACAAAATAAAGATGTCATTCGTGGAAGGATAGAGTTGTGGTTAAAGAGCGGGTTTTGGGTCGCTGATGACTTTGCGTGATTCGAAGGTTGTTGGGCAATTATTTTCTTACATTTGAAAATTAACTTTTAAGTCAAAACTTTTGTCAGTGATAGAAAAACAGACCGGAATTTACCGAAGATGCTATGACGTCACGTTCTCCGAAAACTTCGTGAACATTCGGAAACAGCGTGTGAACAATGGCGAGATGCGAATCAGAGAGTGATTTCAGCGGCGATGAAATTGAGTGTTTTCATTCAGATATTGCCGAGGATGAGTCGGAGAATGATGGGAATTTATACTATGGAGTTTCTGGCCCTGAGCCACATAAATTTGAGCCACTTGCAAGTGCCAGAAAATGGCCTATTTCGTGTACAAGTGGCAGGACTGACTGTCCGGCAGTTCACACTGACAGACTCCACCAGACAGATTGGTTTCTAGATTTTCATTTTCTTGTTCGATGCAAAAAATAATGTAAAGTTTGATTCGTCTGTGACTTGATATAATAATTTTTAACCCTCTAGTCCAGTGGTTTTCAAACTTTTTTTAGTGGCATCCCAATTTCAGAACCTCTCTACATCGCGTGACCAAAAGATTCAAAACCCAATTCATATTATACAAGATAAGATTTTATATGGCACAAGAACATTTACTGTTTACTTTATTCACCATTGTCATGTTTTCATAGACGAGTAAACTGAGAATAGCCGACGGTATCCAAATAGTACAGTTGAATGTTTCAGAAGTTTAGTCCGAATGACATTTAGATATATCAGTGAGAAGGATGAGCCTGTTTTTCAGAAACCAACTTCTCTATTCGTGGAGAAGTAGATGACAATGCCAGGATCATATCATGCTCCATTTCTAGGCGATTTCTGTACTTTGTTTTAATCACCACCATGGTGGAGAACGACTGCTCACAAAAGTATGATGAAGGATATGGCATGAGAACCTTAATGGCGCGCCGTGACAGGGTCGGGTACGACGGCAGCATTTTGCACCAGAATGTCGACAACGAATTCGTCCGCGCAAGAGCCTGCGCTCCTGAATCCTGCTGGAGCTGTACAAGCTCTTCCTGTGCTGTATCATCTTCATCAGCAATCGAGTCCAGTGGAGCCGTGAAAGGGTCCCGAACCACAGAAAAGGACTGCACATCCAGCTCAGGGAAATGGTGCTCGAACTGTTCAATGAGCAACCGAAGGTGACGTGCTATCTCCCCAGAAAGACTGTCGAGCTCAGTATCATCGTACTGGCAGGTCGTTAGATGCTCCACCAGACGGGGGAAAAGTCTGAAGCGCTTAACAGCTGCTTTGTCTGCCAGTAATTTTAGAGTCGCCAAAAATCCGCTTATTTTGTCGTGAAAAATCATAAGGTTGGCGTCTTTGCCTTGGAGGGAGCGGTTGAGGACATTGAGACGTTCAAAGATGTCAACGAGATAGCACAGTTCTGACAGCCAAGATTCTGACTCAAGCAATGCTACCCATGCCATTTTCCCTTGTGTGCGTAGGAACTCCTTTAGTTCATCTTTGAGCTCGTAAACGCGCAGAAGAAGGATTCCTCGAGATAACCATCTCACTTGAGTGAAGAATAGTAAATTCTTATGGTCGGCATCCATCTCCTGGCAGAATAGCCTGAATAACCTCGTGTTGAGGGCGCTCGATTTGATGTGATTCACCATTTTTACGATTTCTGAGAGCACGCTCTGCAAGGTTTCTGGCAAAGTACGAGAGGCGAGCGCTTCTCGGTGAATCATGCAGTGTACCATGGAGGTCTGAGGAGCCACCTCAAGCAATTTAGCCTTGAATCCAGAACGCACTCCTAACATTGCTGGTGTGCCGTCTGTTGTTGAATAGAGCAACTTTCCAAAGTCCAGATCATGGTCACGATAAAACTGCTCTACTTTCCCAAAAATGTCTTCACCTTTGGTGGTGGCCTCCAATGGTTTGATGAGCAGAAGCTCAGACAAAGTTATCAGCCTTGTCGCGGACCCAGACGATGAGTTGCGCGTGTGATGCGATATCAGTGAACTCGTCCAACTATGGTGTGCCACGGCGATTCCTTGATCTTCTGTACGACCTGAGCCGTTGCATCCAGACTCATATCTTCAATTCTGCGTTGGATGGTGTTGTGTCAGAGGGGTATAACTGCCAGTTTCTTTGCCGCTTCCTCCCCAACCATCAGAGATACCATGTCCTTTGCACATGGCAGCACGAGTTCTTCCACAATGGAGTGAGGCTTTTTAGTCTTGGCAACATGGAGCGACACTCGATACGAGGCATCTAATGCCTGAGAATTGGTCTGATGGCATGTACCCTCTCTGTCAAGACGCTTATTCTTGAGTGCAAGAAGTTTCCTCTCAAAGAACGCTCTCTCCTTATCCTGATAAGGCGCATGTTTTGTAGTCAAATGCCTCTGCAACTTATTTTGTTTCATAGACTCCGGAGAAAGCACTTCAAAACAAATCACACACTGAGGCCTCTGTGCCCCACTTTTATCCACCACGTAGTAAAATCCAAGGTCCAGAAATTTATCCCGGTAAGAACGTTCTCGAGATTTGCTGGTGGCCGGTGCTGCCATCACAAATAAGGTCTCGAGTCGTACGTGGAGACGTGAATAGACGTTAATGATAGTCAGAGTCTGAGAGGCCGTGGATCAAACCACTAATTTCCCGCCTAAATGAACCGCCCTTCAGCGAGCCCGCGCATCGGCTGGATCCCATTCCAAGCGTCATGTTGCGCCGGTTCCCATACTTTGAACGAACCGTTTATATTACATCCCGTAAAAGCGAACACCGATCGAAAACAGACAATTTTTTTTTCGCTGCAAGCGGACGCCCGCAACCCCACGAAATTTGCTCGGCGACCCCACTTGGGGTCGTGCCCCCGGGTTTGAAAAACCAAGCTCCAGTCACTCAAGAGTCAGAAATAGAATGAATCAATAATGGACCCAAATATATTATACACTGTAGCCTTGGCATTGAAGTCTTTCTGACAGCTGAGCTTGACCCCAGCGAAAGTGAACAGATAGAACAAACCCCAACTTTCAAGAGATTATTGTGGCATATAAATACCAAAACATGTTTTGCCTCATTGAGAAATATTCTACCAAATTTAGAAAAAAAAAAGTGGAAAATTGATCATTTTTTTTACAATTGAAATGAAATAGCCCAATTTGCTGATGTTGTTAAAGAAGTAATTTAAATCAACAATAAATTGATTTGTTGAGAAATTTTTTCATGCTTGTGTTTTTCAGAAAGTTTATTTGTGTTTTTCCATGTACTCTTTTAGAATACATTTCAAGATTTTTCTCACTTAAACTCAACAATTGATTCTGTGACAGAGCAGTATCTGAAGAACTTGTCAACCAACAACTCATATTCACAGAGTGGTGATCGGATGTGTTTATGCCTTCGTAATCCTCGGCTGTGAAATGGTCACCACAAATGACAAATCTATCCAAACAAAGGGTCCTCTTTACCCGTTTTCTTTGGGGGAAAATTCGCCCGTTTTGTTTGTACAAATCTTATCCACTGCCGGCGAATGTTTGATTCCTTCGGGAATCGGTGGCCATTTTCGATTTGATTACCCGTTTTCCAGACATTTTTGCAAAACATGACGACACACGTACGAGGCATGATGTACAAATATCCAAATAACGCGAAATAACAAATATCCATGATGTACACGTGAGAGCGAAGAAACGGCCTGTGTGGTTGTTGTTTGTTGGTCACTGTTTTTTTTTTTTTTTTTTTTTTTTACGGGCACGTACTAGTATTGATAAATTTTATCGTACATGTACATATCGTACATGACCGATTTATGCCTGGTGTTGGCGCAGTGGTTAGGGCAGTGGCTTGGGACCCAAAAGGTCCTGAGTTCAAGCCCCGTTGGGACACTGAGTTAATATATATATATATATATATATATATATATATATATATATATATATATATATATATATATATATATATATATATATACCAAGTCGAAAACACCAGGGGGTTGACTCAGCCTGCCATCCTTCCGAGGTCGGCGAAATGAGTACCAGTTGTACTGGGCCCGGTGTATGCCCCGGTTAGAATAGGTGTACCATATCCCTGTGTGTCGTAAGAGGCGACCAGGGTTGCGTCAGGAAGGGCATCCGGCGTAAAAACCTATGCCAAATCATTTTGCGGTCAACAAAACGAATTTCCATACCGGATCGGTCGAGGCCCGGGTTACCAACGACCGCCACCGGTACCGGTGGTCAGCAGGGTACCAGTGGAAATTGTGCTATTGCTGGGCGAAGGAGGAGAAGGAGACGGGTAAGGTGAGTCCGGAGGCAGTGGGAGAGGGGGAAGGGTAGAAATGTGCAGGTGAGAGTTGGAACTCTGAATGTTGGGACAATGACTGGCAAAGAGCGAGAGTTGGCTGATATGATGGAGAGAAGAAAGGTGGACATACTGTGTGTACAAGAGACCAAGTGGATGGGGAGTAAGGCTAGGAGCATTGGAGGTGGTTTCAAACTGTTCTACCATGGTGTGGATGGGAGGAGAAATGGTGTCAGGGTAATCCTGAAGGAAGATTATGTCAAGAGGGTAGTGGAGGTGAGGAGAGTGTCTGACCGAGTGATGAGTGTGAAGTTGGAAATTGAAGGGGTGATGATGAATGTCATCAGTGCATATGCCCCACATATGGGGTGTGAGATGGAGTATAAAGAAGATTTTTGGAGTGAGTTAGATGAAGTGGTGGAGAGTGTATCCAAGGATGAAAGAGTGGTGATTGGAGCGGATTTCAATGGGCATGTTGGGGAAGGGAATAAAGAGGATGAGGAGGTGATGGATAGGTACGGTCTCAACAAGAGAAATATGGAAGGGCAAATGGTGGTAGAGTTTGCAAAAAGAATGGAAATGGCAGTGGTAAATACGTATTTCAAGAAGAAGGAGGAACACAGGGTGACATACAAGAGTGGAGGAAGGTGCACACAGGTGGATTACATCTTAAGCAGGAGATGCAACCTGAAAGAGATTAGTGACTGTAAGGTGGTGGCAGGGGAGAGTGTAGCTCGACAGCATCGATTGGTGGTCTGTAGGATGACTTTAGAGGTGAGGTTGAGGAAGAGAGTGAGGGTTGAACCAAGGACCAGATGGTGGAAGCTGAAGGAGGAAGAATGTTGCGTGAAATTTAGGGAGGAGGTGAGACAGGCGTTGGATGGGTGGGATGATTGGGCAACGACAGCAGAAGTTGTGAAGGAGATAGCTAGGAAGGTACTTGGTGTGTCATCTGGACAGAGAAAGGAAGATAAGGAGACTTGGTGGTGGAATGAGGAAGTACAGGAAAGTATAAGGAAGAAGGGGTTGGCGAAAAGGAAGTGGGATAGTCAGAGAGATGAAGAAAGTAGGCAGGAGTACAAGGAGTGGTGGCGAAAGGCAAAAAGAGAGGTGGCAAAAGCCAAGGAAAAGGCATATGACGAGCTGTATGAGAATTTGGATACAAAAGAAGGGGGAAAAGGATTTATACCGATTGGCAAGACAGAGGGACCGAGCTGGGAAGGATGTGCTGCAGGTTCGGGTGATAAAGGACGCAAATGGGAATGTGCTGACGAGCGAGGAGAGTACTTTGAGGAGCTGATGAATGAAGAGAGAGACAGACAGAGACAGAGAGATATATATATATATATATATATATATATATATATATATATATATATATATATATATATATATATATATATATATATATATATATATATATATATATATATATATATATAGAATCTGGAAGTGGGGTGGATCAGTAAGGATGAAGTGAGGACTGCTATGAAGAAGATGAAAAGTGGAAAGGCGGTTGGCCCAGATGGTATACCAGTGGAGGCATGGAAGTGCTTAGGAGAGATGGCAGTTGGGTTGTTAACCAGATTGTTTAATAAAGTCTTGGAAAGTGAGAGGATGCCGGAGGAGTGGAGATTAAGTGTACTGGTTCTGATTTTAAAGAATAAGGGTGATGTGCAGAGCTGTGGAAATTACAGAGGGATAAAGTTGTTAAGCCACACCATGAAGTTGTGGGAAAGAGTAGTGGAAGCTCGGTTGAGAGGAGAGGTGACGATCTGTGAGCAGCAATATGGGTTTATGCCAGGAAAGAGCACCACTGATGCGATGTTTGCTTTGAGAATGTTGATGGAGAAGTATAGGGAAGGCCAGAAGGAGTTACATTGTGTGTTTGTGGATTTAGAGAAAGCTTATAATAGGGTGCCAAGAGAGGAGTTGTGGCATTGTATGAGGAAGTCGGGAGTGGTGGAGAAGTATGTGAGGATCGTGCAGGATATGTACGAGGACAGTGTGACAGCGGTGAGGTGTGCGGTAGGAATGACGGACCGGTTTAAGGTAAAAGTGGGATTGCACCAAGGATCGACTCTGAGCCCTTTCCTGTTTGCAATGGTGATGGACAGGTTGACGGACGAGATCAGACTGGAGTCTCCATGGACTATGATGTTCGCGGGTGATATCATGATCTGTAGGGAGCAGGCTGAGGCGAGCCTCGAGAGGTGGAGGTATGCACTGGAGAGAAGGGGAATGATAGTCAGTCGGAGTAAGACTGAGTACATGTGCGTAAATGAGAGGGAGGGTGGTGGTCTGGTGCGGTTGCAAGGAGTTGAGGTGGGGAAGGTGGATGGGTTTAAATACTTGGGATCAACTGTCCAAAGTAATGGAGAGTGTGGGAGAGAAGTGAAAAAGAGAGTGCAGGCAGGATGGAGTGGGTGGAGAAGAGTTGCAGGAGTGATTTATGACAAGGGTAGCTGCAAGAGTGAAGGGGAAAGTATATAAGACGGTAGTGAGACCAGCTATGTTGTATGGTTTGGAGGCGGTGGCGCTGACAAAAAGACAGGAAGCGGAGCTGGAGGTGGCAGAGTTAAAGATGCTGCGATTCTCGTTGGGAGTGACGAGGATGGACAGGATAAGGAATGAGTATATTTGAGGGACAGCGCAGGTAGGACGATTTGGAGACAAAGTGAGAGGCGAGATTGAGATGGTTTGGACATGTGCTCAGGAGGGAAGCAGAGTATATCGGGAGAAGGATGTTGAAGATGGAGCTGCCAGGCAGGAGGAGAAGAGGAAGGCCAAAGAAGAGGTTCATGGATACGGTGAGGGCGGACATGCGGGTGGTTGGAGTGTCAATGGAAGATGTGGAGGATAGAGTGAAATGGAGACGGTTGATCCGCTGTGGCAACCCCTAACGGGAGCGAGCCGAAAGAAGAAGAAGAAGACTAGTATTGATAAATTTTCAGAACATGTTTGGTGACCCGCAACCTGCTCTTTAAGATGATGCACCACAAGACCTTCTTAAACAGTGCAATGTAGACACTATCATTCTCGACTTTTGTAATGTAGCACTAAATGTGAAGATAGGCCTAATAAACAATGGTCGATCTTAAATATAGTTCCCATTCCAAAATCAGGAGATCTCAGTCTTGGGAGCAACCAACGTGGTATTCACATAATCTCAATAGTTGCCAAGGTCTACAATCACATGATTTTGAACCAAATCCATCCTGATCTTGATCAACACCTGAGGCCAAACGAAAATGGATTTTGGGTTGAAAGGACAACAGCTGAACACATTATTGTCCTGTGAAGGTTAAGAGAAGGAATTAGTGCCCAGAACCATCTTGCAATAATTACATTCATTGATTTTCTAAAAGCCTTTAACTTCACCCATTGTGGCAAGATGATGATGATGATGATCCTATCGGCACAAGGAATCCCTGATCAACTTGTGAAGGTGATTTCAAATATGTATAGGTACACACATGCCAAGATACACCCACCCGATGGAGAAACACAGCTTTTCAAAATTCTAGCCGGGGTATTACAGGGAGACGCCCTTAGCCCTCACTTGTTTGTAATAGTGCTTGATTACGCACTCAAACACCATCAAAGGAAAGGAGGAGGAATCTAGGTTCCAACTAGAACGAGTAAAAAGTAAAAATCAGAGCGGAGGTTCTTACTGATCTCGACATTGCCGATGATGTAGCCTTATTTATCAGAAGAAATTGATTCAGCGCAAGAACTTCTAAAGAGGTCGAAACAAGTGCCAGTAAAGTAGGGCTAACAATTAATGCCAATTAAATAAAAGTGATGGCATTCAACGAGTCAAGAGAAGTTTCAATCAAATCAAGCAATGGAATAAAACTTGACAGTTAATGACTTCATGTATCTTGGTTCCTGGGTAAACACAACTGCTCAGGATATCAAAGGAAAGCTGCCACATGGAGAGCTTGCAACAAACTTTCAAGAATATGGAAGTTGACACTCTCGGCGTATCAAGGAACGAGTGTTCACGGTAACCGTTGAGTGTCTTACTTTATGGAAGTGAAGCATGGACCTTAATACAACCCATGAGAAGGGACTTGATGGATGCTTTACTCGACTTCTTCATTCAGCTTTCAATGTCCGTTGATCTGAACATAAAACAAATCAAGAGCTCTGTGGTTCACTTCCAAGGCTGTCAGATAAACTCAGAAGAAGACCTTTCAGGTTCGCTGGGACCTACTACCGCCAAAAAACGAGCCCGTTTCCAATATTTGGACACCTAAACATGGAAATCCGAAGTGAGGCAGAGCAGCTCTCAACTCCATTGATATGTTGAAGAAAGATATGGGCCTGGAGAGAGAGGAACTACACACAGCAATGGTTGATTGAGAGGACTGGAAGCTGAGGTTCAATGTCATTGGAGTTTGGCATGAGAGTTTATTGAAGAAGAAGAAGAATTACTGTTGTAAGGTTTGGTATTAACCCTCTGGAGCTCCAGGGGTTATTTTTTTGTTCACCCAGAACATTTTGTGGGCTCGAGAGGGTTAATTGATGTGAGGTTTCATTTGGGTTATGAGGTTTTGCTACTCATCAATCTAAGATTTTATTTATTAGTGTTAATGTGTTTTTTTTTGATCAACAAATGGTTTTATTGGAATTATAACTTGGGTTTTGGGTTGTAAGGCTTAGTTATCCTTTATTAGGGTAAGAATATCTAATTATCCCACCCATCCTCACTCCCCTTTCCAACTCCATCCATTCCTGTGTACACCACTCCAAAACTCTCATGTGCACATAAAAAATAGATGGCCGTATGAGTAGTAACCATAAGCTCTACTGAAACGTCCTTTAAAAGGACTAATCATACTTTCCTACTTGAGTTTACACACACATTAAAACACCCTTCACTGCAGTCACCACAATCGCCATGACAAGGGAATGAGGTCTTCCCTGAGCATTTACCTTTATGCATTTTGCTCAACCCCTGCCCCAAATCTTGAAATTCTTCCAGCATATTATGAGCATTGGTTGAGGGTTTACCTTGAAATCCCATCATGTTTTTGGAGGAAGAGTATGGGAATTATTTTCGGCATGGGGACACCATCATTAAAATACCCTATAAATGATGCACTCAGCAGTCAGATGCTGTACACAAATTGATAGACCACCTACCTTGAGCATTCTAAGCTCCAGTCACTCTGCCTCACCAGCAATTTATTCATTAAGGGAGCATGTAGATTTTGATAGATGATATTAAATTAATATATATAAATGACCGTTTTTACAGCCATTTTTCCCTGCTGTGCAGGGGTTGGCTTTTTCTTGAGGCAATGTTTTATGGCCGGATGCCCTTCCTGACGCCAACCCTGGTCGCCTCTTACGACACACAGGGATATGGTACACCTATTCTAACCGGGGCATACACCGGGACCAGTACACTGGTACTCATTTCGCCGACCTCGGAAGGATGACAGGCTGAGTCAACCCCCTGGTGTTAATTCAGCAGCCAACGGGACTTGAACTCAGGAACCTGGGATCCCAAGCCACCACCCTAACCACTAAGCCAACACCAGGCTTAGATGATATTAAATTATTTAATTTAAAATATATCTGGACATTTTATTGTTCAGTTGATAAGCTCCACCTGCTCTACTTATTTTAATGTGTCAACTGTGGATGGTGAGTTGTGGTTACCTTAAGAACCAGTGTTCTCCCAAGCCGTATTTGAGTCCTGGGTTCCCAACGCGTGGACACAACCAACGTGGTAACCGACGTTCCAGCAAGATGGTTGTGGCAGCGACCTGGGCATTGGGAACAGAGAAACAAGTTGCTTGTTGTTGCCAATAAGTCTATAAAGATAATACACACCAATTTTTAGCTTATCTAGAATTGGAATTCCAAATAAGGTATCGTCATAATGTACCATCCGTCCATCTGTCTGTCTGTCCATCCCTCCGTCTCCTATTTCGAGTTCTCTGGCCGATCCGGCTGAAATTTGGTAGCAAGGTTCCACTCTTGATTGGTAACGGGGATTTCAAAGCTCGTTCTGGTCACGTGACTTTAAATAGGCCAAAATTGCGGTCCGAGTAAATTCCTTCAAAAAATCTTCTTCTCCAGACACACGTCAGAATGCTACAAAATTTGGGTTACAACATTAGGCCAGGGTAGGAACGTTAAATCATGGAGGTCCTGCTGATCACATGACCGGAAGTGTGTCAAATGGCCGACTTTGTCAATTATTGGTAAAATCGCATAAATTCCTTCAAGCATCTTCTTCTCCAGATACACCAGTCAGAATGCTACCATATATGGGTTACAACATTAGTGAAGGGTAGGGGTGTTAAATTGCAGAGATCAGGCTGATCACTTGACCGGAAGTGTGTCAAAATGGTGGACTTAGTAAATTATTGCGAAAATTTGAAAATTCTTTAAAATATCTTCCTCTGCAGATCCACTAGTCAGAATGTGACCAAATTTGGGTTACAACATTAGGCTTGGGCCCAGCTAAGCTACAGGTCCAGTGGTCATATCTTTTCAAAGTACCTGGAGGGTTTTCCTTGAAGAATTTGCATAAATTATAATGATTGACCACTGGAATCATAAGAACTTTCAATGAAGACAAATTGAGATTTCCTTTAACATAAACTGCAGTCATTTATGTTTGAAAGCAATCTGACAACACACAGGCTCGCATTGGAACCTCAGATACATTTAAGGGAGACAGAAATCTGTAAATGTTTTGTTGAATAGCATCATCGAAATGTGGGTGGATATTATCATGTGATTACAGGAGGGAAGGTCTTGCCTGAGCATTCCATAGTTCATCTTGCTCTTTTGCAATATGCCCGTGGGTGTCTGCCATTACTGCTACGAGCATGTTGATCATCACCAAAAAGGATATGATCATGTAAACAATGTAGATCACGATGACAATAACTGGAGTGTACTTGCTGTAGTTGAGAGGAATTTCCAGAACTCCAATGAACAACTGGAATGACAGAAACCATGTGGCGAAAAAGCTCTCCATAGGCCGCCAGTTCTCATGGTTTAGTGTTTGGAAAGAGAGGTAAAATGCTGCAAAGAAAAAAGCAGAGCATCATCCAGATTACTTTCCCAGAGCACTTATGTGTGGCCACCATGTTGAAGAAAATAATAAGGTGTTCTTCCTGCACAAACTTACAAATGCTACCATGGAAATTTGATGGACTAGTAATACCCACTTCACCGAGAACCAAAATATGGTGTCACTACCCCCCACTCGCAGGCAAGGTAGGTGGTTAAAACACTTGTACTATTCTACACGTACAAGCGAAAATCGCAAGTCATCTCCCCATGAGATGAGGACTTATTTTGTGTCCATGACCTGACCATGGGACCTGGGTACCCTGAGCACATATGCAGAAATTGGCGTTGATTGGCCAATCTGTTTTCAATTCTACACGCTCAAAGTCTCCTTCAGTAGAGAACTCATCCCATGGAATGTCATGACACTATGGCACTGACTATGGACCAGGAAGAATCCTCTTGTGCCAAAGTGATAACGTTGATGCTCCCAACATACTCTTCCTCCTTCACTTTATCAGAATGACACCATAAACCATAACTCTCAGAATGAGCCAATTACCCCCATTAACCACAACTATTTAAGCATTCTCCTATTGGATAGGG
This sequence comes from Eptatretus burgeri, assembly GCF_056783735.1. Taxonomy (NCBI): domain Eukaryota; kingdom Metazoa; phylum Chordata; class Myxini; order Myxiniformes; family Myxinidae; genus Eptatretus; species Eptatretus burgeri. The sequence goes on along the minus strand of NC_140969.1, from coordinate 30,317,080 downwards.
AGAGGATTATAACTCTTGTAGGATTTGTTTCTGCAATTAGTGCCCCCAATTATTAATGGTACCCCAGAGTTTCGTAGACCAGCAAGGAGTACGAAACCACCATTTAGGTTTTGTTTTTTCTTCCTGCACTCATTTCCGAAATTCCCGAGCTACATCTTGGACTTTCGTAATGAAATTTTTTAACAATAATGGGAATAAAAAGTATGCAGGATTGATGTAATTTTTTTGACCTTGACCTAGTTTTTTCATGCAAGTGTAACCTAGTGTAAGGTCACCTAGTGACAGTTTCATGTACACCTAGTGTAAGGTCATGACCTAATTATATACATTTTACTACTTCGCCTTCCAAGACGTTCTTGCATCATCAACAATAGCGTACCTGCATTGATGTTGTGCACCTGATATTTGTTTTGTGTCCTTGACCTACTTTTTCGGATTGTGCCCTAATTAACAAAAAACACCTTTTTGATCATAACATTAATAAAATTCCTCTGATTTTCATGAGGATGTTTTCTGGATAGATTTACATGGGGACATATTTTCTTATTTTACACTCTATCCCGAAATGTTGATGGTTAAGGTCATATGGTGGTCCGAGAAAAATATGGTCATCATTGGCCAAGGGTAAGTCATGAGCGATCACAAAGAGGAAGCCTTCCCCGGCACGGGGTAGGCTTACCCTTGGCAATCGCTTTGTGATCACAGATAACTAGTTTACAATTGGGAATCTACAGTGCCTTCATAAAGTATTCACACCCCTTGACTTTTGTCACATTTTGTTGTGTTCCAACCTGAATTTAAAATGGATTAAATTGAGATTTTTTGTCACCAATCTACAAAAAATACCCTATCATGACAGTGAAAAGATGTTTTTAGAAATTTTTACAAATTATTTAATTATGAAAATCTGAAATCTCTTACGTCAAGAAGTATTCAGCTCCTTTGCAATGACACTCTAAATTGAGCTCAGGTGCATCCAATTTCCTTTGATCGTCCTTGAAATGTCGCTACAACTTGATTGGATTCCACCTGTGGCCAATTCAATTGCTTGGACATGATTTAGAAAGAAACGCACCTTTTATTTCTAAACAAGGTCCCACAGTTGACAGTGCATGTCAGAGCAGAAACTCTCCCATGAAGTCCAAGGAACTGTCTGTAGAACACAGAGATATAATTGTGAGGAGGCATGGATCTGGGGAAGGGCATAAAACAATTCCTGGAGTGCTGAAAGTTCCCAAGAGCACAGTGAGCTCCATCATTTGGAAATGGAAATAATATAGAACGACCCAGACTCTTCCAAAAGCTGGCTGTCCAACCAAACTGAGCAACTTGGTAAGAAGGACCTTCATCAGGGAGGTGACCAAGAACCCAATGACCACTCTGACAGAACTACAGAGTTCCTTGTCTAAGATTGGAGAACCTGCCAGAAGGACAACAATCTCTGCAGCACTTCACAAATCTAGGCTTTATGGGAGAGTGGCCAGATGGACACCACTCCTGAGAAAAAGGTCCATAGTAACACACCTGGAGTTTTCAAAAAGGCACGTGAAAGACTGAGAGATTGAGGCAAAATATTCTGCAGTCTGATGAGATGAAAATTGAACTCTTTGGCCTGAATGCAAAACGTGACGTCTGGCGGAAACCGAGCACATCTCATCACCCGTCTAACATCATCCTTACCGTGAAGCATGGTGGTGGCAGAATCATGCTCTGGGGATGCTTTTCAGTGGCAGGGACTGGGAGACTTGTAAGGATTGAGGGAACAATGAATGGAGCCAAATACAAGCAAATCCTTAAGGAGAACCTGCTTCAGAGTGCAAAAGACCTTCGACTGTGGTGAAGATTTATGTTTCAACAGGACAATAATCCCAAGTGTACAGCCAATGCAACATTGGAATGGCTTCAGAACAAGAACGTGAAAGTCCTTGAGTGGCCCAGCCAAAGCCCAGACTTGAATCCCATTGAGAATCTGTGGAAAGACTTGAAGATTGCTGTTCACCGACACTCCGCATCCATCTTGATAGAGCTTGAGCAAATCTGCAGAGAAAAATGGGAGAAAATCCCCAAATGTAGATATACAAAGCTGATACAGACATACCCAAGAAGACTCGAAGCTGTAATCGCTGCAAAAGGTGCTTCTACAAAGTATTGGCTCAGGAGGTTGAATACTTATTGACACAAAACATTTCAGATCTGAATTTTTGATTAATTTGTAAAAATTTCTAAAAATAGGTTTTCACTTTGTCATTGTGGGGTATTTTGTGTAGATCGGTGTCAAAAAAAATCTCAATTTAATCCATTTTAAATTCAGGCTAGACCACAACAAAATGTGAAAAATTCTTGGAGTGTGAATACTTTCTGAAGGCACTGGAGATATTAAGTATTTCCTTGCAGTTTATAACAGGCCAAGGCATGCCTTTTGAACTGCAGAACAACCTCTCAGTTGTATGACCAAGGGAAGTTTTAACAATTGAAGAATCAGCACGACCAAGTAATCCTTTATAGTTCCTTATTGACTCGATAGGGTTTTTAATGTTCACATGACAAATGACTTGATGCTCCCTTTAAATGACCGCATGCTCTATGAAACATTGCTCCCACAAAGACCTCCATTTCCTTTTACTATGTGTGAAATTGATGTGTGTAAATGATCATTGGATTGTTGGTGTTTCTCACCACTGGTAAATCCCATAAGGACCATAAAGATCAACCAGCACGACTTGAAAAAGTCTCCAAACAGCATCTGTGCAAAGGAAAACATGATAAGTGGTTATGAATCCATAGGTAGTTGCACCGAGCAAGTGAATGGAATACTATGATGCTCGTTTAATTGGGTCCAAATAAATTGTGGGATGGAAGTCCAAATTTCAACCAGTTGATGGAGAAAGCTCAGTTTTTAACCACGCCGCATCAACGAACAACTGAGACCAGGTCTCTTGCACATGTGTGTAAAAAACACACACACACACACACACACACACACACACACACACACACACACACACACACACACACACACACACACACACACACACACACACACACACACACACACACACTCTATGGCTACAACATTTTATCAACTGAAAGTTAACAAAGGGATGTGAACTGCCATGGGAAGCTGAAGTTTCAGGCATTAGCCCTTCGTTGGAGGCATTGATGAAGGGCTAACACCCGAAACCAGTCATCTTCCGATGAGATTTACCTTTATCTAGCATTCCACAGTGGTTAGCATGTGTTGGTCACCTTTTAAGTCATAGAAACCCTTTTGTTACCCTCGCCGGTGCGGACTTTCGTGTTTTTATCCACAACCGCTTATCGAAGCGAGACTAAATTTTCACCATTGGTGCGACTACTCGTGTGGAATGTTTTTGTGATAATTATGACGTCATAGGTCACGTGGTGTGGCAGCCATGTTGGAAAAACGGAAACCATGAGGAGCAAAGGGTTCACATGTGATGTCAGAGGTCACATGGTTTGGCAGCCATATTGGATATACCCTGAAACCTATAAAAAAAATCTTCTCCAGAATGGCTGGACAAATCGAAGTGAAACTTCACACAAGTGCTCCCTGAGCCATGTGTGTACAAGTTTGTTAAGGAATCATTGATAGGTCACATGGTTTGGCAGGCATATTCGATTGAAGAGAAATATTAAATAATGTTTTCTCTGGAACCACTTAATCAATCGAAGTAAACTTCACATTTATGATTTAGTAGTGATGGGGAATACATGTTTTAAATTTCAACTTGATCGGATGCATGGTCGAGCAGCCAGAATTATTTAATTTGGTGATGTGGGTTATTTGTTTGTTACTTACGAAATCTTTAGATTTCGTAAGTATATTGATGCCTTCCGTTTCTGTTTGTTTGTTTGTAGTCACGATAACTCGAGAACGGAAGAAGCTACCAATGTCAAATTACACCAAGTAATTCAGGAGGGTGATGGCTAGTACTGATTAGATTTTGGTCTAAATCGGTCAAAGGTCAAGGTCACGGTGAGGTCAAATATTCGATTTTTGATGGTTTGGTACAGATAACTCGAGAACGGAAGAAGCAACCAATGTCAAATTACACCACGTGATTAAGGAGGGTGATGGCTAGTGCTGATTAGATTTTGGTCAAAATCGGTCAAAGGTCAAGGTCACAGTGAGGTCAAACATCCAAAAAATGATAACTCGAGAACGGAAGAAGCTTCCAATGTCAAATTACACCACGTGATTCAGGAGGGTGGTGGCTAGCGCTGATTAGATTTTGGTCAAAATCGGTCAAAGGTCAAGGTCACAGTGAGGTCAAACATCCAAAACATTTGATTTTTGATGGTTTGGTACAGAATCATCTTAGAAACTTCTGGTTTGTGTCACTACCTTCTCAAGAGACAACTTTCAGTAGACAAGGTCAGAGGTCAAGTTGACGATTTCGTAAGTACCAGTCTATGACTGCTTGTTTTTGAATCAGGCTCATTTGGCTGTCCCTGGATTGGTTTTAGGGTAGAGGAGTAGCAGCTGAAATGCAAATCCTATCCAGGTTCCTCCTGATGACTTCATCTTTGTGTTTTGCTTGTTCAAGTTCCTTCTAATGACTTCAATGCAGGACTCTACCTATTTGGTCTTCCATTTGATTTGAATTGAAATTATTTTAATATTTGAAGCGTCAGGGAGCATGTCAGTCAGGTCAGGTTAGATCTGTGACCTGCTACAGGTACCATGTAAACCTGAACTAACCTGTTCCATGGTCGGGTTGTCGGCGACTAAACCGTCTCCCCCACCAGGTTTTCTGGTGAGGAGGGTGTTTGGATATGGACACCCAGCAGGATTAAAAACAAAACCTGTCAAAGGGCGGAGGAGCTCCTTGTGAGCCAACGGCTATCCATATCTAGTGCCCAACTATGTCTGCGGACGTCCTCCTGCAGTTGGGTTGCTTTTTTATTAGGAGGATGATGGTAGGGTTTGCACTCCGGCCACCGTAAAACCCTTCATTCTGCAAAACACAAAAACGCAAAAAAAATGTGAGAACCCACTCCGTGGGAGTACCTCCTGCGCAGCTTCCCTTCGCAGGGCAGCTCACCGGATTACGGGATTGAGGCTCACCGGATAAGCCTTCGGGACCCCCAATATTTGATGATAGGAGGGAAACCACGGGGTAACATCCCTGGGTCAGATTGCGGGAGAGTGTGTCGTCCACCAGACGGTGGTCTCCTTGGGTTAACCTGAGGCGGTCCCTTCGGGTGGGTGCCTGGAATGTCCTATCCCTAAGAGAGGATGATCACCTGTCTCTGTTATCATCTGAGCTCAAGCGTTTGGACATCGGGATTGCAGCTCTCTCTGAGGTTCGGAGACCGGATTGCGGCGAGATAATGGTGGGTGGTTACACATACTATTGGTCTGGTCGCTCTGATGGTTACCATACCCAAGGAGTTGCTGTAGCTGTGTCCAATAAGTTGACCCCAATTATAATTGAGGTAACACCGGTCAACGAGCGTATTATGAGATTAAGGATTCGTCACTCCTTAGGTGTCATTTCCCTGGTCTCTGTTTATGCTCCGACTGAGGCGAGTGATCTCACCGTGAAGGATGCATTCTATGCCACGCTCGAGTCTGTGGTTGATCAGTGCCCCAGACGAGATACACTTCTAGTCTTGGGGGATTTCAATGCATCGACTGGAACTGATAGGGATGGTTATGAGGTGTGTGTTGGTCCCCATGGGTCAGGAACTATGAACCAGAATGGCACTAAGTTCCTTGACTTTGCAAGAAGTCATGGACTTAGGGTGGCTGGTTCATGGTTTCAGCGCCCACAAGCTCATCGCTGGACTTGGTATTCCAACGCTGGCGGTGTGGCAAAGGAGATTGACCATGTCCTCATTGATGGTCATTGGAGGATGATCCAGAACTGCAGGGTCTACCGGAGTGCTCAGTTCCTCAATACTGACCACAGGCTTGTTGTATCAACTCTAAAGCTGCACCTTAAATCCTGGAGAATGGTACCATCCCAGCCTAGGCTGGATGTTGGCAAGCTCAGGGATGAGAGAGTAGCTGAGGAGTTTGCGAACAGGCTGAGTGGACACTTGGGGGGTCTGGGTGCTTTGGGGGGTCCTGAAGAGTTGTGGAGTGCCTTCAAGACCACCGTCCTTGATGTTGCCGGTGGATGTCTTGGAGCTCACCGCAGGGCAAAGAAGAATTTTGTCTCTCAAGGGACACTGGATACCATTGAGCAGAGTCGCAAGCCCAGGCTGAATGGCAGAGCTGAACTGTTCAGGGAGCTGAGGCATAAAACTGTACG